>NC_091955.1:12421342-12753842 GCF_031021105.1 Erythrolamprus reginae | reverse complement strand
CTGTGGTACCCATGCTATAGGTTCGCCATTATTGTACTAGGGTGACAAAGCTTAGTTAGCTGACATACAAAGCATGAAAGAATTCTGCATAAAACTGGACTTAAGCAAGTTCCCAATCGCCTACAAAAGTTCTATAAAAGTAGAACAAGACCATATTTAATTATGGGTCTCTGTAGGGGAGGCACTCCATTGGAAATATGACATGAATTACCTATTTTTGATTAATGCTTTGGTTAATGTCCTTCTCACAGATTCGAGCAGGCATAGCTAAAATTAACATGTCTCCTTCTTAGTCCAATTCCTAGTGGGCAATATTTATACACTTCCTAGGGTCCATTTTTCAATATTCCTCTTCAAATAACATCTCTGTTGAGCCCAGAGGCTGATTCAAGCTGTCAGATTTCCATCAAAGGTGCTGATTTAGAACTTTGGTGATGTTTTATGAAGCATGATGTCAGCCTGTATAGAATTGTGTAACTTGCAAACGAACGCAATTGATTAACTTGTTCCATGACTTCACGTTAAGCCAAATCAAGACTTGACTTTTGACTTCATAATGTGTGTGATGGCATTTACCTTCCCAATTTCATATTTTTGGTATTTAGAAACATCTGGTTGTTCTAAGTTCTCCAGTTTCAGTCAAGAAGTTTTCAAGTAGAAGGCAGAATGCTCAAACCTCACACTGTATAACTTTATTGGAGAAGATGAGCAGTAATTGAATTAAATAACTGAAAACTTATTTTGAAACTTTTTGTTTATGACTTGTTTGCCTGCTACAAATATATTTTTCTGCTCAACCTATGCTATGTACTTATTTATTTGATAAAAACTCCAGCAATGGGAGAAGACTCACTTTCAGCCTAGCTCACTTCCCAGAGCTCTTGTAGGAAAAATAGGAGGAGGTAGGAATATTAGGTATACTTTCCACCTTGAGTTATTTCTAAAAATTATAAAGGCAGGATTTTTAAAAAATCCTATTTTTTTAAAGTTGGGTGTCTGGACGGTGATGAGAGGGTAGACAGCTTTCAGTCTCCATTTTTATATATAGTCTTAGCTTTTATTGTGTAATTTCAACATAAGGGAACTTTATATTTCAGGAATAGGAGTACTAGCAGGTAGGTCATATTTACATATTGTTCTATATTTTATGTTTAATAATAATAACAGAGTTGGAAGGGACCTTGGAGGTCTTCTAGTCCAACTCCCTGCTTCGGCAGGAAACCCTACACTACTTCAGACAGATGGTTATCCAACATCTGCTTAAAAACCTCCGATGTTGGAGCATTCACAACTTCTGGAGGTAAGCTGTTCCACTGATCAATTGTTCTAACTGTCAGGAAATTTCTCCTTAGTTCTAAGTTACTTCTCTCCTTGATTAGTTTCCACCCATTGCTTCTTGTTCTATCCTCAGCTGCTTTGAAGAATAGGTTGATTCCATCTTCTTTGTGGCAACCCCTGAGATATTGCAACACTGCTATCATGTCTTCTCTGGTCACTCTTTTCATTAAACTAGCCATGCCTAGTTCTTGCAACCATTCTTCATATGTTTTAGCTTCTAGTCCCCTAATCATCTTTGTCACTCTTCTCTGCACCTTTTCTAGAGTCTCAATATCCTTTTTGCATCGTGGTGACCAAAACTGAATGCAGTATTCCAAGTGTGGCCTTACCAAGGCCTTATAACGTGGTATTAATACTTCACGTGATCTTGATTCTATCCCTATTTGTACTTCTAAACCTTGGCAACTTGGAGGTTGGACTTCCACTCTCAGAATTCCTCGACCAACATGGATCAGTACAATTTGCTAAGGTTATACATAATTTAACACAATAATATAATGTACAGGTGAAACTCGAAAAATTAGAATATTGTGCAAAAGAAATGTATGGAGCATTGCCAAGACAAAGATGAGGGACATGAAATCTAAAGTTTGTAAGTTTTACCGCTCTGGAGATTTTGTGTGAGTGGTATTTGGCTTTTATATATACTGCTCAAAAAATAAAGGGAACACTTAAAGAACACAATATAACTCCATGTAAATCAAACTTCTGTGAAATCAAACTGTCCACTTAGGAAGCAACACTGACTGACAATCAATTTCACATGTTGTCAGCACATTCAACAAAGTATTCAATGATAATATTTCATTCATTCAGATCTAGGATGTGTTCTTTGAGTGTTCCCTTTATTTTTTTTGAGCAGTGTATATAATAAGATCTAAATTCAATACTGATAATAATACATGTACAAAGACATGTAAATGGAGAAGGGAGTTCAGCTGATGGTTGTAGCGTGATTCACATACACACACACTAATAGTATGGGATATTTGACTTATTTCTGGTTGTGCAATGATTCCCCTTTGTTTGCCACATCACACCACCTAGAGGAAGAATGAAACTCTAAATAAAGAAAAATAGTAAAAGGATGGAAAGAAAAAAGAGAGTTGAGAATTGGCTATTTCTCCTTTTTCCACTTTTTATCTACGGAGGCTGCAATGTACTGATGTTGGCCTGATTTTAACTTTTAATTCCAACCTTCTGCTTGCAGAAGTGCAAAAGAAGGACTGGAGTGGGTTCCTTGGTCAACCTTTTCTAGGACTTTTGCTTCTCTTCCAAAATCCTAGAACAGTGGTTCTCAACCTGGGGGATCGGGACCCCTTTAGGGGGTCAAATGAGCATTTCATAGAAGTCGCCTAAGACCATGGGAAAAGACAAATTCCCCATGGTGTTAGGAACTAAAGCTTCTATTCCACCGCCTTGGATCACATTTTTACAATCCAATTTTTGAACCAATCAGGCGTTTAGAGAGGGGGTGTCCCTCTGACCTTCCTGCCATTCAGCTTCAAGCTCTGTTGGGAGAATTGGTGCTAGACTTATGGTTGGGGGTCACCATAACATGAGGAACTGTATTAAGAGGTCATGGCATTGGAAAGGTTGAGAACCACTGTCCTAGAAGAAAATTACAGAACATAAGGGTTGAGTTCTGCCGGCATGTTTCAACCACCTGTAATTACAGGGTAATTAGTCCAGGAAGACACACACCACACGATAAAAGGAAAACCCAAATGTTTTTATAAACAGAAAAACAGAAACAGCTCCCTCTTTAAATGTCAAAGGGATTTTCTGGTACACACAAGGCACAGGTTAAATGCAATCCAATTGCTCACCCAATAACTGGGAAATTGAGTCCAATACTAAAGTCCAGAGAGTCCACACACACAATCCTGAACGGCAAAAACCACGATCTTGACGAAACAATGAAACAGAAAAACTGCCATGAGGCTAAAACACCAGGCTGCACTTTTATCTGTAGCACTAATTACAGCAGCCCCACCCAACCACATGTGGCCTCATTTTCTCTTGTAATAATCCTTCAGTTGTTGTCTCCTATGCATCACTCTACGCATGCGTGGATGTGTCATTAATTCTTGTTCAGAATTCAGGGATGATACAGATGATTGATCTCCTGAGCTATCTGCCAAACTCCCCTCTTCCCTGTCACTCACACTTCCTTGGTCAGAGGAGGCTTCGTCAGCAGATTCCATCGGGAGCAAAACAGGCCTGTGGCATGTGGATGTTTCCCCCACATCCACCTGCACATTCCTTGGGGCAGGAGCTGGGGCAGAGCTAACCACAACAGGTTGGAAACAAGGTAGTCCTCGAGGGAGGCCTCTGACCATGCAATGTGGCCTTCCAGAGGCAGGCCCTCCGGAGCCCAGAAACAGGCCAGTTTCTGGCCTTCCTGAATTTCTGGTAGTCCAGTTTTTCACCCTCCCAAATGTCTACGCGCACCCTCCACTTACTTGCACCCAAAATGGGCTGTATAGAGATTTCTGGGAGGTTCAGGGTGGAATAGGCAGGGTCAGCCAGGGATTTGGGGGTTCTCCAAACTGCACAGAATCTCATCTATAGGTTCTCCTGAACCCCTGCGAACCCCCATCAGTCCAATCCTGGTTATTTCTTCTGTCCAGTGATCCATGCTTACCGAGTTGAAAATCCATATCATGTCATTGCTATAAATTTTGACCACATGAAGTAGTGATTCAATTTCTAATTGTGATGTTCCAGACAGTTTCAGATCATCTGTAGACAAGAAGTTTAATTTTATTATTATTATTATTATTATTATTATTATTATTATTATTATTATTATTATTTCTGTCGGGCTCTCTGGTAGACTCCTCCCAAAAATTCACAGGTACAAATTTCAGACACACACACACGTTTGAAAATTCAAAAAAATGTTCTTTATAATGAAAAGTCACTTAAACCAAGCCCTCTTTTGGTATAGCCAAGAGCACTCGTCTCCAAACAAACTGGTAATTTTTACAAGTCCCTTATCAGTTCTGTGATACTTAGCTTGCAGCTGTGAGGCAATTCAAAGTCCTTCTTTCACAAAGTGAAACACACTTTGCTCTGGTTTAGTTTCAAAGCGGGGAAAAATCAGCACACAAAAGGTCAAAGTCAGTAAAGCAGTCACGAAACACAACGATCAGATAATCCTCCACAATGGCCAAACCCACAGGCTGCTATTTATAGCAGCCTCACTAATTACCACAGCCCCACCCAACCACAGGTGGCCTCATTTTCTTTGATAATAATCTCTCAGTTGTTGCTGCCTATGCATCGCTCTCTGCATGCGTGGCTGTATCATTAACTCTTGTTCCAAATCCAAGGAGGAGCTAGATAATTGATCTCCTTCTGAGCTGTCTGCCACACTCTCCTCCTCCCTGTCACTCATGTCTTCTTGGTCAGAGGAGCCTTCATCAGCAGATTCCACGGGGGGGGGGGCAAAACAGGCCTGCAGCATGTGGATGTCTCCCCCACATCCACAGTCCTTGGGGCAGGAGCAGGGCCAGAGCTAACCACAACTATTATTATTATTATTATTATTATTATTATTATTATTATTATTATTATTATTTATTAGATTTGTATGCCGCCCCTCTCCGTAGACTCGGGGCGGCTCACAACAATAATGAAACAATATACAACAAATCTAATATTTAAAAGTAACTAAAACCCCTTATTAAAAGCAAAACATACACACAAACGTACCATGCATAAACTGTGCATGCCTGGGGGAGATGTCTCAATTCCCCCATGCCTGAGGGCAGAGGTGGCAACCCATCACTGTATGTATGTACGTATACAGAATAGAATAGAATTCTTTATTGGCCAGGTGTGATTGATTTGTCTTTGGTGCATATGCTCCCAGTGCACATAAAAGAAAATATACATTTGTGAAGAATCATGAGGTAAAACACTTAATAGGGTACAAATAAACAATGAGGATAGTGTGTTATATAATAAAAACACAAGTGGCCCAAAGTTCCTGTCAGCATTAGCAAAGTGGACCGCTTGGCATTTGACTATTTAGGAGCCATTTAAAAATGTCTCAGAGTTTGCCTCGCGGCCTTTCCGGCGAGGACGCTGTAACTGCCGGCGCTTCGCCGGCGCTGCCAAACCCTCCGGGCTCCCTTCTCGCTCTCTCCCCGCCCGGGTGCTTCTGCTCCAGCCTGGCGGGGCGGAGCTGGCTGAGGGCCGCCCAGGGTTGCGCTCCGCCCGGCCTTCCAGCTTGTCTCTCTCTCCCCCCTCCGGAGCCCGCTCAGGCCGGCGACCTTCGGCAGGAGCGGGCGGTGAGGGTGAGGCGAGGCCAGGAGGCCGGGCGAGGCGCGCGCTGAGAGCCCCGGCCGCGGCGGGTGAGTGGGTGGCGTCGGGGCGCGCTTGGGCGGGCCGGCGCCCTGAGGTGACTCCGAGGGATGCGGACCGGCGGGAGGCCCCGGCGGGAAAAGCTGCCTCAGTCCCCGCGGCGGTGGTGAGCAGGTCCTCGGGAGGGAGGAGGGTCGTCCCTCCGGCCCCTTGTGTGGGGAAGCCGGGCGGCTCGGCTATCTTTGGCTCCTTCCTTCCCTCTTGTCCCGCTCTGGTATAAAAGGTGGTCCTCGGCTTACGACCCACCTTTGAGCCCCAAAGTTATGCGGCTGAGACAGACTTTGGTTCAGTGAGGGGTTTTTTTTAAAGTGCCCCGTTCTGCAACCTCTCCCGCTAGAGTTTTCTAAGGGAATCCTTGCGGTTTGTTAAGTTAGGAGCGAATTGGATTTTCCCATTGACTTGGCTTGAGCAATTGTTAAATTAGAATAGAATAGAATAAGTAATAGAGAATAGACTAGAAGAATAGAAGAGAATAGGAAAGAGAGGATTGTATATTATAGAATAGAATGAGGAATAGAAGAATAGACTAGAAGAATAGAATAGAATAAGGAATAGAAGAATAGAATAGAATAAGGAATAGAGAATAGAATAGAATAAGGAATAGAATAAGGAAAAGAGAATAGAATAGAATAAGGAATAGAATAAGGAATATAGAATAGAATAGAATAAGGAATAGAGAATAGAATAGAATAAGGAATAGAGAATAGAATAGAATAAGGAATAGAGAATAGAACAGAATAAGGAATAGAGAATAAAATAGAATAAGGAATAGACAATAGAATAGAATAAGGAATAGAATAAGGAATGGACAATAGAATAGAAGAATAAAATAGAGAATAGAAAAATAGAATAGAATAGAATAGGGAATAGAGAATAGAATAGAATTCTTTGTTAGCCAAGTGTGATGGGACGCACAAGGAGTTTGTCATTGGTGCATATGCACTCAATGTACATTAAAGAAAAGATGCGTTTGTCAAGAATTAGGAGGTACAACACTCAATGGTTGTCACAGGGTACAAATAAGCAATCAAGAAACAATATTAATGTAAATTGTAAGGATACAAGCAACAAGTTACAGCCATACAGTCATAAGTGGGAGGAAATGGGTGATAGGAACCATGAGAAAACTAATAGTAATAATAATGTAGTCTTAGTGAATAGTTTGACAGTGTTGAGGGAAATATTTGTTTAGTAGAGTGATGGCATTCGGGGAAAAACTCTTCTTGTGTCTAGTTGTCTTGGTGTGCAGTGCTCTACAGCAACGTTTTGAAGGTAGGAGTTAAAACAATTTATATCCAGGATGCGAGGGGTCTGTAAATATTTTCATGGCCCTCTTTTTGTCTCGTACTGTTAGTACAGTAACATGGTTGTTAAATGAATCTGGCTTCCCCATTGGCTGCTTGCCAGAAGGTCCCAAAAGATCCCAGGATCCTGAGTTCATCAGAAATATGAATCAATTGGCATATGTTTGAATTTTGATCAGGTGGCCACGGGGATGCTGCCACTGTCGGAAGCATGAAAAATGGCCACAGGTCGCTTTCATTCTTTGAACTTTGAACAGTCACTAAATGAACTGTTGTAAACCAAGGATTCGCTCCGATTCAAAGGAACAGGGTGGTTTGACACAAGGGTTTCTGGACGCAGAACCCTGAACTGGATTGGCAAAGAAGCCATTACAATGGGCTGTATCCCCTAGGATGAGCCCAGCTTTCTCCCACCACAACACACACTGTCATACACACTTTAATAATAAACCTCCAGAAGGAGCAGAAAGGAGGGAACTATCAAGCAATAGCACTTATATTTATATTGATTTAGCAATAGAAATAGCATTTAGACTTATACACTGCTTCATAGTGCTTTTACAGCTTTCTCTAAGCAGTTTACAGAATCAGCAGATTGCCCCCAACAATCTGGGTCCTCATTTTATCCACCTCAAAAGGATGGAAGGCTGAATCAACCTTGAGCCGGTGGTGAGATTTGAACTGCTGAACTACAGCTAGCAGTTAGCTGAAGTAGCCTGCAGTTCTGCACTCTAACCACTGTGCCACCCCGGCTCTTTTATTTATTACCTAAATTTATTTATTTATTTAGTGTATGATTGTGTAGTATCGATTATTTTTAAGGTAAGGGGTTTTAGTTGCAGTTTTTAATTATTAGATTTGTATCTGTATTGTTCCATTGTTGTTGTGAGCCGCCCCGAGTCTTTGGAGAGGGGCGGCATACAAGTCTAATAAATAATAATAATGATAATGATAATGATAATGATAATAATAATTGTGGAGAAAAAGAAATCCCAGGAGACAGCTGAATTGAGGAGAAGCAGCTAGAGAAATTAGTGAAATACGAAGATCTAAAAATTGAGCTGCATCGACTCTGGCATAAGCCCATGAAAGTGGTCCCAGTGGTACTTGGCACGCTGGGCGCAGTGCCAAAGGATCTCAGCGGACATTTGAAAACCATCGGAATTGACAAAATCTCCATCTGTCAATTGCAAAAGGCCGCTTTACTGGGATTGGCAAACATAATTTGCCGGTACATCATGCAGTCCTAGGTGCTTGGGAAGCTCCCGGCTGGTGATAAAATACGAAATCTAGCATAGTGATCTCATTTGCTGTGTTGTATTGACATAATAATAATAATAATAATAATAATAATAATAATAATAATAATAATAATAACAACAACAACAACAACAACAATAATAATTGTTATTGTTATTGTTGTTGTTATTATTATTATTATTATTATGTCAATACAACACAGCAAATGAGATCACTATGCTGGATTTCGTATTTCATCACCAGTTGGGAGCTTCCCAAGCACCTAGGACTGCATGATGTAGCGTCGAATTATTATTATTATTATTATTATTATTATTATTATTATTATTATTATTACTACTACTATTATTATTAGGTTAGTTTTTTATTTATTTATTTTACCGCTTCCCAATATTTTATAGCCCTCTCTAAGCGGTTTACAGAGTCAGCCTACTGCCCTCAACAATCTGGGATCCTCATTTTACTGATCTCGGAAGGGTCAACTTTGAGCTGGTCTATGGCTTCTTCCAATCGGCTGAGTCCCAAAGTCAATGGGGACCCTCCCCTTTCTTTCAAAAGTTCTTCTTTCAACTGCCCCACCCCACCCCCACATCCCCGTCAACAAGCAGGGACGTCTGCAAAGAGAGGGCGGGTCAAGAAAATGGCTGCTATCTGGTGCTAAGCAGGCGGGGGTAGCTACTTACTGCCGCTGTCAGTGCGATGCGTGCGCAGCTTTGGATCGCCGGCGTGCACACATGCACCTCCCACCGAGATTTTGCTTCTGCACATGCGCAGGAACAAAAAACTTGGGAAAGGATGCGCACATGTGTGAGATTTGGTAATTTCATTTGCTTCTGTGCATGCGCAGAAGCAAAAAAAAGGCTGAAATCTCAAGTGCGTGCGCGTCCCTTCGTGAGATTTTGCTTCCTGTGCATGTGCAGAGGCAAAATCTCGCTGGGATGTGCATGTGTGCATGCTAGACACGCGGAGCTTTGCGTGTAGCTCCATTTCCGCTACCGGTGCGCAATGCGGTGCATACCACGTAGCAACCCAATACTGGTGCCAAAGCAACTTCTACCAGGTATTTTCTACTCCAGATTAGAAGCAACTGGCGTTTAATTTTATTTATTTATTTATTCATTCATTCATTCATTCATTCATTCATTCATTCATTTGTCCAATACACAAATACATAGGAAGAAAAATAGACATGTAGTAATATATATAAGGGTAGAGTAAACTTAGAGGAGAGGATATATGAAAGAAAGAAAATATATATGATAAGTGAGAGAAAGGAAAGACAATTGGACAGGGGACGAAAGGCACACCAGTGCACTTATGTACGCCCCTTAGAGCCAGAGCTGCACCCCCTGTTTCTTCCCCCCCATCCCCAACTGTGGGGAATCTTCTCCCCACTCCCTCCTTTGACAAAGTCAACCAGATGGAGCAAGGAAAGGCGGAACTTGGTTTCCTTTTTCTTTTTCTGGTAATTAGGTGAAACTGTCAAGGGTTTGGGGGACTTTCCACATCTAGGTTGAGGGACAAGAAATAGGTCATTGTGATTGGACCCATTTACTCAGCTGTAAACCAGAGTTTATAGACTGCATTACATCCATCCAAACAAATTAAGCCTGGTTTAAGCTCAATGTGTAAACCCAGCTTTTGTTTCGACTCAGGAATGATTATCTTCTTTTTTCTTTGCTTTGAAATCTTAGTTTTTCTATTGCCTCCAGAGCTTTGCCAGAGACCCAGTGGCAGCTGTCCTTGGTCGAAAGAAACAAGTAACAACTCTCCAGTTGCTGATTCAGTTTTTGGAAACTCCCTTTCCTTATAAGGTAGGTAAAAGGTAGTTTGCCAAAAGGACACAATGATGATATGTCAGCAGTTGAAGGGTCAACGTATGACAGTCTCAAAATGGGTGAACAGTGCAGTCAGGCGGTAGGGAAAGCAAGTAGGATGCTTGGCTGCATAGCTAGAGGTATAACAAGCAGGAAGAGGGAGATTATGATTCCGCTATATAGAATGCTGGTGAGACCACATTTGGAATACTGTGTTCAGTTCTGGAGACCTCACCTACAAAAAGATATTGACAAAATTGAACGGGTCCAAAGACGGGCTACAAGAATGGTGGAAGGTCTTAAGCATAAAACGTATCAGGAAAGACTTCATAAACTCAATCTGTATAGTCTGGAGGACAGAAGGAAAAGGGGGGACATGATCAAAACATTTCAATATATTAAAGGGTTAAATAAGGTCCAGGAGGGAAGTGTTTTTAATAGGAAAGTGAACACAAGAACAAGGGGACACAATCTGAAGTTAGTTGGGGGAATGATCAAAGGCAACATGAGAAAATATTATTTTACTGAAAGAGTAGTAGATCCTTGGAACAAACTTCCAGCAGACATGGTAGATAAATCCACAGTAACTGAATTTAAACATGCCTGGGATAAACATATATCCATTGTAAGATAAAATACAGAAAATAGTATAAGGGCAGACTAGATGGACCATGAGGTCTTTTTCTGCCGTCAGACTTCTATGTTTCTATGTTTCTATGTTTCCCCAAAGCACATGAGGGCCGGACATAACGGAAGCACCGCTAAATAATCAAAGTATTAGGAACATGAGTTACATGTCTATTAACTATAGGGTGTAATGTGAATAGATACACTCAGGAAAAGACTGTGAAGGGAGAAAAGGAAGTAGAGAAAGAAGAGAAGAAGGTGAGAGGAGGGAAGTAAGGAAGTGGGAGAGAAGGAGAAAATGTAGAGAGAAGAGAGGGAGATAGAGGAGGAGAGTGATATGATATAAGGGAGGAAACAGGCAGGTAAATTAATGTATAAAAGGTGCAAATTAAAATATTGGTTCATGTACTATTAAATAGAAATATACTGCAAAAAAAAAAATCAAGGGAACACTCAAAGAACACATCCTAGATCTGAATGAATGAAATATTCTCATTGAATACTTTGTTCTGTACAAAGTTGAATGTGTACAATATCATGTGAAATTGATTGTCAATCAGTGTTGTTTCCTAAGTGGACAGTTTGATTTCACAGAAGTTTGATTTACTTGGAGTTCTATTGTGTTGTTTAAGTGTTCTCTTTATTTTTTTGAACAGTGTATATAACTATGTGTATTTTGTTAAGAATTAAGGTATATGTATGAATGCATTGTGGAGAAAAACAATAAGAACTTTATTTAAAAATAGACGTAACGGAGGGAAACTTATCAAAGAGGCATCAAACCTAAACGAGGAGAAATTTCCTTTTCTTTCCCAGTTTATTTTTATTTTATTAAAAAAGTTAAAATACAGAGCACAAAGAAAAAACAAAACGAATATTTAAAAAGTGCATTAAAAATAAATACCTATACACATATTATTCCTCCAGTTGAATGTAGATCAATATATTACAACAATATTAGTATCACTCCCCTTGTGAAACAGACCCCCAAAATTTTAAACCTCTAATACTACTTTTATTTGGAAATTATTAACCTGTCATCTATCTACTATATTAATGAAAAAATAGTTAACAGGAAGAACAGTAATAATAAAAAAGACAAGATTAAAATTTCAAAACCTCCTTTTAACAAACTGTTATTATAATCAACTTGTAGAAAATTTACCATAGCTTCTTAACTATCCAAAATCTTCCCAGTAATTAACACTGATTCATCCTGATTTAAATATTTATGTTTACTTCTTAATAGCATCTCTTAATAATTGTTGTCTGATTAAATATAATAAGTCCAATTTCCAAAACCATCCTGTTTTCCCCAAAAAAGTTCAGGTGACATTGTTTTCCGCTTAAGTGTGACAAATGTCCTTCGAAAAAGATCAGTTTATCACTTGGATAACTTTCTGTTTATATTTTTTTGTTTGTTTATTTGTTTATTAGCATTGAAAGGGACCTTTCAGGTCATCTAGTCCAACCCCCTGTTCAAGCAGGAATCCTACACCACCCCAGTCAGATGGCAGTCAAATCTGCTCTTAAATATGTCGAGTGTTGGGGTGTTCACAACCTCTGCTGGCAGGCCGTTCCATTGGTTGATCGCTCTCACCATCAGAAAGTTCTTCCTTATTTCCAGGTTGAATCTCTCCTTGGCCAGGTTCCATCCGTTGCTCCTGGTCTTGCCCTATGATGACTTGGAAAATAGTGTAACCCCCCTCCTTTCCGTGGCATCCCCTCAAGTACCTGTATACTGCTATCATGTCCCCCCCAGGCCCTATTTTTTGCTAAACTATCCATGCCCAGTTCCAGCAACCTCTCTTCATATGTCTTGGTTTCTAAACCCTTTATCATTTCGGTTGCTCTCTTCTGCACCTTTTCCAGAGTTTCTATGTCATTTTTGTAACGAGGTGACCAGAATTGAATGCAGTACTCCAGGTGTGGTCTGACTAGGGCATTATATAGTGGTATTAGTACTTCCCTAGTCTTGGAGTGTATCCCTCTGTTGATGCATCTTAAGATCCTGGTGGCTTTTTTAGCCACTGCTGCGCATTGCTGGCTCATATTCCGCATTCCGTAAAATGCTGAAGACCCACTTTTGTCGCCAGGCGTGGGGATAATGATCGTCTTTCCCCCTTTTTTATTATGTTTTTGGTCTTACTGTATGATAGATTAGGTTGAATTTGTATGACTGCATAGTTAGGGGTTTTATTATGTTATTAATACCTTCTTAAATGAATTTAATTTATTATTATTAGATTTGTAATGTATTGTATTACTATTAGGCTGTGAACCACCTCGAGTCTTCGGAGAGGGGCGGCATACAAATCTAATAAACTATATTTATCCATCAAGACTCCGAGATCTCTTTCACAGTCACTACTGCTAAGTGTGGTTCCTTCCAGTTTGTATGTGTGTCTTGGGCTTTTCTTGCTTAAGTGTAGGACTTTGCTTTTCTCAACATTGAAAATCATTTTCAATGATTTTGGACCCACAGTGTTAATCTGTTGAAACCTTTCTGTATTTTGGGCCTATCCTCTATAACATGTGGACTTCAATTCCCAGAATTCCTGAGCTAGCAAGATTGGCTCAGGAATTCTGGGAGTTGAAGTCCACAAGTTATAGAAGAGCCAACTTTGCCTACACCTGCTCTAAGGGTGTTGGCTACCCCCAGTTGTTGTATAAGAAAGCAGGCTTGAGATTCAGGCAGGTGTATGGAGTTAACACAGTTAATTCTGCGTCCATATTTCTTCCGAGAAAAATCTACAGTCCTAGGCTGCATCAACAAAGGTCACACAAAATGTTACTACCATTCTATACTGCACTGGTAAAAACCAGACTTGGAATACTACATCTGATTTTGGTCACTGAATGCAAAAAATATATTGAGATTAGAAAGAGTGCAGAAAAGAGCAGAAAAGATGATTATCTACGGAGAGGGGCGGCATACAAATCTAATAAATAATAATAATGATAATTATGGATCTGGAAGCAAAACTGTACGATGAATGGTTGCGGGAATGGGGAATGCCTAGTTTAGCAAAGAGAAGAACCCAAGGTGACATAATAGCAGTGTTCAAATATTTGAAGACTATGAAGAAGAAAAATATTTGATGAGCCGTCACAGAGAAGAGTGAGTTGACCTATTCTTTAAAGCACCTGAGAATAGGAGAAAAAGTAACAGGTAGAAGATCATTAAAAAGAATTAAGGAGAAATATTCTGCCAGTAAGAATAACACTGGGGAACAGCCCTTTCCTTATCTTAAATCTGTGACTTGTTTTCAACTAACCTGACCTCTGGATCCTAAAATAACCACAGTTTTTGTCTATCCCATCAACTTTTTTAAAGCTACAGGATACCCTCAAAAGTCATACAAATTGTGCATATAAAGGAAAGTAAAGTAAAAACTTATCAAATATGCTATTTACAAAGAATAATTTTATTCATACAAAGGCTATAATAGTCACTGCAAGTTAAGTTGTGTTCATACAAATAGTTGTTGTTTTTTAATCGAATGGTAATTATACATATTAAGGTTAAAGTTTTTTCTTATAGCTTTTTCTGCAGTGTTTAATCTGTGGACATTCTCCCTTTTCTGGGAAATTATTTATTTATTTATTTATTTATTAGATTTGTATGCCGCCCCTCTCCGTAGACTCCATAGATGGCTATGTAAAAAATGTAATTTGATGCTCCTGTTGTCTAATTAACTACAGTAGGCCCTCACCTATCGCTGGTGTTACATTCCAGACCTGGCCGCGATAGGTGAAATCCGCGATGGGGAATTTATCGACTGATAGTACTTATTTAAGTATTTATATTGTAATTGTTTGGTAAGTTTTCATTGTTTTAAGTGTTTATAAACCCTTCCCACACAGTATTTATTTTAGATACAGTATTTAAATACAGTATTTACAATTTTAGATTTTTATTTTTTTTTGAAAAACCTGCCGATCGAGTTCGGCGAGCTGTTTAAATCTGCCGATCGACTTCCTCAGAAATCCGCGATGAAGTGAAGCCGCAGTAGGTGAAGCGCGGTATAGCGAGGGACTACTGTATATTATATATATAAGATGCATAGAAAAGACTTGACGTGGTAGAAGAAAACTAACTACAGTTTTGAAACCAGCATGCCTAATTAACTATATTAAAAAAGCTCAAAAATCAAACTCAACAGAAATTGTGTTACAAATTGTTCCCCAGCCAGTGTAATGAATGATTGCAATGGCTTTCCTCTGGAAGTTTGCAGATGTTCCACCACTGCAGATGTCATGGCATGGGGGACTCCTATTTGAGAGGGGTTGGACTAGAAGACCTCCAAGGTCCCTTCCACCTCTCTTATTCCACGTTCTAAGACTGCAAAATCAAGTTCAGCTCGTTGCGCTGCAAATCCTAAAATGACCACAAGATGCTGGAAACAGTTTTCTTTTTAAAAAAATAAATTTTAAAATTGATTTTTCTTTAGACAAACAACACAAACAACATTGAACATTTAAAGGAGCTGCAGTTGCTCCGCTAGTCATAGAAGTCTAACTAATACAAAAAGAAAAAAGTCTCACTGTAATCAGATCCATACAGAAAAACAATTACAGTGATCCCTCGATTTTCGCGATCTCGATCTTCGCGAAACGCTACACCACGATTTTTCAGAAAATATTAATTAAAAAATACTCCACGGTTTTTTTTGCTATACCATGGTTTTTCCCACCCGATGACATCATACGTCATCACCAAGAGTCACTTCTCTGTCTCTTTCTTTCTTTCCTGTCATTCTCTGCTTCAATCATTTTCTCATTTCTCTTTTTTTCTCCCCTTTTTTCTATCATTTCTCTCTCTCTTCCTTCCACTCTTCTCTCTCTCTCTTTCTTCCTCTTTCTCACTGTCTTCCTTCCTTTCTCATCTTTCTTTCTCTCTCTCTTTCTCTATCTTGCTTCTTCCTCTCTCACACTCTCTTCCTCCCTCTCTCATCTCTTTCTTTCCTTCTCTCTCTTTCTCTATCTCTCCCCCTCTTGCTCTCGAGCGGCAAACGGCGGGCGGGCGGGCGGGTGAACGGACGAACGAGCGGCGGGCGGGCGAACGGACAAGCGACGAACGAGCGGCGGGCGGGCGAAAGGACGAGCGGCGGGCGGGCGGGCGAACGGACGAACGAGCGGCGGGCGAACGGACAAGCGGTGAGATGTTTACTGTATTTTATTTATTTAGATGTTTATCTAATACAGTATTACTTGCACTTATCTAATATTAGTCGCTCCCCGGCTCCACCATCTGCGCATGCGCGGCCATTGAAAAAGGGCGCGCATGCGCAGATGGTGTTTTTACTTCCACAACACTATATCGCGAAAAATCGATTATCGCGAGAGGTCTTGGAACGTAACCCTAGCGATACTCGAGGGATCACTGTAATAATATTCTACGTCTATGTTTCCATTTTGATATTATGATTCATTTAGTTAAAATCAATTCTAATATCAATATAGTACTAAAATAGAACATTCAATTTTATATTTTCATTTTAATAAAATAATTAAACTAATTCAAGCCAATTAATTAAACGCAAAAAGCTTATACTTAAAATTTCTTAAAATGCTGCAACACTATATAATTATACACTTTAAAATCTACTTCTTTATATCTAATTTAACAATATAATAAAGTATTTTAAAATCAGTTACTCATTCTAAAAAACCTTGTCCTTTAAGTTTCTTAATATAAAACTATCCTTGAAATTTCAATATATCATTTATTTAGTTTCATAAATCCAAATGTTTTAAAATTTGTTCATATTTTATTAAAACTCTAAGTTCTAAGATTGAAAAATCAAGTTCAGCTCGTTGGGCTGCAAATCCTAAAACGACCACAGGATGCTGGAAACAGTTTTCTTTGTATTACCGGTAAGTAATTCTGAATGTTGCAGTTGCCCTCTCCTGGTTGGAAAAAAATGAACATTCTGGCAACATTGTGCAAGGCTTGGTTATAATAAACATTAAATAATACTATCGATATTTTTGTTACATGACCAGAAGATGAGATTAAATAGCTCTGAATTCAAAGTGCAGATTAAAGAAGTGGTGGAATGTAGATATCTCCACTGAAAAACAGAATCATAGAAACATAGAAGACTGACGGCAGAAAAAGACCTCATGGTCCATCTAGTCTGCCCTTATACTATTTCCTGTATTTTATCTTACAATGGATATATGTTTATCCCAGGCATGTTTAAATTCAGTTACTGTGGATTTATCAACCTCATCTGCTGGAAGTTTGTTCCAAGGATCTACTACTCTTTCAGTAAAATAATATTTTCTCATGTTGCTTTTGATCTTTCCCCCAACTAACTTCAGCTTGTGTCCCCTTGTTCTTGTGTTCACTTTCCTATTAAAACACTTCCCTCCTGAACCTTATTTAACCCTTTAACATATTTAAATGTTTCGATCATGTCCCCCCTTTTCCTTCTGTCCTCCAGACTGTACAGATTGAGTTCATAAAGTCTTTCCTGATACGTTTTATGCTTAAGACCTTCCACCATTCTTGTAGCCCATCTTTAGACCCGTTCAATTTTGTCAATATCTTTTTGTAGGTGAGGTCTCCAGAACTGAACACAGTATTCCAAATGTGGTCTCACCAGCGCTTTATATAAGGGGATCACAATCTCCCTCTTCCTGCTTGTTATACCTCTAGCTATGCAGCCATAGCATTGGATTGAAGATTACATTTTGACATCAAATTAATTTAACCCAATTTGAAATACATTGAAATTCAGAGACTTTTCTGAGTAATAATCCACTATTGTTAGCTTCTTTGACAGTGTGAAGCCTCGCACAGTGCTCTGGAATCGGTCTGTGTCAGGGGTACTTTTGTAGGATGTGCGTGTGTGTCAAAATCTGCAAGTTGGCATATGTAGTGATGCACAGATCAGGTATTTTGAAAGAAAGGGGAGTTTTCAGTTTGGCAGGCTGCTGAAAAGAGCTATGACCAAGGAGAGGTTCCTCCTGCAAGGCTGTCCAAATCGCTTTGCCTTGGGTTTTATTGAACTACGTTTTTAATCAATTAATCTTGTCAGTTGGTGTAGCTGCTCATTAAAAAACTCCCGACTCCATGCATTCTTACTTCACAGGAAAGGGAGGCAGAAAATGGAGCCCTCAAAGAAGACGACATTTAAAAGTGAGCAAAAATCAAGGTAAATAAATGAATAAAAAGTTAAACTTGATAATAGGCATCCTGGGAGTAGGGTAGGGTAAAATTAAAATAGGAAGTTTCACATAGTATTTGTTTCTCCAGCAAAATTTTTCCCAATCTTAGTTTCCTTCCTTCCTTCCTTCCTTCCTTCCTTCCTTCCTTCCTTCCTTCCTTCCTTCCTCACTCCCTTCCTCATAATTATTTTGCAATGTGACTTTTTGCTCCCATAAGGAGATTATATATTTTAAATCTTTGACATAATCGAGTTACTGTCTAGAGACATAGCAGTTGTGATCGAAAACAGAATTTTAGTGAAATTCTCTTTTAGGAAATTTTTGAAAAGCCTCGTACGGAAGCAGCCCCAAGAACTCCTGCTAGTCATCGGAACCGGAGTGAGTGCTGCGGTTGCACCAGGAATTCCAGCCTTGTGTTCATGGAGGAGTTGCATTGAAGCGGTCATTGAAGCAGCTGACCAGCTAGAAGTGTTACATCCTGGAGACGTGGCTGATTTCCGCCTAAAAGTGTCCAAAGATCGAGATTTGCTTGTGGTTGCGCACGACTTAATCCGAAAGATGTCTCCGGTGAGCATATCTCAGATAAGGATCTGAAGTTTGTTTTTTGGTTTGTTTATTTATTTATTTGTTTGTTCATTCATTCATTCATTCATTCAGCCGCAAACATTGAGGAAACTTTGTTCTAAGATATACATCATTCCATTTCCCTGAAGCTAATAACCTTTCCTTCCGCAGCGCACTGGCGATGCTAAGCCCAACTTTTTCCAGGACTGTTTAATGGAAGTCTTTGACAACTTGGATCACCACATTCACCACCCGGCTGTCCTCCTGTCCATCCTCCAACTGATGGAACAGGGCACTATGGTGCTTACCACTAATTATGACAACTTACTTGAAATCTTTGGGCAGCAGCAGCATAAAGCTATGGAGTCACTTGACCTGAAAGATAAAGACAAGGTAGGGTGTCCCCGATAGATACAGGTGCGAGCTTCTGTTTGAAAATGTGAAAGGTTCAGTCCCCATCATTCATCGAAATGGATAAGAAACCTCAGGAGAAATGTACAAAAAAGGTAAAAATGTGCATCACAGTAACGGCTGCCAATTTTACCTTTTTTTGATGGTACCCTGTGGTCACCTGGTGTTTTAGACAGAACTTTCACATGGAGAAAAGCTAGCTTGTGTTCTTTGCCGTATTCCCCTTTTCCCTACAGCAATGGTCTCCAATCTTCCAGTTTGGTGGCCCATTATGGGGTGGGTGGGTGGTGGTGGTGGTGGTGATTGATTGATTGATTGATTCATTCATTCATTCAAATTTTAAATTTTAAGCAACTTGAAGATCCACGTTTTGGAGATGGTTCAGTTACCATATTTTTCAGAGTATAAGACGCACCTGAGTATAAGACGCACCTTAGTTTTTGGGGAGGAAAATAGAGGGGAAAAAATCTGCCTATCAGATATTCCCCTAGCATCCCTACTCTGGTCAGCTTCAGCACATTTATTTTATCCCCTGGACTCTCCTCAGGTTCTCCAGTGGGCAAAAGGACTCCTCAGATACAGTGTCCTTCATATTCATGGTTTGTACACCGACCCCTGCGGAATGGTGCTGGATCCCTCAGGATATCGGGAAGTGACCCAAGACCCTGAAGTGATGGTATGTGGATCCAAAGGCTGGACACAAGCTTTTTTTTGTTGAGGAGCTGGGGTGGCGCAATGGTTCGAATGAAGTATTTCAGGCTAACTCTGCCGTTTGCCGACCAGCTCAAAGTTGACTTTCATCCTTCCGAGATCAATAAAATGAGATTGTTGCAGGCAATATGCTGATGTAAAACTCTTAAAGCACTTATTATTATTATTATTATTATTATTATTATTATTATTATTATTATTATTATTATTAATTGGGTATGCTGCCCCTCTCCGGAGACTCGGGGCGGCTAACAGCAATAATAAGACAGTATACAATAATAATCCAATACAAAAATCGATTAAAAAACCCATTAATATAAAAACCAACCATACATACAGACATACCATGCATAAAATTGTAAACGCCTAGGGGGAAAGAGTATCTCATTTCCCCCATGCCTGACGACAGAGGTGGGTTTTAAGTAGCTTATGAAAGGCAAGGAGGGTGGGGGCAATTCTAATCTCTGGGGGGAGTTGGTTCCAGAGGGCCGGGGCCGCCACAGAAAAGGCTCTTCCCCTGGATCCCACTAAGCAACGTTGTTTAGTTGACTGGACCCGGAGAAGACCTACTCTGTGGAACCTAACTGGTTGCTGGGATTCGTGCAGCAGAAGGTAGTCCCTGAGATAATCTGGTCCGGTGCAATGAAGGGCTTTATAGGTCATAACCAACACTTTGAATTGTGACCAGAAACTGATTGGCAACCAATGCAGACTGCGGAGTGTTGGTGTAACATGGGCATACCTGGGAAAGCCCATGATAGCTCTCGCAGCTGCATTCTGCACGATCTGAAGTTTCCGAACACTCTTCAAAGGTAGCCCCATATAGTACATAAGCCCAAATGCTAATGCTCTTGCTTATTGTTATTATTGAACCATGCAGACTTCTAGATTAGCAGTGCCTCAAAGATACCCTGAGAAGAATTGGATATAGATGATGGACTGCATTTATACATCCTCTTAGGACAATGATCCATTTAGACACAACCAAATCGGGCCATGATAACTCAAAGCTTTATGTCAGGGGTGTCAAACCTCGATTTGAAGGCCACATCAGGGTTGTGTTTGACCATGGTTGGGTGTCCATGTGGGCATGGACATGGTGGGTGTGACAGCTCGTTGTCACTTGCTTTGGGGACCCCTGTAATGGGGCTGGGGGAGGGGGATCCACTTATGCTAGTAGTTTGTTTTGCTAGCGCTCTTCAGTGATGGGCTCCTACAGGTATGGTCAGATATGCAATACTGGTAGAAAAAAATTGAAATTTTTTCTTTTTTTTTCCTTCTGGGCTTTGCAGTGGTCAGCTATGAGCTGGAACGCTAAATTGTGCTCACCGCTGCGGCTCCTAAGTGCGGGGCCAGTGCAATTTTGCTTCTGCACCTGTGGAGGTAGCAAAATCGCGCACGAAGCCATAGGTGTGCCTGAGGGTTTTTTTGTTCCGCGCATGCCGAAATACGGGTGCACCTGCAGCCCCATGCACGATTTTGTTATCTGCACAGGTGCAGAAGAAAAATCGCGCTGGCCCCGCAAGCACTTATGAGCCGCGGCGGCAAGCGCAATTTAATGTTCCAGCTCATAGCCCACCACTGGGGCTCTGGGTATGTTTTTTCTATCGCAGTAAATGAGGTTGAATGCGTATAATTTTAGAAGAGCTTTGCATGTGTGTGTGTGTGTGCATACACATACAGTTTATATAGTAGATAATGTATATTTTGTGTCCCTGTGTGTAAGATGTATGTACACATATGGTATATATACATAGAATTAAACAGTATATTTTGGATGTTCAGTAATAGTAAGTAGACAGGGAAATTGTTATCTCTTTGAGGCGAGAAGAGGCCAGGTACCCTAACCCAAACCCTTGATGTGAGTGATGTCATGTTGGCCACCTTTAAGCCAGTTACATGACCTTTAAGCCACCCCCCCAGGTCACATGATCGTCAAGCCATTCCCACTTGGTCACATGGCCGGCAAGCCACAGCCACAAAATAAGCCACACCCACAGTGTGGTAGTAAATTTTTTTGCAGCCCTTCACTGGCGTTCTGCCAGCGAAAATGAAACTTGGCGGTGCCCCTATGTTCCATTTTCAGCTGTGACGGCCTCTTGCAGCCCTGTGCCAATGAAAAGGCCCTGCCAAACTCCATTTTCGCTGGCAGAGGCACCGCAGGGATCTTCGCAAAGGTCTTTCCTTTTGCCCAGGTTTGCCTGGTGCGCCAGTTGCGGCCCTATTTGGACCGGGAGTCATTGCTCACAGTCACTCATGCCCTCATCACCTCGAGGCTCGACTACTGTAACGCTCTCTACATGGGGCTACCTCTGAAAACTGTTCGGAAACTTCAGATCGTGCAGAATGCAGCTGCGAGAGCAATTATGGGCCTCTCTAAGTATGCCCATATTACTCCAGCACTCTGCAGTCTGCATTGGTTGCCGATCAGTTTCCGGTCACAATTCAAAGTGTTGGTTATGACCTATAAAGCCCTTCATGGCACTGGACCAGAATATCTTCGGGACCGCCTTCTGCCGTGCGAATCCCAGCGACCAGTTAGGTCCCACAGAGTCGGCCTTCTTCGGGTCCCGTCGACTAAACAATGTCGTCTGGCGGGACCCAGGGGAAGAGCCTTCTCTGTGGTGGCTCCGACCCTCTGGAACCAGCTCCCCCGAGATTAGGATTGCCCCCACCCTCCTTGCCTTTCGTAAACTCCTTAAAACCCACCTTTGCCATCAGGCATGGGGGAATTGAGATACTCTTTCCCCCTAGGCCCATGTTGTTTTGCTGTTTGATTGAGTGTGTGCTTGTTTTTTATATATATTGGGATTGTTTTATGAATTTCTTAACTTAAAATTGTAATTGGATTGGTGGGCACTGGATTTGTCACTATGTACTGTTTTTTTGCTATTGTTGTGAGCCGCCCCGTCTGCGGAGAGGGGCGGCATATAAATCCAATAAATCTAATCTAATCTTTCCAGCCTAAGATTATGTCTTGCACTTTTCCAACTTACGTCAAATGAGGTCAGCGTCCAAACAGTTCACGAACCAAACATTTAATTTCATAACTTGGTTTTGTTTTGTTTGTCTGTTTGTTTTTAAATAGGAAGCACTACAGAACCTATACCGGAGGAAATCTTTTTTGTTTGTAGGCTGCGGGGAGACCCTGCGCGATCAAATCTTTCAAGCTCTCTTCCTGTACACGGTTAAAAACAAAGTGGAACTAGAACATTACATGTTGGTGCGGAAAGAAAACGAAGACCAGTTCTTTAAATTGCAGGCCGATATGCTCGCGCATGGCATAAAAGTCGTATCTTACGGGGACTGCTTTGAACATTTCCCAGGCTATCTCCAGGATCTCACGGCACAGATCTGCAAAGAAAGGAGTCCAGGTGTTGTATGGAAAGGTCTCGTGGTTGCCATTCTGCATGCTTGTACTCCTTTAAAATACTTTTTAACCTTAACCTTTAATTTTGAGATGGAGCTCATCAGGTAGCTTATTTGATTGACTGCCTATTGTTGCCAGGGCAGCAGAAGGTGGTGGTTATTGCTTTTTATTGTTTTTAAGATTGGGTTTTTATTTTTGTAAGCCGCCTGGAGTCATCGAGAGCGAGTTGGGTGTCTGTATACATTTTCTCAAATAAAATGTTCTTAAATAAATAAAATTGACACAAAATTCCTTATAAAATAGGTATGCCATGTATCTACGCAGCTCCTCTACTTAATTGTCAACTTAGAAATTAGTTTTTCAACTAATAATAATAACAGTTGGAAGGGACCTTGGAGGTCTTCTAGTCCAACTCCCTGCTTAGGCAGGAAACCCTACAGTACTGCAGACAGATGGTTATCCAACATCTGCTTAAAAACTTCCAGTGTTGGGGCATTCACAACTTCTGAGAAGCTGTTCCACTGATCAACCGTTCTGACTGTCAGGAAATTTCTCCTTAATTCTAAGTTACTTCTCTCCTTGTTTAGTTTCCACCCATTTCTTCTTGTTCTACCCTTAGGTGCTTTGGAGAATAGGTTGACTCCTTCTTCTTTGTGGCAACCCCTTTGTGGCAATGTTGATGATAATATCAATGCCTGATTTTAAAGTGAAGACGCAATGGGTACAATAGACAAGGATTTGATTACACTGTTGCTGCCACCATCGTGATTCTTTTGAGCAAATCTTCTTTGATTCACACACCATAAACACACCCAAGTCAGCCATTCTGTGGTTAGAATGTACCGAAAGTGTAACACGTCTCTATTATTTCGAAATGTTGTCTAGGGTCAAAGTATATATTGCAGTACATTATTTCTATATGTTTAAATAGTTTCGGAAGGGAAGGGAAGGGAAGGGAGAGGAAGAGGGAAGGGAGGGAGGGAGGAAGGAAGGAAGGAAGGAAGGAAGGAAGGAATTTTATTGTTCCAAATTTATTGTTCCAAGTGTGTCTCTTCAATGACTTTGGGGTCCTTGGTGCTCTCTGAGATTTGTTGATCTCAGTTTGAGAGCAAACCCCACTCTCTTCCAGCACTGATGCTGTTATCTAATATGGTAATTAAATGTCTGTAAGAAAATAATCAAGCTCAAGAGAGCACCAAGGACCCTGTAGTTCAACCCGAACTACAAACATTCAATCAGCTTCTGTGCCTTTCTTTATTATGGGAAGTGTTACTACAATAAAACAGAATTAAGTTGTTAATGAAACTGAAAACACAAGACGTATATAAGGTTTATTGTTAAATTTAAAAATTTGCTTAGAGCAGTGATGGTGAAGCTTTTTTTCCTCGGGTGCCAAGAGTATGCACGCATACTACAGCACATGTGCGAGTGCCCACATCCATAATACCTGGGGGAGGGCGAAAACAGCTTCCCCTACCCCCTGGAGGCCGGAAACAGCCTGTTTCCCAACTTCTGTTGGGCCCAGTAGGCTCGTGTTTTTATTTATTTATTTATTATTTAGATTTGTATGCCGCCCCTCTCCAAAGACTCCAAAGGCTTCCCTGGAGCTGGGGGAAGGTGAAAACGCCGTCCCCCATCTCCTCGGAGGCTCTCTAGAGGCAAAAACGCCCTCCCAGAGCCTCTGTGTGAGCCAAAAATCAGCTGGCCGGCACACACATGGAGGTTGGAGCTGAGCTAGTGCAACAGATCTTGTGCCAGCAGATATGGCTCCACGTGCCACCTGTTGCACCCATGCCATAGGTTCACCATCACTGGCCTAGAAGCATGTTGTAAACAATTGTACTCAGGTTAATTCATTGCTTAATTTTCTTCTTTTTTTTCCAGATGCAGACAGGGTGGATAGCACAACACTTTGGGGTAAAGTATAGTCTCCCACACATTTCTTCAAATTTTAAAAGGCTAATTCTGTTCTCCAAATAGGATCCCCATATGGTATGGCTCCGCATGGCACCCGCGCCATAGGCTCACCATCAATGGCCAATCTCAATAGAGCCAGAATGAAAATGAAGCCAGTATTTTCATAAAAACCATGAATGTTGTTGCACATATGATGTTGATGACATTTGCATCTCGCAGGGCCATCGTGTGCAGATTGCACAAAAAGGAGGTTAGGAGAGAGTGGGAACGACCGATCCAAGAAGGCTAAACACCCGAAGGATGGTAATTATATCATTCCCAATTCTTTTTATTTTGAAGATGACATTCATTAGCATTTCTCACAGCAACACTTCCCTTAATAGAGGTCATAATAATGGGGTGAGAAATATCGGAGTAATTTAGCCATCTGTGCAATGCTGTTAATGAGCTTGGTGTTTGATGGGTCCAATATTTAATTATATATATATTGAGGTGGGAACTGCAGAGTTGGGTGCATCCCTGCAGTTTCATGCAAATTTATTTATTTATTTATTAAATTTGTATGCCGCCCCTCTCTGTAGACTCAGGGTGGCTCACAGCAGTAATGGAAAAACAATATACAATACAAATCTAATAATTAAAACTAAAATGTTAAAATATCAGCATTGGAGACAACAGGGAACTCTGGGGGTGTCATCATAGATCAAGATCTTGAATGAGATTTGTTCACACTTATCTTCTGACATGTCAGGAAGAGACAGAACTATTGCACAACAATGTCAAACTGAAGGAATGGATACTCTGTGTGTGTGTGTGTGTGTGTGTGTGTGTGTATACCAGGGTGTCCAGCAAACCTGGAAAACAGGGAAATCGGAATTATCAGGGAAATCAGCGGTTCGGGAAATATCAGGGAATTATCTGAGAATTAGTGAAAAAAACAGAATAAATCGGGGGGGGAAACCAAACTGTATTAAAATGTTTAAAACTCAGAGAAAAATCATGTTAAAAAAAATACCCGGATTGCGCTGCCTGGCAGAGCCGAGAAAAATCAACATAATTGTGGCAACAACTTGCTTCCTCAGCTACCGATATTTCTCCACGGCTCAACCGTTTGGTACAACGTCCTCTACGACCACGCCTTGACTAGATTGCAAATTACAGGGAAGTGTCAGGGAAATGTTAGGGAATTTCAAAATGCTTTCCCCCTGGACACCCTGGTGTACAGAGAGAGAAAAAAAATCACATTTAAAAAAAATGTAAGTAGTGAATGATTGTTTTGAAAGTCCCATTAACTCTTTTTTAGATTTTGCAATTCTCTGCCGGAATTGCATAATGTTGACCGACTTACTGATTGTTCTATTTGGCTTTTGGGTCATTTTGCAACTGACCTCTTTCCTCCCTTTTGTAAATCATGAGTGGTGCGAATTGCTTCCTGCTACGCTTTGTACAAAAAAAGAGAGAAAATAATGCACTGGGCTTCGGGCTGAGGGGTGCTGTTAAGGGGAGAGGAGACATTTTCAAGACTTCGATGTTATTCATCCCCCAAAACAGCCCTTATTGCAGAGTTAGTCAGGGGATAGAATGAATTTTGAGCCCTGCACATCTAATTCACTCAATTTGGCTTGGCTTGACTGAGATCACTCCTGTCTCCTATGGTTATGCATGATAAAACTATTTTAAATCATGTGGGCCGAGATGGACAAAACTGACTTTTATGTTCTTTTAAACAGACCCTGGTGAAGATGGTGTCCTTCTGTGACCATATCAGACCATTCTTCAAGGAACACCTCCTTACTTTGGCCATTTGCATCTGCTGAGAGTCATATAATGGACAGGTGTAGACTTCTAACAAAGTCTGCTTGGGAAGGGGCATCCTTATAAATATCACATCCAATATTTCAAATGTCATTGAGGAAGAGCAGATTTTTAAATATCTCAGGGATGAAGTCTTGGAGAAGAGGGAGCTATGGCCCATGAAATGGCATTTAGCTTTTAACGTTGGACTCCTCTCATCTTATTTCAATCCATGCACTGTAAGTTTAAGCACAGGAAGGGCTACGCAGCACCTGGGTAGAGGAAAAAAGGCACACAATTGTGAGTACATTCCATGTGTCTTTTTCCTAGATAGTCCTCAGGCAGGCAGTTGCAAAAGATCAGTGGCTAAATGCTAGTCGTGTTTCTGAATTTTAGTAACTTGAAGACGTGTAGGCTTCAAATCCCAGAATTCTTCAGTTAGCACGGTGGGAGCAATTAGGGGAGTTAAAGTCCCCATACTGTATCTTAAAGTTGCCATGTAACTAATGTAACAAAGTTTATAAATTTTGTAAGTTCTTGAAGAAAAAAAAATATGAGAAAATGTATGCGTGTTAATTTCTTTGTATTTGAATAAATAAATTCATATCTAAATAAGAGATATTCTGTTGTCATCTATTAGTTGGGGGAAAGACCAAAAGCAACATGAGAAAATATTATTTTACTGAAAGAGTAGTAGATCCTTGGAACAAACTTCCAGCAGACGTGGTTGGTAAATCCACAGTCACTGAATTTAAACACGCCTGGGATAAACATAGATGCATCCTAAGGTAAAATACAGAAAATAATATAAGGGCAGACTAGATGGACCACGAGGTCTTTTTCTGCCGTCAGTCTTCTATGTTTCTATTAGATCTGAAGAAACCAACAATTAAAAGTTGATGAGCTGATATAAAGCATAACGCATTCTTTACCTATGCAATGATGTTGCATATAATGTGTCATATAATAAAAATATATTAAGATGAAATTAAATTTATGTTACTATGAGATAAGATGGTAAAAGGTTTAACTGTCCATATGGAAAAGACGCAGCAGATACGAAACTTGATATCTGAAAGCTATCATTGTTTTATTTAACAATTTTATTTTAACAATCTTCAAATGCAAGTGTATACAGTGGACAAATTTCATTCTGCATCAAGAACTATTAATTGAAATCCCCAATGAGTAGGTCACACAGCCTATAGATGTTCATCTGAAACTAGATTAGCATTCCCTTGAAATGCCCTCAAAATGGCATTTTGTCCTACGATAGGTAGATATGATGCACATGCGGGTATTTCTAACATCACCCCAAAGCCCTGATCAAATAAAAAATGCACAACTAATACTAAAAAATGCAGAACTAAAAATGCAGAACTAATATACAAAAGCAACAAAAGATGTATAGCCTTCTATATTGTCCTTCCCTATATGGTACTTATTTTTAGCCCTACTGCTTTAGCCTCTGATAGTTTCATATGTATTGCTGTTGGGAATATGTACCTATGTAGGATCTTTCAGGTTAATGATAAAACTACAATGAAAACAAAGTCTTGTTTTCTTCAATCCGCTCTTTTTAAAAATAAAATAAAATAAAACACAGCAATATGTACTACACTATTCCTTTGTTTGAACTTCTAGTTTTGGTTTCAGGTGCACTGCAGATATGAACAATCAACATTCACCCCAATGACAAAATGCAGGAAGTTTGCCAGTTCCACCTAACTATTTCATTGTTTTAAACTGAAGTAAGTGATTTAGTAACTACACATTTAACCAGTGCAACAGGGATCATATCACCTTATCTAGGGCTGTAACGTAGTAGAACCAACAGGCAGAGAGCTCCTCTTCCACGTCTGCCTTTCATTCTCCTCAGGGTCTGGATATTGAGTAAGATCGAGGATCAGGGTCTGACTAAATAGAAAGTCATCTTGCTGAAAAGGGAAGAGAGATTGGGCGCGTATTATCCTACTGTAACGGTACAGGGATTGTTTTCAAAATCATTAAAATCCATTAAGCTAAGCGTTTCTATTTTTCATCTCTAAAATAAATTGGGCAAAGGCATTAAACCCAACAGGATCGACACAGACTTCAGAGGATAATCAGAACTGCAGAAAAAACAATTGCTGCCAACCTGCCTTCCATTGAGGACCTGTATACTGCACGAGTCAAAAAGAGGGTGGGGAAAATATTTACTGACCCCTCTCATCCTGGACACAAATTGTTTCAACTCCTACCCTCAAAACGTCACTACAGAGCACTGTACACCAAGACAACTAGACACAAGAACAGTTTTTTCCCGAACGCCATCACTCTACTAAACAAATATTTCCCTCAACACTGTCAGACTTTCTACTAAATCTGCACTTCTATTCTGCTAGTTTTTCTCATCATTCCTTTCACCCATTTCCTCCCATGTTGACTGTAGGACTGTAACTTGTTGCTTATATCCTAAGATTTTTATTAATATTGCTTCTTCATTGCTTATTTGACCCCTATGACAGTCATTAAGTGTTGTACCACATGATTCTTGACAAATGTATATTTTATTTTATGTACGCTGAGAGCATATGCACCAAGACAAATTCCTTGTGTGTCCAATCACACTTGGCCAATAAAAATTCTATCCTATTCTATTCTATTCCTTACTTGAGAGTAGACTCCAATTAAAACATCTGCTTTAGAATAGAATTCTTCCTTCAAGGAAATAACTATAGTCTGGAACCTTTCTTTCGATTGCTGCCTTATAAAGCTTGATACCTTTTTGGAGAAAAAAAGAGATGGCCGTGAAAATTGTTAGTTATATGAAATACAACAGGATTCAGAAGAAAATTTATTTTATAAATTGGTAAATAAGCTGCTGTGGGAAAAAATCAAATTATCAAAAACCATTACAGTACAGTGGTCCCTCGAGTTTCGCGATCTCGATCTTCGCGAAACGCTATATCGCGATTTTTCAGCAATTGTGACCATCTCGATCTTCGCGAACGCTATATCGCGATTTTTCCCACCCGATGAGGTCACTCTCTTCCTTCCTTTCTCATCTTTCTTTCTCTCTCTCTTTCTCTATGTTGCTTCTTCCTCTCTCACACTCTCTTCCTCCCTCTCTCATCTCTCTTTCCTTCTCTCTCTTTCTCTCCCCTCTTGCTCTCGAGTGGCCGCCTAGCAGCTGATCTGCTCGGCAGCGCAGCAGCAGCGAGGAGCCGAAGATCTTCGGCTCCTTGCTGGTGCTGCGCTGCCGAGCAGATCAGCTGCTAGGCGGCTGAAGGAACCTTCCCTGGGTCTTCCCCGCCGCCTCGGATCCCGCTGATGCCCGCCCGCCGTTTGCCGCTTGCCCCGTTCGCCCGCCGCTCCCCTCGTTCGCCCGCCGCTCCCCTCGTTCGCCCGCCGCTCCCCCTCGTTCCCCCCGCATCGTTCGCTCGCCTCGTTCGCCCGCCCCGTTCACCCGCCTCGTTCGCCGGCCTCGTTCCCCCGCCTCATTCGCTCGCATCGTTCACCCGCCTCGTTCGCTCGCCCCGTTTGCTCGCCCCGTTCCCCCGCCTCGTTCACTCGCCCCGTTCACCCGCCTCGTTCGCTCGCCTCATTCCCCCGCCTCGTTCCCCCGCCTCGTTCGCCCGCTTCGTTCCCCCCGCCTCGTTCGCTCGCCTGGTTCGCTCGCCCCGTTCCCCCGCCTCATTTCCCCGCCTCGTTCACCCGCCTCGTTCCCCCGCCGCGTTCACCCGCCTCGTTTCCCCGCCTCGTTCCCCCGCTTCGTTCGCTTGCCCCGTTCCCCCCGCCTCGTTCACTCGCCCCGTTCACCCCGCCTCGTTTCCCCGCCTCGTTCCCTCGCCTGGTTCGCTCGCCCCGTTCACCCGCCTCATTTCCCCGCCTCGTTCACCCGCCCCGTTCCCCCGCCTCGTTCGCCCCGCTTCGTTCCCCCGCCTCGTTCGCTCGCCCCCGTTCCCCCGCCTCGTTCCCCCGCCTCGTTCGCTCGCCTCGTTCACTCGCCCCCGTTCCCCCGCCTCGTTCACCCGCCTCGTTCACTCGCCCCGTTTCCCCGCCTCGTTCGCTCGCCTCATTCCCCCGCCTCGTCCTCCCGCCTCGTTCCCCCGCCCCGTTCCCCCGCCTCGTTTCCCCGCCTCGTTCGCTCGCCCCGTTCACCCGCCGCTGTCGGGACACCCCCCACCGCAGCACTTTGAATCCCGCCCTTCTGCTGGATACATGCGATGGGGGGGCGAGCTGCCACAGCCCTGGCTCTCCGCGCCGCTGGTCCCACCCACCGCCCGCCAAAGACGCCCAGCGAGAAAGAGGCCTCCGAGCCGGACTTGTTGCTTCTGCCTGCCAAGAGAGCCGGGCGTAGGCAGCAGCCGAGAAAAGTCGGCGCGGAGGTCTCTTTCTCGCTGGGCGTCTTTGGCTGAGGCTGCTTTCTTTTTTCCGGGGGGGGGAGGGAGAGAGAGCTTCTCCCCGCCACCTCTCCTCCCCGCCGGAGCTCTGCCGCGTGCGCCCCTTCGCAGCCCCCTCGCTCCTTGTTCTGACAGCCCCCCCCCCACCGCAGCACTTTGAATCCCGCCGCTTCTGCTGGATACGGGCGTTTCACTTTCCCTCCCAGGCAAAAAGGTGCCGGCATTCTGGGATGATGGGGCCGGACTTCCCAGGCGGAAGGCGTGCCCCTCTCCCCGGCATCTTTTTGCCTGAGAGGGAAGGTGAAATGCCCCGCGTAGCAGCTGCTACGAGCGGCGTTTCACTTTCCCTCCCAGGCAAAAAGATCCGGCCCCATCATCCAGAATGCCGGCATCTTTTTGCCTGGGAGGGAAGGTGAAATGCCACTCGTAGCAGCTGCTACGAGCGGCGTTTCACTTTCCCTCCCAGGCAAAAAGATACCGGCATTCTGGGATGATGGGGCCGGACTTCCCAGGCGGAAGGCGTGCCCCTCTCCCCGGCATCTTTTTGCCTGGGAGGGGAAGGTGAAATGCCCCGCGTAGCAGCTGCTATGAGCGGCGTTTCACTTTCCCTCCCAGGCAAAAAGATCCGGCCCCATCATCCCAGAATGCCGGCATCTTTTTGCCTGGGAGGGAAGGTGAAATGCCCCTCGTAGCAGCTGCTCCGCTTCTCAGCTGGGAAGCGGAGCTGGCAATGGTGGACGGCGCGCGCGAGCGCGGGGATACCCCAGCTCTGCTTCCCAGCTGAGAAGCGGAGCTAGGGTGTCCGCAAGCGCGTGCGCGCTTTCGGGACACCCCCATCTCTGCTTCTCAGCTGGGAAGCGGAGCTGGCAATGGCAGACGGCGCGCGCGAGCGCGGGGATACCCCAGCTCTGCTTCCCAGCTGAGAAGCGGAGCTAGGGTGTCCGCAAGCGTGCGCGCGCTTCGGGACACCCCCCCCGCTCCGCTTCTCAGCTGGGAAGCGGAGCTGGCAATGGCGGGCGAAGGGCGGGTGGCGGTGGAAGTAAAAACACCATCTGCGCATGCGCAGATGGTGTTTTTACTTCCGCACCGCTACTTCGCGAAAAATCGATCATCGCGAGGGGTCCTGGAACGGAACCCTCGCGATGATCGAGGGATCACTGTATATTGGATGACATATTTTAACTTTCTTTGCTATATTTATGGTTTAAATGTGTTTAAATTTAAAAGGGGGAGAATGCACCATGATAAAAATAACGTGTTTCTGATTTTATTAAATTTTATTATTTTATAAGGTAATTGAGTGCTGCACAACTCCCCAAATAGATAATTTACATTAAAAACATATTGCAAGATTACACAGAGTAACATTAACATTAAATCTATCCAAAATAAAGTAATTTCTCCTCGGAAGGAAGAGGAAAGGTAGAAGGAGGATTGACAGTTGAGAAGGCATGCTTCCAGGCCCCTAAAGATGGGGGGCAATTGGAGCCCACAGTGCTAGAGAGCTACACAAATAAGCATTGGATTTAGCTACAATAAACAGAGAAATAGATGACTTACTTTTCCAATGTTTGTGTTATCAAGAGCTGCATCAACTTCATCTAAAACAAAAAATGGAGCAGGCCTAAAACTGAAAAAACAACGTAAACACAATTAAATGATTTATTAAAAATTAGTGAGAGGTCAGTTCCTGTGAATTGAAGGTTGCCACCTTTATCATTCAAAAGCAAGAAAGGAATTTAGCTTTGTGGGACAAAGCTTTGATTACAGTAAGTAGAAAGCTGACTCACAAATACTTAAAAATATGTTGTGTAACAATAGGTATTGGAGGCTTATTTTTGCCTGAGTTTAGGGGGAAAATATCCTTAAATAAAGATGATTTTATATTTTTACAGGAATCTTCTATTAGAAATGATGAAACATCATCTGAAATTAATCAGGTACTTTACACATTACTGGTAATAAAAACATTAACGCAGCTGCAGTTATGTTGTTAGTTGGGAAAGAGGCTAATATAGTAATAGCATGTAGTGCTTCACAATGTTCTAAAGCCCTCTCTAAGAGATTTAGAGTCAACAGAAATGGCAGAATATTGATCAAGACTATATTGAACATCAAAAATATATTGATCCTTACAGACATATTATTATTAATCTGAGGATATTTAATTTTGACATTTCTTACTAATTTTAATGGGCTTATTAAAAACAATCCTGGTTTATTTCGTAGATATTTTGCAACATTGCATACATTAGCATATGATCATTAATTCTAAGCGATGACATCAATATACTGACGTATCCAAATATTAATAGACACCTCTGTCCTATATAATTACAATCAATTTCAGAAGCTAATCTAGGTTTATATACAAAAGTTTACTTACAAATGTATGGCATACATTTCACCTTTGGAATAGGATCTTGTTTTTTAATGAAAAGAAATCTGAATTAAGAGAGGGGATTTTATTTTGTCTTAAATTTATGCAAGATTGCTCATTCTTGCCAATTAAATAAAACATGCTCCCAAAAGAATGCCTCATTCTGTTAGAAATATTTGCAATCTTGAAATAATTACTCAAGCTTGATATGATTAAGCTTGAGTACTGCAAGAGTACAGATAACATAGCTGACAATTTCACCAAGGCACAAGGAGCTAAACAACATGTTGAGAATTGTACTAGGTACAACCTGAAACAGTAAATGTAAAACTGTATTCAATGTAAATTATATTGTCAACCCCAAGGGGAGAGATTGTTAGTACATGGTACTCACCTGTTTTGGGGTTGCCATGTATTAAGCTACCAATGGTAGTTTACAACTGTAAAGTTGTAATATGTCTTTAAGAAGTTTGACTGGCTTGGCCACAAGAGGGCGCAAGTACCTTTCCCTGTGGGGGGAGTTTACTTTGAGATATACTTAGCTGTGTGTGGCTGTGTGCGATTTGTTATCTTTTGCTACTTTGTGTTGTATGTATGTAAATACAGTGGTACCTCATCTTACGAACGCCTCTTCTAACGAACTTTTCAAGATACGAACCCGGTGTTTAAGATTTTTTTGCCTCTTCTTCCGAACTATTTTCACCTTACGAACCCAAGCAGCTGCTGCTGGGATGAAGGGGTTTCTTTCCCCCCCCCTTTTTTGAAGAAAGAAAAGGGAGGGGCTGCTTGGAGTAGGAAACATTTTGCAGAGAACAACGTGCTTGCAAAGGAACTGAAAGGGTGTCTTTTGAAGAAAGAAAAGGGAGGAGGGAGGGGCAGCTTGGGGGAGGAAAATTTTTGCAGAGAACAAGGTGCTTGCAAAGGAACTGAAACGGTGTCTTTTGAAGAAAGAAAAGGGAGGGGCCTTTCTTCCTTCCCACTCACCCTTTAGCCTAGCCTTGCTTCTTCCACCCGCCCCCTTTAGCTGCTCCTCCCTGCCCTCTGTTCGCCTCCCTTCTAAAGTTTGGGATTTTCCTGAAGGATTTGCACGCATTATTTGCTTTTCCATTGATTCCTATGGGAAACATTGTTTCATCTTACGAACTTTTCACCTTACGAACCTCCTCCTGGAACCAATTAAGTTCGTATGATGAGGTACCACTGTATGTAAATAATACTTTGTTATATACTAATTCTGTTTCTTTTACTGGCTGGATCACACAACTTCACCACTGCAATAACTCTGCTGTGTGTACATCGACGGTTTCGCACAAGGCTGCACCGAGACATACTAACAGGGCGCATCATTGCTTTGAGTTTGAAGCTCTGAGAAGGCACCATCGATCTGAGCAATTGAGTAGAAAAGATTCCTCTCGTTTTGCCTTCCTTTCCCAGAGACAGAAGCAAGAGCCGGCTTGCTTACCTGTGTATCGCAAACACAAGAGCCAGAGCTGCAACAGATTTTTCTCCGCCTGACAGGTTGTCCATTGGCATAAATCGTTTCCCAGGAGCTACACAGTTATAGCCGATGCCTCCCAAGTAAGGTTCTTCTGGGTTCTCTGGACTAAGGAAGGCCTACAAGACACATTTTCTCATTCAGTTCAGAAGTAGAGGACGCTAGGTAGTCGTAGAATGAGCTTCCCATTCTTTGCCAGAAGCAGCAGAGAGTGTTTCAAAAGGTAGTTGGGCTGCTGCTTCAGTGTCATTGTTGCCTTGAGTTCCTCAGGGGTATGTACAGAAGACAATTTCATCAGGAGATATCTGAAATTTGATGTTCAGGGTTTGGTAGCACCAGAAGTCTGAAACACACCTAATTTTATCTCCCCGTATGCATTCATAAAAGCTGTTGGGTGTCAGAATGGCAAGAGATCTGAAGCTTAAATGGGATATGATGAAAAGGGATTCAACCTGTACTATCGTGTTTCCCCGAAAATAAGACACTGTCTTATATTACTTTTTGCTCCAAAAGTTGTGCTACGTCTTATTTTTGGGGTGTGCCTTATATTTCTCAAATAAGACAAATTCACAGGCAGAAAAGCTGACACCCCCAAAGAAAGTGTACCGTACGGTACACTGATTACGGTACGGTACCTGTCAGTATGGCACCCACACACACAAACTGAGGCACATATATGGTACAACAGTATACTCCCACTATTGCAGCTTCCGTCCACCAGAGGAACTACAGTCTACGCACTGTAGTGGAGACTGTAAGGGCGGTGAGACAGCAGCAGACTGTGTCTGCTGTACTGGACAGTACAAAGAGATGGAAGGGGCCAGCAGGGGACGCCACATTATTACGGTACCGCTATGAACAGCTTTGAATGGTACCGTATGTTTTTCCACCGTACCGTATGTAAACTTGACTATGCCTTATTTTCGGGGGGTGCCTTATATTAGCAAATTCTGCAAAACCTCTGACATGCCTTACTTTCGGGGTACGTCTTATTTTCGGGGAAACGGGGTATATAGATCTGCTTTCCTAAGGATCACAATACCTGCATGTACTTTTAAAAGTACGTTCTGGAATAATCATGTTACTGATTTATTAAGTTTGCCTCCTCCCAAATACACCATTCCATATTTTGCCAGGGCTATATGCTGTTCTGCTGGGCCGCAGAAGCACCCAAAAACGAGGCAATTAAACACACACACACACTCACAGGCTTGGAAAAAAGCAAAAGGTTTCCTTTATGTACAGAAGGCTGCAAGCCTCAGCCTCTGCCAGAGCAATGCTAGTTTATGAGTCCAAAAGGTCAGAGTTAATCACTCAAGTCAGCACAGAAGCCTTTCTGGCTTACGTCAGCCAAATAACTCACTGCTTGAGTGTCAGAATGTTCAAAGGTGTCCAAAGGAAACAGGAAACCACGATTCAAAGTCTTTCTCCAAAAACTGAACGATAAATTCCCACATCAACTGCAAACCTTCCCTCTTTTAACACTGCGGCAGCATCCTTCATTCCTAACAGCTGTGACCTAGAATCTGTTTCTGTGTCTGCGCAGCTGCTATTGGCATCCCATCAATCTCCTGAGTCGGACATTGAGAATAGGATCGTTCATTATGTCCTCCCTGTCTGACTCAGATGAGACTCTGGCTGGAGAACTGACTGGCTCTACTGCCCTCTGTGCCTCTCCAGCCCCTTCCTCACCCCTTTCTCCTTCTGGTTCACTGTCTGACTCCTCATCAGGCCTTCTGTGATCGGACGGCCCCGGCTCCTCTGAGTCAAAATCAGCAGCCATAGGAGCTGGCCTGAAGCCAACCACAACATATGCAACCCTTCAAAATGCTCCTATCAGGACAAAAAACTCTCTTTGGTAATAACTCTCTGTGATTCAATGCGTTTTATTCTTCAAGCTTACCTGCTCTTTTTTTTTTTTTTGGAAGTCATGAGACCTCTTCTGATTTATCTTTTCAGACATTAAAAGACCTCTTAGGAAAGTGTTACTGAATTTTGAGTTCGTGTTTTAAAGTTTTAAGATCTCTCGGTGTTTTATGTAACTGTTTAATCTGTATTTGTTGCTTCACTCTATAACTACATTGTATTGTTTATACTTCAATTTAGCAACTTTCATGTATACTGCCCAATATGGAAACGACATAAATTAATAACAGGTTCTTAATAGTGATGTATGATGTATCTATCATAAAATGTCATGTTTTAATTGATCAATATTAATGAAATATTAACCTGAGCGCTGTTGTTTCTACAAAGTTTCTTGTAGATCTGATCAATAGCGATTGATACATGCTCAAAACACCGGCTGAATCTCCAGTATCTCTCTCTTTTCAGTTTTTCAAATTCTTGCTTACATAATCTGGCTTCTTTCCTGTGGGCTTCAAATGCTATAGAGGATTAAATAGAATAAAATGTAGCAGTTAAGCATTAGAATTGATATTAGTAAATATATTACCTCACCTTAAGTTATCAGCAAATGCAAAAATAACTATTATTATAAATATGTATAATAGGGTACTCTAAAATTTAAACATGCATCCTATTTCAATTTATAAACAATATTTTTAATGGAGGAAAAGAATTTAAAAATAAGCCTTAAGTGGCAATATTTGGTCCTGGGTTTTGTTTTGGGTGTTTTTCTTTTGGTCCTTCTAAACAACCATCTCTCTGAAAAGAATATATTATTTACTGTAGCTTTTCTCTTTATTCAGCAGTGTTACAATACAGCCGTGAACACAGTGGAAAATAACAAAGTCATACATAATATTTGTGTCCTGCTGCACATGCTGGCACTACAGCTTTATGTGCTGCAACTCTTGATCTTTTTAAAGCACTTGATGTCTTCAAATGTACAAAGGTTTAGGTGTAGAATACAATATACTATATTTATAAATATATATAGTCTTCGGAGAGGGGCGGCATACAGATATTATTATTATTATTATTATTATTATTATTATTATTATTATTATTAAACAAAGTTAAACTGAGCTGGAGCCCAAATCTGATTCACTAGCAAAATTTCAAATTAGAGATAAAGCAAAGTGAAGTGCTAGAAAAGAAAAGTGCCTCCATTCTACAAATTATTAATGAAAAGTGTTGAGCATTAATTACCATTGAGAGATTCTTGGAATCTGCCTGTAATAATATGAAGATTCTCCAGTGCTTTGAAATTTGGTGCTGCTGTTTTTAAAAAAAGTTTTTCTTTACATGCCACTTCACGCTGAAGTTCTTCCAAGTAAGTCTCAATCTCTTTGTCAGATTGCAATTCCTAATTGTAAAATGAAATAGTGATGACAACAACCAAATAGCTCTCAACCATTAAGGACTGATTAGAAGATTCAAGAGCTAAAGAGAAAGTGGAGTAGAGCTAGGAACAGCTATAACATTAAATATGATAAAATAATATAGAATTTTAAAGAAAAAAAAGAACACAAATTATAGCATGGCTGTTGAAATGCGTCCTTTGAAAGTCATACCATGTATTACTGTATTTTTCGGAGTATAAGACCGACCTTTTTCCTCCCTAAGAGTTTGAAAATTATACTCTGAATGTATCTTTTTTCAGCCCTAACGATGTGCTAACAATTTTCTCAGCTTTTACCTTCAGCTGTTTTCATTGTTACTCTCTCTGAAGAATGTTTTTCCAGCCCTAAGTCTTTGCATGTTTCTTTTCATTGCTCTACTTGCGCTGAATAAGTGTTTTTTCAGCTCTAACAAGGGGATAAAATAATGTGCTGAAGCTGACCAGACTAAGGATGCTATCCAGAAAAATATCTGGTAGGCAGATTTCCCCCCCCCCCCCCCCCCCAAAATTTTCCTCCCAAAAAATGAAGGTGTGTCTTAAACTCTGAAAAATACAGTATTTCTTTGCCCATTACATTCTGGGGATTTCTGCAGTATAGGGGGGAAATGTCAAGATGTTCGCTACAATGGTACAAAGTTCTGCCTGCTTTTTATGTGTGATAAAACTAGGCTGAGCTTCAAGTGTGTTCTTATGATGGCCATCTTGATTATTTTTTTTAGGACCACACTTCTATTATATTCACTGGAGAAATAAAACTTCTCAGTAATAATTTTATATAAGTGTGATATTGAAACTACTCAATTCTAACTATGTAAAGTTCAACTTTTGGAATCTAAATCAAACCAGATGTGAAACTTGCTTTAAAAAAAACTGAAGTAGTGTAACCTACAACAGCGACGAGTGGTGCAGTGGTTAGAGTGCAATACAGTAGGTTTCTTCTCCTGATCACTGGCTGCTAGCAGTTTAACAGATCAAATCTCACAAGGCTCAAGGTTGTCTGATTGACGGGACCTGGAGAAGGCCAACTCTGTGGAACCTAACCGGCCGCTGGGATTCATACAGGAGAAGGCGGTCCCACAAGTAATCTGGCACGATGCCATGTAGGGCTTTGTAGGTCATTACCTACACTTTGAATTGCATCCGGAAACCAATCAGCAATCAATGCAGTCCATGGAGTGTTGGGGAGACATGGGCATGTGTGGGGAGGCCCATGATCGCTCGTGGGGCTGCATTTTGCACAATTTGAAGTTTCCGAACACTCTTCAGAGGTAGCCCCATGTAGAGAGCATTGCAGTAGTTGAACCTCAAGGTGTTAAGAGCATGAGCAACTGTGAGTAGAGACTCCCTGTCCAGGTAGGGCCACAACTGATGCACCAGGTAAATGCCCCCCTCGCCACAGCCAAAAGATGATGGTCCAAGGTCAGCTGTGGATCGAGGACGCCCAAGTTGCAGATCCTCTCTGATGGGGTCAGACATCCCCCCCCCCTCAGAATAATGGACAGACAGATGGAAGTGTCCTTGGGAAGCAGAACCCACAGCCACTCAAGTCTTGTCGGGGTCCAGTCTGAGCCTGTTAACATCCATCCAGACCCTAACAGCCTCCAGACACTGGCACATCACTTCCATTGCTTCACTGAGTGGACATTGGGTGGAGATGTATAGCTGAGTATCAGCAGCATACTGATGGTAACTCACCCCTTGCTCCCGGATGATTTCACCCAGATATTAAGTAGCAGGAGGGAGAGAACTGACCCAAGGAACCCCACAGAGGAAGGACCTAGGAGTCAACCTCTGATCCCCTCTTAACACCGACTGCAACCGACCAGAGAAGTAGGAGGAGAACCACCATAAAACGGTGCCTCCAACTCCACGGAGAGGGGCGGCATACAAATCCAATAAATAAATAAACTCCCAACCCCTCCAGCCAGTGCAGAAAGATACCATGTAAGTTGCTTAGAATAATAATATTATACAGTGGAACCCCGACATAAGAGCTGCTCTACTTAAGAGCAACTCGAGATAAGAGCTGGGAGGGGAGAGATATTTTTGTTCTACTTACAAGCCCAAATTCGAGATACAAGCGCCAAGGAGCTGTCTCCTGAAGCCAAACGCTAACTTCCGCGTTCGGCTTCAGGAGACAGCTGCGAAGCGGCGCGCATGTTTTAAAAGGTTGCAGCCGGCCTGGGGGGCTCGGGGGGGTGCTTGCAGCTTTCTTTCTTGCTCTTTTTCTTTCTCTCTTTTACCTTCCCTTCCTCTATTTCTTCTTTTCTTTCTCCTTCCCACCTTCTTCCCTCCCTCCCTCCCTTCACTCATTCCTCTCTTACTCTCCCCTTTCATAAGTTTCCTTCCTTCCTTCCTCTGTTCCTGTCCCTTCCCTCTTTCCTTCCTTCCTTCCCACCCTCCGTCCATTCATTCACCCATTCCTCTCTTGATCGCTTAAAGCCGGTCCCTGGTGCAAAAAGGGTTGGGGACCTCTGTCCTACAGGATTGGGTGGCAGAGAAGTTGAACATATGTAAATTTAAAAGTTTAAGAAAGTTTACAAGTTAAGTGAAAGAAACTTCATTATTCATTTATATGTACATGTACATTTCTTCATTAAAAACATGTCTTTCTGCATAATTTAGACGAACTTTGTGAGTTTTTTGAGGACTGGAACCAATTAAAATTATTTACATTAATTCCTATGGGGAAAAGTCGTTCGAGATAAGAGCTGCTCGACTTAAGAGCCCAGGTCCGGAACGAATTAAACTCGTATCTCGAGGTACCACTGTATATGGAGAGAATATACATTTTATTACCTTTAACTGTTCACTAACACTGCTATAGTCTATCTGAAGTGCCTCCTCTCTTTCATAGATATCTGCAGAGACTTCTGTGCTCTGAGTATCAGGTTCCAGCTATAACAAATGGTTAAGTCAATATTAAGAATTAAAATAAAGTAAGTATGTAAGAATTAAAATAAAGAAAAGAGCAACACTATTTCACTTCTCTGAACCTACCCAACATCTGAACTTAGCCAACATTTGAGGGATTAAAATGTCTTTATTATTGTATTTTAAAAAAATTTGAACAGAAAAAAAAAAGAGGCAGAATGAGCAATCTTTAATTCTCATCCCAAAGGTGCTTTTTCAAAAGGCAACTGGACTTTGTTTTTCCTTGAAGATGTTTGGCTTCTCAACCAAGAAGTTTCTTTAATTCTGGTATCTTTAATTTTTATATTTGCAATACCAATATTCACTTTCAAGCTCCTTTAAAAGCCTAGTTTAATGCAGTTTTATTGGCTTACACACTTATGAACAGATTTTTAACATCTAAAATTTCCTTAATGATTCTGCCACAAAGGAGGCTACCCTACCTCAATTTCACTAATGTCATCCAGAGATCCCAAAAGAAGATTTATCTTTAGATCTTTCAGCTTGCAATCAAGAAGCCTGTTATGCCTTTCTAATTTCTTCTGTTCCAGAGAGGTCTCAATAGCTCCAGCTTCCTTTTGTAAGGTTGCTAACTCTCTGCCAGCAAAAGACAATGGCAAATAAAACGTGACATTGGTATTTCTGAAACTTGAAAACAATTATGACAGTTTTCCATGTTAACATTCAATTAGGTACCCTAATATACTAGAAAAGGTAATAATAATAATAATAATAATAATAATAATAATAATAATTTATTAGATTTGTATGCCGCCCCTCTCCGAAGACTCGGGGCGGCTCACAACAACGGTAACAATCTACTTTTCAGTTAATGCTTTTTACCAGCATTGATCTCAAATGTAACATAGCACTCTAAATCTTCAGCACTTTCTGCCCAAATTCAGGACATTAATTGCTCATTAGACAATTCCAGTAGTGAGATAAATAAACTAATTGTAGGAAAAGAACAGGCAGAACTGGGGAACTGAGTAAAATACATCTTCAGTTTAGAGTCTTTACATTGCCACAAGAGATCCATGTCCGGCTTGAATTCCACTGACTCTTTTTTAAAAAAAAAATTTTTTATTAAGTATATAAATATTTAAAAAGACATTACATAATTTATCATGTGTTTACATATTTTGACTATACTTATGTCTTAAACTACAAAATATAGCCCTAACCCTCCCCCCACCCGAACTGAAAATCAGACCAGTTCTTTCTTAGTATGTATTTGCGGCCTGTAACAACAGCAGTCAAGTTCTGTTTTTATATATAATATATATTATTTACAGCTATTATTTCTTCTATTGTCAACCCATATGTAAAATTCTTTCCAAGTATTGTAGTAGCGTGACTCATCTTTATTTTTAAGTTCTTGTGTTAATTTATCCAGTTCTGCACAATCAAGTATTTTTTTAATCGTGTCTCTCTCCGTCGGTATATCTTCTTTTTTCCAATTTTGTGCGATGCATAATTACTGCGATTATATGTTGGATCAAATAATAATATTTTCTTTTAATTCTTAGATCTATTATACCCAAATGAAAGATGTCTCTGGTTTTAATTTAAGTCTTATTTTAGTAATTTCGTAAATCCATAACTTAATTTTGTTCCAAATATTCTTAATTTCAGGGCAAGTCCACCATATGTGGAAGTAAGTTCCATTTTTGTTTCTGCATCTCCTTAATGATTTTGCCACAAAGGAGGCTACCGTACCTCAATTTCACTAATGTCATCCAGAGATCCCAAAAGCAGTCAGGTTTTAATTTGGGGTAAATTTTTGCTAGTCTTGATGGTAATAGATGCCACCTATAGAACATTTTTAAAATATTCTCTTTATATTTATTTATTATTTATTTATTATTTAGATTTGTATGCCGCCCCTCTCCGCAGACTCGGGGCGGCTCACAACAAAGTGAAAACAATTTACAACAAATCTAAATTACTGTTTAAAAATATTTTTAAAACCCCATTTTCTAAACACACATACATACAAACATACCATTCATAAATTATATGCAGTGGATTTAGTTATTTTATAGTCAAAGCATTTTCCATGGCATTAAACTTCCACCTTAAAGAGAAAATTCAAAATATGGAGTCAAGAACTGGTTGCTAGTCTCCATCCTTTGAAAGAGGATCTATTATAGGTGAATTAAAGTTCAGGATATAGAATAGAATAACAGAGTTGGAAGGGACCTTGGAGATCTTCTAGTTCACCCCCTGCTTAGGCAGGAAACCCTACACCACTTCAGACTAATTGTTATCCCACATCTTCTTAAAAACATCCAGTGTTGCAGTATTCACAACTTTTGGAGGCAAGCTGTTCCACTGATTAATTGTTGTCAAGAAATTTCTCTTAGTGGTAAGTTGCTTCTCTCCTTGTTAAGTTTCCATCCATTGCTTCTTGTCCTACCCTCAGGTGTTTTGGAGAATAGCTTTGCTCCCTCTTCTTTGTGGCAACCCCTATGTAATGTGAGAGGTTCACAACCCAGGCCTGATAAGACTATTTCAGGTAAAATTATCTTTCCAACATAAATCAGTTACCTATTTAAAGTTGATAACACCTTCCTTGATTCTTCAACTTTACTCTGTGCTTTTGCAACATCACTCTTACTAATATTCTGCCTTTCCCTAAGCTGCTGTAATTCTTCCATAACTTCATTTACCATTTGTAAAAAGTTTTCTTCATTCTATATAGGAAAAATATTTGTCATTTTTAAAAATAGAAATGCTCAGTTGTTAAACAGGTTCTTAGCCAGACTATCTAATGAAGGATGACAAATACAGATTAATGGTAATATCAAAATGTGATTTTGTCATGATTATTTTCTCAAACATCCATAGATTTACATGGAATTTTACACAGCAGTTTCAGTAAAAAAATGTCCGTATTTCATTGTTAATTATCAATAATATACAACTGCAAGTAATTTATTCATAAATCACACTTATATGTTGCTATTAATCTGAAAACAGGAGAGAGGCATCTCACATCTTCCAGATACAGTTAAACAACAACCATCAACATGCTTGCTATTCAGACTTGCTGGATGCCACTAATATAATCTGCAAAACGTATATACAGTGATACCTCTACCTAAGAACGCCTCTACTTATGAACTTTTCTAGATAATGTTGTGTTTGGGCCTGGGACAGCCGTTTCCCCCACAGATGGGGGAGACGCTGCACACAGTGACTGTGAAAGCCTGGCTGACATCCAGGAGGATGTAGCAGTCAGGAAGATGTGGCAGAGAGCCAGGAAGAATTAGCAGACAGCTCAGGGGAAGGGGCTGGCAGTTCGTCGGACAGTTTATCCTCTCTCAGTTCGTCTGCAGGACAATACATTAATTTACTCAACCGAAGGGCCTTACAAAGAAGGGATCGCTTTAAGAAGCATGATAAGGCATGATAAGCACACCTGGGCTGGGTGTGGTTCCTTAATGAGGGCTAACGTCATAAAAAGGGAACGGGGCCAAGGGAAACTGTGGCTGTGGCTGTTTATCTGGGTGGTTTGTGTGTCGTCGTTGTTCCTGCTTTGAAGTTTCTGCTCTTGGATTTCAACTCAGCGTTGTGGGAGTTGAAAACTCTAGGACAAGCTGCTGCTTTTGTGCCGTGAAAATTCAGAGATCTTTTGGAACATTTATGCTACGTGACTTTTGTATTTGTTTGCTTTTCACTGAACTTTGTAGCTGGCTGAATTTTCAACTCAACCTGTGTGTTACTCCTGAAAGTAAGGACCGTTTGCTTTAGACTTTTTCTTTACTGTTTAATACAAGTTTGCTGATTAACTATGCACGTGTGTGTCTGACCTTCTTTCCTGGACCGTTAAATCATTGCTTGAGGCCGGTCAGGCAGAACAGATAAGAACCGGGTGTTCAAGATTTTTTTGCCTCTTCTCAAGAACCATTTTCCACTTACAAACCTGAGCCTCCGAAACTGTAATCGGAAAAGGCAGGGAGAAGCCTCCATGGGGCCTCTCTAGGAATCTCCTGGGAGGAAACTGGGCCGGAATAGGTGGGGAGAAGCCTCCGTGGGGCCTCTCTAGGAATCTCCTGGGAGGAAACAGGGCCGGAAAAGGCGGGGAGAAGCCTCCATGGGGCCTCTCTAGGAATCTCCTGGGAGGAAACAGGGCCTCCACACTCCCTGTGGTTTCCCCAATCGCACGCATTATTTGCTTTCACGTTGATTCCTATGGGAAAAATTGCTTCTTCTTACAAACGTTTTTACTTAAGAACCTGGTCACGGAACAAATTAAGTTTGTAAGTAGAGGTACCACTGTACTCTCCTCATTTTATAGAGAATGAAAAATAATAAATATAGATTTCAGGTAATTTTGTATAAGTAAACCATAAAATATATATATAAATTTCTGATTAAGATAAATTATGGAGAAAGAAGTTTACATTTTTAGAATTCCCTGATTCTAAGTTAGAATCTAGCTTATTAATTTACAGTACAATAAAGTACTACTGGTGTTTCTATAATCATTAATAATTTACAGTAAGAAATATTGTTATATTTTTAACTGACTTGCACAATTTCAAATTATTATAAAACTCTTAAGTTACCTTTTTCAGGTGAATTATTTCAGCTTCTTCTTTGTGAATCTCTGCCTTTAGCATACTACTTTTCTTCACCATCTTTTCTACAAGACTGTTAATAAACTCAAGTTGTGTACTTAGTCTTGTCTTCTGGTTTTCAAATTCAGATCTAGCCAAATTAAGTAAATTTAATTTATTTTTTCAACTAGTAAGGATAGGGATTGTTTTTTTCACGCAAGAAATATATAACAGGGTTATCAAAAAATTCATGAATACTCTTTCCTAAAATTTATAAAATATTTAAATGTTGCAGACTGTGGTAATGAACTTATGTCAAACTTTTCCAGATAGTTCAGCAAGGGTTCTATCCAAGTCTAAACGATATTAACTATTTTTAATTCTTTCCCAAAGTTCTATTTCTCCTTTCATCTACCTCACTGTATTTAAAAAAACCATTTTCTTCTCACACAAACAATTTATCTTTGCAAGAACTTCCTTTTCCTGTTCAAGTATGAAACATATTAAAGACTGCACTTAACAAAGAAATTATTAAATGAGTATTGTTTTTCAATTCTGAATATTTACCGCTTGTTATCAACTTCTTCTTGCTTTTGTATGTGTTCTTTTTCATATAACCGAATATTCTCTACACCAATTTCTTCACAGAATTCACCAAAAACATTATCTTCCACCTGTTATAATATCATCCACCATCCAAAGTACAAGAAATAAATATATTTTCTAAAAGCAAGAATGCTTCATTTCTCTTATAAATTAATATGAAATAAGACACAGGAATTTAAAAATCTGTCCTTTGTTATGTTAATTTTACTAGCATAAGAAAATTGTTCTAGGTAAAAACTATTAAAGGAATATTAAAGGAATTTTTTTTGGTTATTTCATATTTCCTTCTTTAAGCTGACAAAATCACTGTCGTCTTTCACTATCTCAAATGCAAGAATTGTGGTTTGGTTTCTATGGCACTTCCTTTTCCCCATATTGCCAATATTATACAAACATTAATTTAAATTTACTAAGCTGTTATAATACTACTTACTCTTGCTGAAATGATTGGGAAATTGTTATAAACCTAAATGAGATTCATTCTATTTCTAACTAATTCTCAAAGTAGGATATAAAGGATATAAAACCAGAGTGGAGTTTAAAATGCAAAAATAGTAATTAATTAATAATAATAATAATAATAATAATAATTATTATTATTAATTAGATTTGTATGCCGCCCCTCTCCAAAGACTCAGGGCGGCTCACAACATAACAGTAGTATAGTAAGTTAAAAATAGATTTTATAACCTTTTCAGTTGCATTCTGCAGTTACTACTTTCAATGTTTCCATTCAGAGAATAGCAATATTGATAGCAATATCAGTGTGATATTTGATAACTAATAGCAATATCAGTTTTATAATGGCAGAAAACATTTGTTTTTAATATTCTTTTGAACACACAAATAAAGTGTTGGACAACTGCATGGATTCTTATTCATTTTATAATATTTGAATACTTCACTTAGGAATCCAACAATTGTTAGTTTCTAATTTCAAAAATTTGACCAAAGTTACATTTGATATAATATAATATAAAATTCCATTCAAGGCTTTGAAAAAGAATGCACAGTATCACATTCAAGGTCACATTCCATGAAATGGCTTCTTACTGAATTAAGAATATTCTTTATTTGAAAATATAACCTATTAACTGGAATAGAAAGACACCCCAAGCAAATGCTATAAGCTAGCCAGCTACAATTCCAGGTGTTGCTATAATAGAAAAACTATATACCTCATTAATTTTTTTTTTAAGCTCATTTATTTTTTCAGTTCTTTGTAAGACTCCTTCATTCAACATGGTGTATTGGGACTGTATATTAACCATTTCACTTTCCAACATAGATTTTTCCTAAAGAGAAATAAACATGAACAAAAATTAGGTTTATTTAATGGCTGACTATTCTAACTGCTTTGATTTATTAATAAGGCCGTGATTTAATAAACATGGTTTAATGGACTTTGAACTTATTTATTTAATTTATTTATTTTGTCCAATACACAATGAGGGTTTCAGTAGGTATATATCTATATACACATAGTAAAATACATGATGAAGGTTATAGAGGAGATACTCATAGTAAAATATATCTAAGAAATAATAGAAAAGAAGATATAGTAATAGAACATATCAATGAAAGAATAGAAGAGATATAGGAATAGAAGAAAGGTATAGGAGATATAGGAGAGCAATAGGACAGGGGACGGAAGGCACTCTAGTGCACTTGAACTCGCCCCTTACTGACCTCTTAGGAATCTGGATAGGTCAGCCATGGATAATCTAAGGGTAAAGTGTTGGGGGTTTGGGGATGACACTTAACAAACACAGGTTGTTGAACAGTAATATAGTACACTGGCAGATCAGTAAGTACAGCTGTGGAGTGGCTTGGATAGCAGGCACATAGGTGATCTTAGGATAGGTCCTGCTAGGAACTATTATGAGGAAGAGGGGCGAGGCATATCCGATTTATCGTATTTATCAATCATGCCGTAGTCAGAGTTCTTGTTAGGGTTGGGGTAAACCTCTAATTTTGGACAGTCTACTTTAATGAACACTTGGCTCCCAGTAATTCTGCTGAATTAAAAGCATACTATAGTGGTCAAAATTCATTTACCTAGCTAAGTAACAACAGCCAGTCAACAACTGACTACAAAAAGCTAAGCAGGGTCAGACGTGATTAGTACTTTAATACATCCTGCAAACCCAAGGATTTTTCCTATTGGGAAAGTTGAAAAAGCATTCAGGAAGAGAAAATGCCAAGCATGGCAGAGTTTGTGTAATTACCAGAAGTCCAATTCAGTTCAAAGTAAACTTAATTTTTACTGTAACACTTTATAAGATTATCCCAATATGGTTTTCTTTTAGTTCGCAGCACCAGCATTAAAGAAATGTATAACTAAAATATTACACAACTTAAAACAGAAATCTGTAACTTAACTAAATACATATAATACATAGAGCATACTACATAAATTTTCAAAAAGAAAAAGAAACAAACTTTTTATTATTTATTTATTTATTTATTTATTTATTTATTGGATGTGTATGCCGCCCTTCTCCGAGGCGGCTCACAACATATATATAAAAACATAGTACAGTGATACCTTGTCTTACAAACTTAACTGGTTCCGGGATGAAGTTCTTAAGGTGAAAAGTTTGTAAGACGAAACAATGTTTCCCATAGGAATCAATGGAAAAGCAATTAATGTGTGCAAGCCCAAAATTCACCACTTTTGCCAGCCGAAGCACCCATTTTTGCGCTGCTGGGATTTCCATGAGGCTCCCTTCCATGGGAAACCCCACCTCTGGACTTCCGTTGCTAGCAAAGCACCCGTTGGATTTCCCTGCAGCATCACAAAAACACGGAAGTCCAGAAGTAAGGTTTCCCATGGAGGGGAGCCTCAGGGGAATCCCTGCAGTACAAAAACAGGTGCTTCGCTGGTAATGGAAGTCCAGAGGTGGGGCATCCCAGCGGCGGTGGTGGGTTTATAAGGTGAAAATAGTTTATAAGAAGAGGCAAAAAAATCTTAAACCCCGGGTTTGTATCTCGAAAAGTTTGTATGACGAGGCGTTTGTAAGACGAGGTATCACTGTATAACATCTGATCCAATTAATATAATTAAAAATCTTAAAAATCTTTTTCATTGTAACAGATTAAAAATACATGATTCAGGCAAGAGATAGACAAATGAGAAAAAAATTTAAAAGCCTGATTCTACCTTGTAGAAATTAGCCAGACGTTTTTTCTTAAGAATCTCTAGTTCGTTTTGTGAATATTTGTATCGTATTTGAATTCCTTGGCACTGAGCTTGTAAATGCTTTAAATCAGCCTCCTTGTGTTTAACTTTCAGTAAGATCTATGGAAAGATATTGTGCAGTGTAATAAAAGGATAGAAGACATCCTACAAAATCCAGATATGAAATAGTTCACCCATTAAACCTAAAACTATCAATCTAGGTAGTGGGAAGAGAGCAGCAAAACCCAAAACGCTCAACTGGAAATGTTTGTAAGCCTTCCATTTGGGGAGGAAGTGGCATATCTTGCTAGATAAGAAAGATAGAATAGAATAGAATAGAATTTTTTATTGGCCAAGTGTGATTGGACACACAAGGAATATGCCTCAACCTGGAGAATAGTTGGAGAATCAGAAGAAATACTCGTCTAGGGAAGAGGAACTCAATGAAAATTGGGATCCGTTCTGAAATTACATTCTGGATTAAATTAAGCTGTTTATTTCTATCCTTTCTATCCTGTTTTGTTCCACTTGTACTGATGTATTCCAGCCTGGAAGATTAGCTGAGTTAACGACTCTGTCATTCATGGCATTCTCCTTTTATCTTCCACCACTGCCTTCAATTCTCAATTAATTCTTCATCCTTAACCTACTTAATAAATAACATATTTATTAGGTTTATAGAGTTTAAGTATCATGGTATTGAAAAATAATTATGCGAAACCAACAATTTTGAGTTTTATGGCTTAATTAGAATATAGTGCCACCTATAAAAGTTTATGATTTACCTTTAGTTCATCCATTAGTTTCTCCCTCCGTTCCTTAAGTTCATTTATTTCTTTTTCTTCCCAGTATTTAGCCTTCAGTTTCAAATAACTTGAGCCCCCAGAAATTATTCCAGATTTCAAAAACAAAGTTCCATCAAGAGCCACTGTCTGAAAATTGGGAAAAAGCAGAAACAGAAAATTAGAACGATAACTAGTTATTCTTATCATCCTTATTACCACCACCCTTTTGTTCTGTCTTTTTTATTTATAACTTAAGGCAGTGAACTCATTTAATATTCCTGCCTCTTTTCTCCCCAATAATCACCCTATGACAGTGATGGCGAATCCATGGCATAGGTGCCACAGAGCCATATTGGAGGGCATGCTATGCGTTGCCCTATCTTAGCTCCAGCACACACGCATACTGGTCAGCTGATTTTTGGCCTTGAGAAAGGTCGTTTTGCCCATTTTCATACTCGGGGGCTTCAGGAAGCTTCCCTAAAGCCTCCAGAGTGTGAAAAACAGCACAATGGGCAAACCAGACGTCTGTTTTTCTGAACTTCTGGTTTGCATGTTTTTTCACTGTCCCAGGTTTCAATGAAGCCTGTGGGCATGCATGGGAGCAGAGGGGTTGTGCATGCGTGTGGAGGGAATGGGTGTGGGCACGTGCGTGCGCACTAACACATGCACACACACCCTTTTGGCACACAAACCAAAAGGTTTGCCATGACTGCCCTGAGATGGGCTGGACTGACAGAATGACTAGTCTAGTCACCAGCCAGTGGTCATACCTAAGGGAGGCCTAGAAACCACCATCTCCTGTTTTTTAGGCCAGCACATTAACAACTATACCTTAACATCCTGCATTGGCTGCCGATCAGTTTCCGGTCCCAATTCAAAGTGTTGGTTATGACCTATAAAGCCCTACATGGCATCGGACCAGAATATCTCTGAGACCGCCTCCTGCCGCACGAATCCCAGCGGCCGATTAGGTCCCAGAGTTGGCCTTCTCCGGGTCCCGTCGGCCAACGGGACCCAGGGGAAGAGCCTTCTCTGTGGCGGCCCCGGCCCTCTGGAATCAACTCCCTCCAGAGATTAGAATAGCCCCCACCCTCCTCGCCTTCCGTAAAATGCTCAAGACCCACTTTTGTCGCCAGGCGTGGGGATAATTACCATCTTTCCCCCTTTTTATTATATTTTTGGCCTTACTGCATGATAGATTAGGTTGAATGTGTGTGACTGCATAGCTAGGGGTTTTATTATGTTATTAATGTCTTTTAAATGGATCTAATTTTTTATTGTTAGATTTGTAATGTATTGTATTACTGCTATGCTGTGAGCCGCCCTGAGTCTTCGGAGAGGGGCGGCATACAAATCTAATAAACTATAACTATACTAAATTGATTCCTGGGCACATGTTGATATATTGTTGATATTTTTGACAAAATATTCATTTTTTATTTTTTATGCTTAATGACTGTTTAGCAACCATTTGAAGTTAAGATGATGCTATATAAATAATTACCGTGTTTTTTCTGAGTATAATATGCTCCAGAGTATAAGAGGTACATTAGCTTTTGGGGAGAAAAACAAGAAGAAAAAAATCTGCCTCCGCCTACAATTTAAAAGCTTTATTTTAAAACTCATCTGCCTTGTACTTACTTTCAGTCGATGTGGACCATCAAATGCTAACTGTTTTGCTTCCTTCACTGTTTCACATACAAGACCATTTCCACAGACAAAGTGAATAGCTTTCTTCAATGGAGGAAAGGATGATTGTATGACATCTATCAGCAGTTTTGCTCCTCTTATTTCTCTTAATTGTTCGTTGATTGCTTCAACCTATAAAATGGTATAGAAAGTGTGTTCCTTGTATTACAAAAGCGAGGTGTGTGTGTGTCAGAATACAATAAAAATGAATAAAATTTAAAATATCATGATCTTTCCACGTGGAGTGGAATTAAATAGATGCCACTGTTTTCTTTCAACAGCTTACTTCAAGGAAATCCAGAGGAAGGAACGTTTCTGGCTCAGCTCTTTCTTCTTTGAGGAAACAAATGCAATTTCTAGCTATCTTTTCTGAGGCCACAACAATTGCAGTCATGTATCTGCCAAAGACTTTGGTGACAGCAAGCTGGTATTTTTTATGGATGGGGTGACACAAGTCTACGAGTCTTCCAAACTAAAAAAGAAAAGAAAAAAAGTGTACTAATTTGCAACTATAGGTAGTCTTTGACTTACAACAGTTTATTTAGTGACCATTCACCATTAGTTACATCACTAAAAAAAGTGACATATGATCAATTTTCCCAATTACGACCATTACCGCATTCTCATAGTCATGTGATCAATATTCAGATGCTTGGCAAGTGGTTCATATTTATCACAGTTGCAAGTGTCCTTGGATCATGTGATAATATTTTGCAACCTTCTGACAAGCAAAGTCAGTGGGTAAACCAGACTCACTTACCAACCCTCTTACTAACTTAAAAACTGCAATGGTTCAACAATGGTTCAGCATACAAATCCAATCAATCAGTCAATCAATCAATAAACAAACAAACTGTGGAAAGAAAAGTTGTAAAATGTGGCAAAACTCACTTAGCAAAGGTCTCACTTAGCAACATAAATTCAGGACTCAATTGTGGTCATAGGTTGAGGACTACTTGTATTCATATTGTTTTTGCATAAAATTACTTCAACTGATGGAGACACCGGTTGTCAAGAACCTCCCATAAACGTTTATGGAAAAACAGCAAATAAATAATGTTGCTTTTTGATAGTCCCAAAAGCAATGGGAAGCTATTCTCAGAAAAGTCTTTAATTTCAGTTCATCCAACAATCTTAGGCCTTCCTGGCCCAAAGTCCTTCCTCATCTCCTTGTGAGATGACTGCAGGTTGCTCTATGTGGGCTGCTCTTCCAGATGGCCCAGAATCTCTTCCAAGTGGATTCAGTGAATCAGCACTTAATGAATACAACACTTAATATATCCTAACCACAGCAAGAGCCATGACTTCCCCCGAAGAGGTCGGGGTTGCAGATACTCAAAGCCCCCTCAATTTGGAATAGTCTGCTGCTCTACGTCAGAGTGGTCCCACTTTCAGGAAGGTAACTTATTTACAATGGATAATTAGGCAGCAGCAAACTATTTTAATAGTATTTAATTGACAAAAGATATTTACTATTTATGTTTTCATAATTGTGAATTGTTAGCATGTGGTGAGTAGGTGGCATATATGTTTGTACATTAAAAAAATAAAAAATTGATGTCAATTGCTTTAATGTTTGCTTGTTTAAACTAGGGCCTCCGAAACTCTTCAGCTCATCAACCCCTTCATGAAGCTTCAGATTGCTTAATCCATCCTCAAACATTTATTATATGAAAATAATGTAAAATATATTTAATGAATAGTTCTATGAATAATACTATAACAAACAACTGCAGCCACCATTTAAAAACCATTGGAAGTAACAAAATCACTATTAGTCAAACACAAAAATCAGCTTTTTTGGGGAATAGCTGACATCCTGTGATGATGATACCTTTAACACCTGCCCATCAAGTCCTTCCAAGGTCCATGGCAAGGACTTAATAGATAAAAATGCCAAATCCAGTCTGTACATCTGGCTGATGGGGCAATGAAACATCATCATCATCATCAAAGTTTTGGATAGTCCCATCAATCTTTGAGAATCAGTACTGATCACTTTGGGAAACCTGGTTTAAACTCATATTGAAAAATATTACTAATCTGTCTTGACAGTTCTTGCTGCATTTATACCCATGGCATTGAGCTTGTTTTTAATAGTGTTCACTATTACCGAATAGCCAAGAAGAATGTACTATTTAAAGGAGTTATCTATTTGTAAATGAAGCGAAGTGAAATTAAAATAATTAGTCTATCTAATTACCACAAAATCGGGATATAATCTTTTGAGGCTCTCCAAATTTTCTGCTCTCTTCTGCTGGCGTTTCCCTTCATGGACATCAATTCTAGCATTCTGTAAATCACTAACAACTTTACTCAGTTCTTCATTTATTTCGGCTATTCTGATCTTTGATGTTTGAATCTCATTTGTCAGTGTTTCTTCTTCTTGCTTTTTTTCTTCTAAAGATTCCCTTCAATTCGAGACAAAAAAGTGAAAAAAATAAAATGAAGAATTGGACAAATAATTTAATGCCAAATAAAGTTAGTATAAATTCTGATGGCTAATGACTATAAGTCAAGTGCTCTTAGTCTGCAAGTCCCAAATTGAGATGCATATCTTGAGTTTTGAGAAATGAGTACATACCTAGATAAATAACCTGAAGGAAGTAGATCATATATTACCGGCATGTAACATTATTATACTCAGCCCAGAACTTCTGAGCATACACCAGACATATAGGTCATAGTATGTGCAGCTAGACTGTTCTTGAATAATCCATTTGGACAAATATGTTAGGTAATATAGAAAGCCAAATGAAGTTTAGCAAGATTTGCATCTTAAAAGCTTTAGTGCAGGAAATTATTAATTTCAATAGATACTATAAATACATACGAGCATGTCCTAGTGTATTCCACAAGCTTCTCCATTCTTCTTTCATTATCTTCTATCTGTTCTAAGACATGCTTTATATTTTCCTAAAATTAAATAAGATATATTAAAAATGGTTTTACATATAAAATATTTAAATAATTTTCCTGAATTTTAAAATTATCATTATTGTTGTGTTTAACTTCTCATAAAATGTTTTTCAATTTACTACAACAAAAACATTTTTTCAGTACCATTGTTCTTTTATTGATGAGTGTTATAGGTTATAATGAACGTTTTCCTCTTGATTTATCTTCTAAAATAAGGAATTGTTTATTATATACAATATAGCTAAATTTTGCCACCCACAACTTAAATTGTCAAAAAGAAAATTAAGGGTACTGGCATGGGTAAACTCACTGAGATTTTCTTTTAAAAACTTCTAATTTAATATTTTCTTACATCTTTTTTCTGGCCCTCAGAGGCCACACTTTAGTCTATAGCAGTGATGGCGAAGCTATAGCACGGGTGCCATGGATGGCACGCGGAGCCATATCTGCTGGCACACAAACCATTGCCCTAGCTTAGCTCCAACGTGCATGTGTGTGCCAGCCAGCTGATTTGGAGTCCTTGGAGGGGGCGGCATACAAGTCTAATAAATTATTATTATTATTATTATTATTATTATTATTATTATTATTGGCTCACAGAGGCTCTGGGAGGATGTTTTTGGTTTCCAGAGAGCCTCTGGGGGGATGGGGGAGGGTGTTTTTACTGTCCCCCGGATCCAGGGAAGCCTTTGGAGCCTGGGGAAGGCAAAACATGAACCTACTGGGCCCACCAGAAAAAGGCTGTTTCCAGCCTTCAGAGGGCCTCTGGGGGATGGGGGAATTGAATTATGGGTGTGGGCACTTATAGATGCATGATAGCTTGCGCACACGCTCTTTCGGCACGCTAGGAAAGAAAGGTTTGCCATCAATGGTCTATAGTTTTAGTGTTAATATTTTTTAAAAAAATAAGGAGATATTTTAGTGTTTGAATTTTACAGTATTGTGCTGGCAGTACTAACTTTTAGTTATATCCTGTCAGTTGTAACTTTTAATGGAATTATTGAAATGAATGTAATTTTTCCTGTACCAAGAACAGTAATATATCATTAGTGACAGAAAGGATTGTGCATAGGGCAGAGATGCCGGGAACATCTGCTGTAGTTCCTGTAATTTTCCCCAAATGCATTACTAAAGAAGTCTTTCCTAATCAAACAGAACAGCACTTTTTATGCACATATCATTTGTCAGTGTTTCTTCTTCTCACTTTTTTTCTTCTAAAGATTCCCTTCAATTCAAGCCTTTTTATGCACACTCACAACTTTTATCACCAACTTTGCAGAGTTTTCACAATTCTTTTGAACTTTAAGGAATTATCAATCCTTCCGGCAAATCCAATAGGCAATACAATTTGTCTGCTGCAATCTATTTAAACAAACTGATTCTTGCAAAAATTATTGCTTGATTATCTTCGAGGGATTTTTCCAAACATTGATGTCAAAACTAAACTTTTAAGTCTTCAGCACAGGCCCTAATAAAAAGGAGCTCATTATTTTTGGACATTGTTTTTGGCTCCCAAATCGATTTTTATACATACATACATACATACATACATACATACATACATAATATATACATACATATAATGATTTATTTACACACACACACACCTTAGTTTCGTTTTGTCTTCGTCGATCAAATGATATCTTTTCCATATCTGCCTTCTGCTCCCATAGCAGTTTTTCTCGTTGTTGAGTTAATGTGGCTACTTTTTTATGAACTAAGTCTTTCAATTCATGATACTGATTTACCTGCACACAAACAGAACAATATTCATCATGTATATGGGACTGTATCCCTAAATAATTCGTATAAATCATAATCCAACGGTCTTAAATGTGAAATCTGGTCAAAAATCACTTTTTTCAGTGCCATTGTAATGTCAAAGTCACTAAATGAAGTTATAAATCAAGAACTACCTGCTACAAACAGGGAGACTATGTACTAAGTCCTCCCTTAAGACACAAAACCAGTCCATTCTTCTCAGTCCTGGGAAGAAAACAATGACAAACCACTTCTGAACTCTTTCCAAGAAACTACAGGGCAGTTGTCAGGAGTCAACAGTGGCTCAAACACACACACACACAATTTATTATCCAAGGCAAATGTATTGTTCTTCAGAGAATTGCATAGATAGCCCAGCATGTTCATTTCTAAGATCTAAGTAACATTAGATCTTCACATTTGCCACTAGCACACTGAAATCACCCATCAGGGTTATTTTAAATGAAAAGCTTTAACTTTTCATAGAATTTATCTATTATATCCTCATTTTATCTGCTGTAGAGGTATATTTCTTGTCCATTATAGTATTGGCAGATATGATGCTAATTGTTACCCAATGAAATTTGAGTATGAAATTTAAGTCTTTTCCTTTGGGTTATGTTATTTAGCATTATGGTAACTCCCTTGTAATGTATTTCCCAAAAAATATTCTAGTTTTCCCCTCAGATTGTTTAAATCTTATTACTTGCAAAGTAAGATATTCTTCCAGATATCATCAGCAGGGTCTAGTGAATTAGAAGTCAAGTCATTCAAGTTTTAAGGGTGGGTGTTCATCTAAATAAACTTTTTAGGAAGAAAATATAAGTAATTGGTTATACATCAAAATTTAAAAGGGAGAGAGAAGGCACATAAGGATTTAACATTCAAGACTGAATTATGTATTTATGTGTAGATATATTGTAGATCTCTCTCACACACATATAGATGCACACAACCTATTGCATTTATATATTATATTTATATCTTGCCATCATTCTGGAGTCCAAAGCAGCATACTTTCTATTTTTCCCCACTCCAACCCTATTGAAAGTGATTGGCCCAGTTACCAAGTTTTCATGATGGACAGTGGACTGGAACTTAAGGTTTCTCCATTCCTAGCGTCACAGATTGATCAATACAGTGTTCCCTCGATTTTCGCGGGTTCGAACTTCGCGAATAGCCTATACCACGGTTTTTCAAAAAATATTAATTAAAAAATACTTCGTGGTTTTTTTCCTATACCACGGTTTTTCCCACCCAATGACATCATATGTCATCGCCAAACTAATAATTTTTGCAAATAAATAACAAAAAAAGTAATTATTGTTAATAAATAATTATGTTTATAAATATCAGGATCACTAAGTGTCTTATTCAATGGTGAGTACCAGTAATAATGGTGAGCAAATGGTTGTTAAGGGAATGGGAAATGGTAATTTAGGGGTTTAAAGTGTTAAGGGATGGCTTGTGATACTTTCCATAGCCAAAAATTGTGCATTTACTTCCTCATCTCTACTTCACGGAAATTCAACTTTCGCAGGCGGTCTCGGAACGCATCCCCCGTGGAAATCGAGGGAACACTGTATCACTATATCTCTCTCTCCTTTAGTGTAAATCACTATTAATATTGTATAGCAATGATGACCATAAAGAACCATTAATTTCTGATTTAAATATGTAACTACAATTATCCAAATTAAAGCCCTAATCTGCTCTTTTGAATATTACACGTAACATTTTTATTTGCCTTGAAATTTACCTGACTTTCTTCCAGAAAAACGTCTCTCTCTCTATGTTGTGCCTCTTCTTCAACCCTTTTTTCAAATTCTCTCCAAGCTTTATCAATTTCGATCAACTCCAGGTCCAATTCCCTTTTGCCTTCTTCTTTCTTTGCTTGCTCTTTCATATGATCTCTTAACTTATTTTTAGCCATATCTACTTTTTTAATTTGGTGAGACGTTTTTTCCTTTGCTTTAATATACTGAGGCCTCTTTTGGTTCAATATAATTTCTAGAGCCCTAGAAAGGAATAGTTTCCAAAAAAAGGTTATTCTGAGAAAGTCCAAACATTTCTAATATAAATGGATAAGAGGCAGACTTTATTTGTTAGATGCAGTTACCTAATTTCTTTTTCAATGTGCTGACTGCTTCTAGTTAACACCCCAAAAGCAGATTTCTTGGCTTTCATGGTTTCTTCCGCATGAGAAACATCCATTTTCTTAGTATCAATAATTTTTGTCTTTTCAGCCATTTTATTATTCAGAAATTTGATTTTTTGCTCATTGTGATACAATCGGAAAAGTTGCAAATGCTTTTTTTGTTCTGACAGTTCTTCAAACAACTCCTGATAATGTTCTGCCTATAATCAACAAAATGATTATCTATGAACTCCTACACAGTGCTAGATTTTGACTGTGAGTAAAGCACATGCCTTTCAAAAAGAGTTTATATTCATATTTTGCTAACATTTGTAATACTTTACTGTACATCCATTAAGAGACCATATAAATAACTGTAGATAAGAATATTCTCTCTAGGTAGTTCCTGTATGTAGCTGCATTGTACTACATATTTTGCTCCAAAAGTCAAATGATTAATAGCATATCAGAGTGAGAGCCTCAGATCCATCCACACCTCACTACCATAATTTTCCTTTCTCATAATAAAGAAATTTTAATCAGGATTATTATTAGACATATATTATAGGAAAAGATTGTATTCATATTAATTATTGGCTTAGTAATAAAAGTTCTTAAAATTTCTAGACAGTAAAAATATTAAATTTTATTGTTATAGAATTCCTAAAATTGTTTAATAAGAGTTGAAGATACTGACTAGAATACACTTCAACACACAGAATTATATCCTTCTTTTCTTTCTTCTCTTTCTCCCTTACTTTGTTATTGTTGAGTTTAATTATGTTAGGTACATATGGTTTAGGACAGGGATCAGCAACCCGCGGCTCTTTCATTCCTCTGCTGCGGCTCCCTGTTGCTGGTCGGTACAATTTTGAGGAGCTTCAGCTGGGGTGGGGGAGCATGGCAGGCCAAGAGGAGAGACTATGGCAAGGGGTGGGTTTTCTGGTCGGCTCCATAATTGATACTGCTTTCGGTTAGCACAGGTAGAGGAAAAAGGATACTGTGCTAGGAGACTCTATAGTGGGGGAACTGGACTTCCAGTCGGCCCCAGAATTGAACATGGGACTTCCAATTAGGAACTTTGTGGCTCTTTGAGTGTTTAAGGTTGCCAACTCCTGGCTTAGGATATGAAGGAAATCTGGGTGAAATTTCTGTCACCCCATTGTTAGGGTATATAGTTTCTTCACAAATAACTTAATTCTATTTTAAATTGAGAACACTTCCAATATTATTTGCATAATATTAATACATTTTTCCAAAGGTCAGCTGTTTCAATCTTAAAATGTTTCAAATTTCAAAAGGACTCTCATAAAATTAATAGCACCTAAGCTGGTTCTGATAGTCAGAATACTCATTTAAAAAAAAAATTCTGAACAAGGGCTAGTACTACTATGCAACCTTTCTTGTGTTACCATTTTATTTATAACAGTCAAAATAAGATGGGAAAATTAACAGTATCTTAGCATGACTTAATCCTTATCCTTATGTTTCAAAATCTGTGTCACAAAATTTAATTTGAAAAATATAATCTGAACTATGATTTTTTTCCACTGAAATATAAAATGTTCATTTTATAACCTAATTTAAAAACCAAAACTATTTTTTCCTGAATTCACCTCCACTTTCTCTATTTTTGCTTGTTTGCGCTCAGCTGTAACACTTTTCTTCTTCTTGTAACTGAACTGCGCATCATCTTCTGCCTTTTGCAAATCCCTCTTCTTTTTTGCATATTCAGCAGCAAGCTCTCCCGAGTTACTAATTTGTTCAAAAAGCTGAGTTCTTTCTTTGGGTTTTTTTACCACAATTGCTTCGATTTCACCCTACAACAATAATTCCATTTATTTTAAAATGTCAACATTGAACAAAATGTTGAGAATTCTGAAAAGAAGACATTAAGAACCAATTTTACAAAAAACAACCCACATTCTTTGTTGATAAAATTTATATCATTTGATATATCATTAGTACTCAGATCCAGAAAAGCCAGAGATGAGGATTTTAACTTCATAAATTTCTTTTGAGTCCTATATATAAATCCTCTAACTAGCGTCAGGAAAAAATTGTTAAAGGAGACAGTGCATAAATTACTCCAGATACTGAAAGTAACATTTAAATCTATCTCAAGAAAATATACTGTATTCAACTGAGATTGTTTATTCATAAATTCCTTTCAAACATGGGGAGTGGGCAATGAAGTAAACATTAAATTAACAATATAAAAAGGGAACTCGTGTTAAAGAAACCACTGTTTTTTCCTATATATCGAGAAATTAAAATTTTTAAAAAGATTTCTCTCCTGCTGCAGAATAATTCATACTATTTTGCTCAACCCAAGGAGTGATGTGTGCAGAGGTTTGATAACAAATGGAGCAGTCAGGGAGATTGGCACTGGAGAAGATATCTCAGATATTCTCATTCCATGTAGATTAAAACTTTAAATAATAAAACCTTAAACCTGCTCAGGAGAAACCTGGCAGCCAGTGTAGTCCTCCTGCTACATTTTATGGCATTTGACTGTTCCATTTGATATGAGCAGATGCTGACGGCCAGGCCTAAGCCACCTTTGGTTACTAACTTTGAAGACATTGCAATGCAAGTACCTCTCTCCAGAATTGCTTATCTTGGCAGTTTTAATACTTTGCCAAACAAATTTGCAAAAAAGAACTCCTTGCCACCAATCACTACAATTCAACAGAGATTTTTGGAAAGGCATGCTGTCCAAAGCGATAGTTGTATCTAACATTTGCAAATGGGCTGCTGTAAGATTTTAAAAAGTCATTGTTGAAGCCATCTTATCACCCACAGATTTGGATCAAGATTAAAAATTATTACCAACAATATAAACATGTAACTCACGCTATATTAAATTTTGAGCACAAATATTTACCTGAAAAACTAGACAATTCTTTGCTCTTGTAATTATGCCAATTTCCACAAGTGCCTTGGTATACATAGATCGTTTGACAGCAGTATCATTAATAAGAAACTCAGATCCATTGCCTAATTTGGAAAGAAGCAACAAAGTACACAATCCAAAATTTGGAAAATAAATAATTAATATATTTTCACTGTAAAAGATTAGCTGTAGCTACTTCTAGAGGATGGCATTCCACAATTTTATTTTTACACTTAACTACAGATCTCGTTATTATTTTTATTTATTATTTATTATTTGGATTTGTATGCCGCCCCTCTCCGAAAACTCGGGGCGGCTCACAACAAGTGAAAAGACAATCCAATACATAATCCAATTTAATTAAAATATTATAAATTTAAGAAAAACCCCTATACTAACATACACACACACAAGCATACCATATATAAATTGCTTACAACATTAAATATGCTTCTTACCACTTTATAATACAATATAGAAGCCCAATAAAACAAATTATTTCTTTTTTAATTTTTAATAAATATTTGTATTTTGTCATGCTGTTATATTAGATTATATAATATATATATTTGTATTATTAATACGTGATATGGTGCAAGCCATAATTTTCTGCTCTTCTTGTTATGCTAAGAGAATCATATACCAGACAGAAAAAATATTTCAAGACTCTGTAAAATCTGAATTTATCCAACAGCTTACAATATAAAATTGTCACACTTAATTGAACAAAACAATGCTAGTGTTTATATAATCAGTTGTTTATATTTTCTTTATACTTCACAATGTTAAACTTTTAGAAAAAATTACTTGCCTCGAATAATCCTTGAAAATTTTATCTGTTTTCCATTTTCTTCTACATACACCATTGTTACACTTCCACTTGAAGAAACTGGCTTTCCAACATGAGCCCCATATATCAATTCCCGAATGTGCTCCACTCTTAAATTAGATACCTTTTCACCCATTACAAAGCTGAGGGCATCCATTACATTTGATTTCCCTTTAATTGCATAAAATGCCAAAAGAGCTTTTTAGAGATGCAAATTTTAAATTTCATGAAAACATTTTCACCAATTCACCCTACACTGGTATATTCCTAATTGATTGCAATACATTGCTAATTAATGATTTGCTGGTTGAGATCCTATTCTAATTCACAATTTTCTCCCTTTTTAAATGTGGACACAAAGAAAGCAATTCAAAAGTTTTCATTTCTACTTTAGAAAAATCTCAGGGAGTGTTTTTTTTAATTTTAGAGGGTGTTAAACAGAGAAACAGTGATGAATCTTATCAAAGACTTGTGATAAATTTTTTTGGTGCCAACGCTATTAAAATTTGGACAACTGCTATAAATAATTTCTACACATTACCTGAGCCGTTAGGACCAATAATACAAGTGAATTTCTTGAATGGGCCAATGCATTGCTGTCCCCGCCAGGATTTGAAATTCTCAATCAGCAAAAGCTTTAAGTATCCCATCTATGCATGAGGAAGGAAAGCAAAGGGAATGTGAAACAGAGCACTGCCAAAATTGATAGCAATAGCATTTAGACTTATACACCTGATGATGGAGCTTAATTAAGAAGATTTTATATACTGCCTGTTTTACTATGCTGGTACAATCAGCATATTTTAAGCAAATTTCCCAATTTTCTAATTTCATTTTAATTTTAACCTCATTCCAAAACTAGCTACATTCTGCTATATTATACACAATGTGTGCACCATCTAATGGACATGCTGTTAATTTTAACCATTTGTTCATGTCTACTGAGTTTTATTATGACCTGCTCTTTAGCTGCATTTTTTTAAATTTGAGGACATTTGGAATGCGTATGTATGTATTTATGCATGCATGCAAGTATATATACAGTATATATATATATATGTATGTATGTATCAACTCAAGAAGCTCAAACTAACCAAGGAGCTGCTGATACAGTTCTACAGAGGAATCATTGAGTCTGTCATCTGCCCCTCTATAACTGTTTGGCTTGGTTCTGCAACTCAACAAGACTTCAGATAATCAGAACTGCAGAAAAAACTATTGCTGCCACCTTGCCTTCTATCCATGACTGTTTACCGCATGATTCAGAGGGCTGTGAAAATATCTACGAACCCCTTGCATCCTGGACATAAACTGTTTCAACTCCTAACCTCAAAGCATCGCTATAGAGCACTGCACACTAAGATAACTAGACACAAGAGCATTTCCCCCTCAAATGACATCACTCTGCTAAACAAATAATTCCCTCACCACTGTCAAAGGATTCACTAAGGCTGCATTACTATAACTATGTTTTTCTCAGTGCTCCTATCACCCATCTCCTCCCACCTATGACTGTAGAACTGTAACTTGTTGCTTGTATTCTTAAGATTTATATTAATATTGTTTCCTGATTGCTTATTTGACCCCTTTGACAATCATTAAGTGTTGAACTTCATGATTCTTGACAAATGTATACTGTATTTTCTTTTTATGTATACTGAAGGCATATGCAGTAAAGACAAATTCCTTGTGTGTCCAATCACACTTGGCCAATACCAATTCAATATCATTATCTTTAAGCAGTAATTACTAAGGAAAGGCCCAAATGTCTAAAAATTAAGATTCCCTGAGTGCAGACTAGACAAAACTGTGCTGGATCCCTTATCTCCCCCCTCCCCTTTTCAAGCTGCCCTTTGCATTTATTGAACGTGGGCCCTCAACAGCATTTCCTCTTTGTGTAATTTCTGTAAGAAATTAAATATCAGCATTTTGGGTACACATCTAAATACTAATCCCTCGAAGAGCACCCAGTGAGGTTTTTTTATTTTTTTTAAAATTTATTTTGTCCAATACACAATAATGGTTGTAGAGAATATAGTAGAGAAGAAATACGAGATATAGGAGAGACTATAGGACAGGGGACGGAAGACACTCTAGTGCGTTCATTTAGGTATTTATATCAACTGGATTCAAAGGAGGCGAAGAATTTTTTTTTTTAAATGCTGGAAAGGAATAAAAAAGATGGACGACGAACCACGCGGTTGAGAATTTCAACTGAGGTACCAATATCTCGCCAGACCGTGTAAGACAAGCCCTTCAAACGTGCAAAATAACGGGCGGCGACTATCTCCCTCTTCCAGAGACCCGCGAAGAATGATATAAGCGCTTATACATTTAGTATATAAATTTTGACCCTTCGCCTCACAGCGTGACAAACCCCTTTCCCGCCCAATCGGGCGATCCCGCGCTGCACTTGAGGGGAAAGGCTATTTCGCGAGACTTCTTCCCCGCGCTCCGCCTTCTGAGGCTTTGCCCCGCCCTAAGAGGTTCTAGACTCCTGACGATGTGATATAGTCGCCGCTCTAGCAATCACCTTTAATCTCTATGCTGACGGGACCTGAGGGAAAGAAAGCCTCGATAGCGCGAAGCGGAAAAGCCTTGGCTCGTTTCCTTAGCAGCACAGAGTTGTGGAGACGGTTGCTAGGCGACGGGGATGCTGAGCGTCCTACATAGCTATCCCGGCGCGCAGCATCTTCTCTCGTCCTTCCTGCTTCGGCAAGACAGCTCTGGCCGACTATGCTTTCCCAGGCCGAGGCAGCGAAGTGGGAGCGGAGGCGCTACCGGGAGCTGCAGAGGCAAAGCCAGATCTTTGATGCCCGAGTCAGGACTATCGGGGTAGATAGTTCTATAATTCTTTAGATTTCCTTGATTGTCATTTAAATTTAATTCTTTGACACCAACTAGTATGGGATATTTTTTTTTGGAACAACAGCTGCGTGACTTTGTGCATTTAAATAAAAATAAAAATCTTATTTTATACCCGGAAAAGAGGAAACTTTTCCTTCTCAGAAACATACAAAGCCCAAATAATAATTCTGGCTAATCTTACTAAGCATACACAACGGAGTGCAATCCTTTGGACACTCCTTATCAAATTGTTCCAAGGAATGCCAAATATGAATAGAACCAGATGCAAAATTAAACAGATCATGTATCTGAAAACTTGAGTTGCATGCTTATTGTTTAGGTGCAAATATACAATTTGGCAGTGGGCACTGAAACATTTGCCTACAATTATCCACTGCTGCTGTGTTTGCTAGTCTAAAATATACTGCTAAAAAAACAATAAAGGGAACACTCAAATAACACAACCTAGATCTGAATGAATGAAATTTTCTTATTGAATACATGTTCTGCACAAAGTTGAATGTGCACAACAGCATGTGAAATTGATTGTCAATCAGTGTTGTTTCCTAAATGGATAGTTTGGTTTCACAGAAATTTGATTTATTTTTTTGAACAGTGCATTATGAAATCTATTTACTGAATTCTAGGTAGAAAAAAATAAATGTATAGTCCTCCAAATTGGCAGTAACATGTTTATTAAAATATAGAAAGAAAAGCAATATTATGTGACCATTTCTTAAATATGTGTTTGCATTTCACTCACAATTTATTCCTGTTTATATTTTATAAAATAAAATAATGATTTCATATTTTGATAAATTCTCACTGAATAAAATTTATATTTCCTGCAAGTAATATGAAATTTTTCTCTAAGACAATTTATCATCAGGCAACTCATATGTTTCTTTGTAACTTTCTGAAATACTGCCCATAATGTAATTATTACCTTAAGAGATAAACAAACACATTTACTATAAAATTATGTGGGAAGCAAAAAGTAGTATCAAGTTAAAATCTGGTAGAGAAAAGAAATCTGTGTATATTATTGATTTGAAATACGTTACAGTTGTGAAAATTGATTTAATTTTAGCCAGTTATTAGATAAAATTATTATTGTACTCTGATATCATTTACATAAGTGTCTAATCAAGTTGATGTATGGGTAGCGTGATCATGGTTATCTAAATTAATCCAACTCTTTGGGCTTAAAAAATACAAAGAATTATGAACTAACCGCATCAATTCTGTAAATAACCAAACCACATGCGATATATAAAATCATCCTGTTGTTTATTGGATCATATGTATAATATGCATGAATTCTAATTACTCTTTTCATTGGAATTATTAAATATCTGGCATGCTAACTAACATGTTTTTTAGCGTTGGACTGACTGTTTTTGTCCCTTAAAATACAAAGGACCATCTTGGAGATACGTGACATAATTGAATTAAAAATTCAACAGTTCTGTATCTAAAAGTTTTAAAAATCTATTTAATGGGAGACAGTGTAATTCTATTTATTTATTTATTTATTTAGTTTTAATTCATCAATAAAGACAAGAATATTATTTTGTTGCCTTTATTTGTCTCAGCTTTTTATTTCCTGAAAATAGCAGTTAAAGCTGAGCTTATTCTGGGAAATTTCCTCTTCTTCTTTGGTATGAAACCTGAACCAGGTTTTTCTTCTTATCTACCACAGATTGACAAGGAAGCTCTGGATGCCCAGGTAAAAGACAAAAAGATTGAAAAAGCACTTCAGAAGGCCCGTGATGATTCCATTGGTATATATCATATCATTTTTTTAAAATAATCATTTGTCAGATGGCTATAAAAATTCAGCCCTTCCACTATAAAACTTTGATTCTGTTCCTGTCCCTGCATCCACTCCTCTAAGTTTTTACTTGGGCAAGTAAAATAGTTGTAAATCATGACTCTGAACTCTGCAAGATTTGGGTTTTGGACATCTTGGTGAGAACTTCCATTACATCCATCTCCCTTTTTCTAGAGCATCTTAGTGTATATGTCCCAGTCCTGAGGACTTTTTGCACTCAGTTGGGGGGTTTTTTCAGCACATACTGAGAGAGCATGCAAGATGGGCTACATATGGCTGAAATTTTATTTATTTATTTATTTTGTCCAATACATAATACAGTGATCCCTTGATTTTCGCGGGTTCAAACTTTGCAAAACAGCTATACCACGGTTTTTCAAAAAATATTAATTAAAAAATATTCCGAGGTTTTTTTTCTATACCACGGTTTTTCCCACCTGATGACGTCATATGTCATCACCAAGAGTCACTTCTCTCTCTCTTTCTCTTTCTTTCCTGTCATTCTCTGCTTCAATCATTTTCTCGTTTCTCTTTTTTTCTCCCTTTTTCTATCATTTTTTCTCTCTCTCTACCTTCCACTCTCCCCCCTCTTGCTCTCTCTCTCTTTCTCCCTCTCTCTCTCCCTCTCTGTGAGAACGCCTGCCCCGCCTCTCCTGCAGCCCCCTCGCTGATAGCTGGGACGAAAGCACTCTCAGCTAAGGGACTGTGAGAGGGGCGAGGCAGGCATTCTCAAAGCGCTCAGAGCAGCTACCGGCCGAATGAGGAGGATGAGAAGCTGTAGCCGCCAGCGCTGCTGCAGGAGGACCTGTGTCCCAAGAAAGCCGGTGAGAGGGGTGGATCGGGCGGACGGGCGGTAGCGGCGAGGGGGCCGGAGGCGCTGGGGGGGGCGGGGGCAGCCAACATTCAAAACAATCTTTGCCGGCCTCCGCACTTTCGTCGCTCCCCGCCCCCAACTTCAAGCCCGGCTCCCTGCGCTGCCTTGAAAAAGGGTGTGTGGGGGTAGTTTTTAGCTGTCCATAGCCAAAAATTGTGTTTTTACTTCCGCACCACTATTTCGCAGAAATTCGACTTTCGCGGACAGTCTTGGAACGCAACCCCCGCGAAAATCGAGGGAACACTGTACACATTGAAGAGGAAGATATGCAATAATATAAGTAAAGAAAAGAATAGAAGATAAGATATAAAAGTATAGGTGAACATATTTGAAAGGAAGAAAAGATAAATGAGATAAGGAGAGACAATTGGACAGGGGACGGAAGGCACACGGGTGCACTTATGCATGCTTTTCTGGGCTTAATGGAGCTGCAAGATATAATGAATATTTATTGGCACAGATATGTTAGCTCTATAGATGTTTTTTAAATAACCCTATTTTTTAAAATAACCCTATTTTTTTCCTTCTAAACATAGCGGCAGAAATGAAACAAAATGATAAGATCCTCTGTACGTTAGATCAACGGGAGAAAAGAGACACACAGATGCTAAACAAAGCTATCAACGAATTTCGGCAAAATTATCAGAAGCCAGAAACGGCGCGTGAATATGACCTTTTCGACCCACAACGCCTGCAGAAAGAAACTGCTGCTCGCCTTGCCGACAGTGACCCACGTTGTACCATATCCAGCCTGCAGAAGTTCATGGGAGAAGATTTAAACAGTAAGAATAGATGGAGGTTCCAGAAAGAGCAAAACAGAGAATGGCTTTTGCAGCAAGAACGAGAAAAACAGAACGCGCTGGCAGATAAAAAATATGCAGGTAGGACCAAATCTGCAGTAGAGCATTAGTTTAACCGCCATATTTTGAAAAAGAGTGTCATGGTTTGGTTTCTCTTCTTCTTTTACCACTTTGGGTGTTTTGTTGATTGATTGACTGTGTGCCTGTTTTTTATATATATTGGGATTGTTTTATGAAATTACTAATTTTAAATTGTAATTAGATTGGTGGGCATTGGATTTGTTATTATGTACTGTTTTTTATTATTGTTGTGAGCCGCCCCGAGTTTGCGGAGAGGGGCGGCATATAAATCCAATAAATCTAATCTAATCTAATCTAATCAAAGGACTTTGTTTCTCACTTAGCTACTGTTGTGGTTGGCTCTGGCCCAGCTCCTGCCCCAGGGAATGGGGAGGTGGATGCAGGGGGAAATTCAACATGTCACAGGCCTGTGTTATTGCCGACAGAATCAGTTCAGAGTTTAGTTTCCTCGGACGAAGAAGAAAGTGGGAGTGACTCGGCAGAGGAGGGCTTGGCACACAGCCAAGGCAGTCAATCTCCCTTGTCTTTTATAGCTTCAGATGATGACATTTTGGACCCACGCAAGCGCAGAATTATACGTAGAAGAGACCAAGTAAGAACATATTACAGAAAATAAGTGAGGCCACCTGTGTTTGGGTGGGGCTCCAATAATTAGGGCTGCTGCTATAAATAGCAGCATGTGGGTTTGGCCTTTGTGGAAGAATATATGATCAGAGTTCATCAGGAATCCTGTGCTTCCTGGACTTTGTTGCTTTTTCACGCCTTGGAAAACAAAGCAGAGCAACATGTGTGTGTCTCACTTTGTTGGAAGAAGAAGGGGTGTGAAGTTTCTTCACAGCTGCTAGCTAAGTACTTAATGACTGCTTAAGGGAAATTGTACAGACTACCCAGTTGTTTTGGGAAGAGTGCTCTTTGCAATACAAAAAGAGTGCTTAGTTTATTTTGAATTTTGTGAATTTTGTTTTGAATTTTCAAACGTGTGTGTGTCTGAAATTTGTACCCTTGAATTTTTGGGAGGCTCCTATCAGAGAGCCCGGCAGAACAGCTACAAGTGAGAAACAAAGTCCCTTTACACCCAAAGTGGTTTAGTAGGTTATTTATTATGATTTAGTAGATTATTTATTTATGATTTGCTTGTTTTGTCGAGTATATATTGGTGGTATACAAAGATATTTATATACATGATACTAGTAAACGAGGAACATTAGGACAGGGGACAGAAGGCACTCCGGTCCACTTACGTACGCCCCTTAGATATTTTATCTAGATTAGGTAGTCCAGACAGCTTAAAGTTGCTAGTATGAAAGTCATTGATGCCTATTTTGAAAAAATAGCATGGGGTTTTTGCAGGCGTAAATCTATCAGTTTTTTAAAAATCCCAGCTGACTGAAGGAGTGTTATATAAGAGGCTACTCACCCACTACACATCCTTTGAGTCGCTGAAATTGGTAGAAGTGCCCTTTTGAAGACCTCCATCTTCAGTATTTGACAGGCAAAACATACAGTATATTAAATTTATTTATTTGGTTTGTATGGTTGTCCATCTCACCTTAGTGACTTTAGATGGCTGACCACAGTTAATGACAACATTCTCATTAAAAACAAGTTAAAAACCAAGATACGAACATATAAAGCCATCAATATCCACTTTAAAACTGAAATAACTAGGGTCAGTGACCAAAGTGCATCCTTGTGTCAAGAATGCGGAATTGTCCATCCTTACATCAAGCTCAAATTCAAATAAAAGAAGAAATAGAAATAGTAGGTATATTAACAACAATCTTCTCCATTGGCCCTTGAAAGGAAATTTAAAAACCTATAATTTGTCTCTTTGGTAAATGGAAAACACTTGAAGAATGGAGGGGGGCGAAAAGCTGAGTCTGGGAACTTGTGCTAAAAAACAAAGATTTGAACAAATATAGCAGCTGTGGTGGTGCAATGTTTAGAATGCAGTATTTACAGGGATAACTCTGCCCACAGCATGGAAATCAATCATGAAAGGGCTCAGGTTTGACTTGAAAAGATTTGAAAACCAATAAAGTTTATTAAAAATATGTTGATACAAAAAATTTATTTCATTTTAATACAAACAAACAGTTAAACAATGTGGTATCTGGGTACAAATGTCTTTTGCAATAACAATTGAAATTTGCAGCCATATTCATTTATCTACTCTTAACACTGTAGCAATCCTCTTCTTATTTAATTCTATTGACATATTTTCTATACTTCACTAATCTACTTTATTTCTAACTTTTATATTTACTCTCTAGCCATCAATAGAATAGTTCCCATATATTATAAGATTCAGTTTGTTCCTTCCCTTTAATTTTAAGTGTTAACCTATTCATTTTTGAACATTCTAATATTTTCCTAATCACATGCTCATCCATAGGAATCTCTTCACTTTTCCAGTTTTGTGCAAATACAATTCTAGCTGCCGTTAATACATGGATAATCAGAGATATATTTTCTTTGTTTTTCTTTTATATTTTCTTTGGAAGTGTAAATACCACTTCATAAGGCCTTGGTAAGACCACACTTGGAATATTGAATTCAGTTTTGGTCACCATGATGCAAAAAGGATGTTGAGACTCTAGAAAAAGTGCAGAGAAGAGCAACAAAAATGATTAGGGGACTAGAGGCTAAAACATATGAAGAACGGTTGCAGGAACTGGGCATGGTTGGTTTAATGAAAAGAAGGACCAGAGGAGACATAATAGCAGTGTTCAATCTCAGCGGTTGCCACAAAGAAGAAGGAGTCAACCTATTCTCCAAAGCACTTGAGGATAGAACAAGAAGCAATGGGTGGAAGCTGAACAAGGAGAGAAGCAACTTAGAACTAAGGAGAAATTTTCCTGATAGTTAGAACAATTAATCAGTGGAACAGCTTGCCTCCAGAAGTTGTGAATGCTCCAACACTGGAAGTAACCATCTGACTGAAGTAGTGTAGGGTTTCCTGCCTAAGCAGGGGGTTGGACTAGAAGACCTCCAAGGTCCCTCCCAACTCTGTTATTGTTGTTGTTGTTGTTGTTGTTGTTGTTATTATTATTATTATTATTATTATTATTATTATTATTATTATTATTTGCTATAAGTTTCTGGTAAAATCTCCAGCAAGAATATTTCGAGTTTCAGATCCACAATGAGGACCCACATTGTTGGAAGGCAATATGCGGATAAGGATTCGACATTGTAAACTACCCAGAGATATAAGCCTAAGTGCTATTGCTATTGCTAGTTGGGAGTCAATGATTTATTATCTGGTACTTGTAATATTACTGATTTATTTCTATTTGTAGATGAACTCTATAAGCAGCAAAGACTGGAGCTTGATGAAAAGGCTATGAATCTCCAACGGGCAGATGAGGAAACCAGACGAGCAATTTGTATCACTACTACAGAGTTCAACAAAGCCGTGGTAAAGCAAAATTAGTTATTATTACTTAAATATAGTACCGGCTAAAAGAGTATGACATATCGTAATTGCTTTTTTTTTTTTAAAGGCCGCTCTTTTAAGTTTAAAAAAAAAGATAAAACACAAATTAACCTAAAGAAAAAGGATTAAACAGGAAAGGGGATCAAATGGGGAAATTAGGAAAGTGAATGGAATGGAATGGAATTCTTTATTGGCCAAGTATGATCGGACACCAAGGAATTTGTCTCTCAGTGTACATATAAACAGCAAGGAGATATATTATAGATCATAAATCATAGTTAACTATCATCAATCATTAGGTACAAATAACAAGTGATAAATTATAAGGTATAAATCCACCACTGAACTCATGGACAGACCTAAGAGGGCAAGGAACGTCACCCAGATCAGGATGTCAGTATAAATTATACTTTGCATCACATGTGCAGTTATAATGTTTAAAGTGAGAGAAGGGGTTTTAAAGACTTTGCAATTACAGTGGTACCTCTACCTAAGAACGCCTCTACTTACGAACTTTTCTAGATAAGAACCGGGTGTTCAAGATTTTTTTGCCTCTTCTCAAGAACCATTTCCCACTTACTAACCCGAGCCTCCGAAACTGTAATTGGAAAAGGCAGGGAGAAGCCTCCGTGGGGCCTCTCTAGGAATCTCTTGGGAGGGAACAGGGCCGGAAAAGGCGGAGAGAAGCCTCTGTGGGACCTCTCTCAGAATCTTCTGGGAGGAAACAGAGCTGGAAAAGACAGGGAGAAGCCTCCATGGGGCCTCTCTAGGAATCTCCTGGGAGGAAACAGAGCTGGAAAGCCTCCATGGGGCCTCTCTAGGAATCTTCTGGGTGGAAACAGGACCTCCAACTTCCCTGTGGTTTCCAATCATAACCACACATAAATCTTACTAGCCAAAAAGGAAATATCTCAATTACGAATGCCTCTTCATACGAACTTTTTGAGATAGGAACCCGGTGTTTAAGATTTTTTTTGCCTCTTCTTCTGAACTATTTTCACCTGACGAACCCGAGCTGCCGCCGCTGGGATACCCACCTCCAGACTTCCGTTGCCAGCCGTAGCGCCCGTTCTTCATTGCTGGGATTTCCCTGAGCCTCCCCTTGCTGGGATTCCCTTCATTTTTGCTGGCGCTGCTTTGAATCCCAGGGAGGGAAGGCTCAGGGAAATCCCAGCAACACAAGAACAGGTGCTTCGGCTGGCAATGGAAGTCTGGAGGCGGAGATTCCCAGCGGCGCAAGCCAAAAGGTGTGACTTTGGGGATGGGGTTGCACGCATTATTTGCTTTTACATTGATTCCTATGGGGAAAAAATTGCTTCTTCTTACAAACTTTTCTACTTAAGGACCTGCTCATGGAATAAATTAAGTTCATAAATAGAGGTACAACTTTACCTACTTATTCTCTTCCTATTCTTTATCTTGTCTTGTCTTGTCTTATCATCTTATCCTGTCTTTATTTCCTACCAGAAATCTTACAAAACACATTTGCTGGATTTTATTTAAGCATTTGCCATCCGGTGGGGGCTAACCCTCTCTCGCTTTGTAAACACTGCTGCGATATATATATATATATATATATGTTTAAATATAGTTTATTAGGTTATAAAAAAAAACAGGGAAAGGGGGGATGGGAATACAAAAAAGAAAAGTAGGAGGGGGATGGGGTAAACAATATTTTTATACAGCAGCTTATATATATTGTTGTATATACATTCCAAATATTTGTCTATATGTAATTATTTTGTATTCAATATTCTTATTTGGATAATTGTGGTATTTAATAGTCCAAGGGTGACGTGGAAAGGAAGGGTAGTTGGAGATGGGATAGAAAAGAAAAGAAGGAAAGGAAAGGAGAAAAAAAGAAAAGAGAGAAAAAGAGGGGGGGTAGTACCCGCAAACTAGCAGGCATATGGATTGTGATGACTTAGTTTGATTATGTTTGTTATTTTTGTTGGTGAGAAGTATTTGTGAGTTATGATATTAGTAAGTTATTAATAATTATCAAGTGGATTGAACTCAGACAGGGATTGTATTGATTTTGGTCCGAATTTCTATTGTGTATATCTTTATTTTGATTTATATTAAAAGATTTTGATTGGTTTTTGTTTTATTGTTTTTAAAGTTAGATAACCATCCGAACCATTTCTCCCAGGCCTTGTAGAACTCTGAATCGTTTTTGTTTTGTATTTCCATTGTTATTTTTGATAGTTCGGCACATTCCATAATTTTACTACTAATAATAATAATGACTGTGACTTGTTGCTTGTATCCTAAGATTTTTATTAATATTGATTGTTTCTTCATTGCTTATTTGACCCCTATGACAATTGTTGAGTGTTGCACCACATGATTCTTGTCAAATGTATCTTTTTCTTTTGTGAACGCTGAGAGCATATGCACCAAGACAATTTCCTTGTGTGTCCAATCACACTTGGCCAATAAAATTCTATTCTATTCTATTCTATTCTATTCTATTAAGTTTGTCGGAGTGTCTTCTTTTTTCCAATGCTCTGCGTATGTTAATCTGGCGGCCGTTAGTATTTGAATAATAAGGTATCTGTCTTCTTTGCTTAGTTTCTGTCTAAAAATGCCTAGAAGGAATAGTTCTAGTTTAGTTGTAATCTTTGTCGGGTTTTTTTTTTAAGGCCGCTGAATCTGAGCGTAAGAGAAGACTCGAAAAACAGCAAGAAGAAGAAGCCAACGAGAGGGACATTTTGGGCCAGCTTCATGGGGACCTGCTGACTGAAAACCCACAGCAAGCTGTCAGTTCCTTTGGGCCGAATGGTATCATCACGGATCGATGGAAAGGAATGACCAAAGCTCAGCTGAAAGAAATCCAGGATATTCAGATGCAACAAGTGCTGGAGAAGCTGGTATTCCCTTTAAATCAACAGCATTATGGAATAACAACCTTGAATTCTACATGGTGTTCTGTCGGTAGAATCCTCCCAAAAATGCACAGATACAATTTCAGACACACACACGTTTGAAAATTCAAAACAATGTTCTTTATAACGAAAATTCACTTAAACCAAGCCCTCTTTTGGGATAGCAAAGAGCACTCGTCTCCAAACAAACTGGTAATTTGTACAAGTCCCTTATCAGTTCTGAGATACTTAGCTTGCAGCTGTGAGGCAATTCACAGTCCTTCTTTTTTCACAAAGTGAAACACACTTTGCTCTGGTTTAGTTTCAAAGCGGGGGAAAATCAGCACACAAAAGGTCCAAGTCAGTAAAGCAGTCACGAAACACAACGATCAGATAATCCTCCACAATGGCCAAACCCCCAGGCTGCTATTTATAGCAGCCTCACTAATGAGCACAGCCCCACCCAACCACAGGTGGCCTCATTTTTTTTTATAATAATCTCTCAGTTGTTGCTGCCTATGCATCGCTCTCCGCATGCGTGGCTGTATCATTAACTCTTGTTCTGAATCCAAGGAGGAGCTAGATAATTGATCTCCTTCTGAGCTGTCTGCCCCACTCTCCTCCTCCCTGTCACTCATGTCTTCTTGGTCAGAGGAGCCTTCATCATCAGATTCCACCGGGGGCAAAACAGGCCTGCAGCATGTGGATGTCTCCCCCACATCCACAGTCCTTGGGGCAGGAGCTGGGCCAGAGCCAACCACAACACATGGTGTGATAAAAACAATCAAGACGGGTTTCTTTTTCTCCTTCTCTTCCTCCGTCCTTCCTTGTCCTTCTTCCATATCTACATCAAATTTTAAACTGCCAGAACGAAGCCACCTTCCTGGCTTTGTGATTGGCCAAAAATAAGTCATTATCGGTACATGGTTCCGATAGTAACCAACATACAAGATAGGTTGGGCTCTGTGCCTCTCCACATTCACATACCATGTTGTTAACCGCTAAGAGCCTATCACAGAGGTGAAATCCAATTTTTTTTCACCTCCAGTTCTGTGGGTGTGGCTTGGTGGGCATGGGCGTGGCTCAGTGGGCAAGGCAAGGGAAGGCTACTGCAAAATCCCCATTCCCTCCCCACTCCTGGGGGGGGAAGGATATTGCAAAACCTCCATTCCCACCTCACTTGGCAGCCAGCCAGAGGTGGTATTTGCTGGTTCTCCAAAGTATTCAAAATTTCCATTAGTGGTTCTCCAGAACCTGTCAGAAACTTCTGGATTTCACCCCTAGCGTATCGGTTTTACATTTTAGGCACTCGAACTCTCAATCTATTCAGGGTCCTCCAAATAGTGCAAGGGAGGTCCTTTTCTCCAGCCATTTCCTCCTTTAATTCCTTGCTCAATGATCTCCTTTCTCCATCTTACATCTTCCTCCATCAGAACAAACTTGGGAAGACCAAGATGGGCTGCAACAGTTTGCTGAAAGATCCCCTTTCTTATCCAGATGCATCCTGCATGACACATGTGTAATACACAGATCTTTGATGTCTTCCACTTTGACCACATTTTCCAGAAACCCCTATTTTTATTTTTATTATTTTTATTATTGTTTTTATTATTTTTATAATAATAAAATAATAATAATAATAATAATAATAATAATAATAATAATAATAATTTAGATTTGTATGCTGCCCTTCTCCGAAAACTCGGGGCAACTCAGAATAAATATAGAAACATAGAAACATCGAAGACTGATGGCAGAAAAAGACCTCATGGTCCATCTAGTCTGCCCTTATACTATTTCCTGTATTTTATCTTACAATGGATATATGTTTATCCCAGGCATGTTTAAATTCAGTTACTGTGGATTTACCAACCACGTCTGCTGGAAGATTGTTCCAAGGATCTACTACTCTTTCAGTGAAATAATATTTTCTCACGTTGCTTTTGATCTTTCCCCCAACTAACTTCAGATTGTGTCCCCTTGTTCTTGTGTTCACTTTCCTATTAAAAACACTTCACTCCTGAACCTTATTTAACCCTTTAACATATTTAAATGTTTCGATCATGTCCCCCCTTTTCCTTCTGTCCTCCAGACTATACAGATTGAGTTCATTAAGTCTTTCCTGATACGTTTTATGCTTAAGACCTTCCACCATTCTTGTAGCCCGTCTTTGGACCCGTTCAATTTTGTCAATATCTTTTTGTAGGTGAGTCTCCAGAATTGAACACAGTATTCCAAATGTGGTCTCACCAGTGCTCTATATAAGGGGATCAAAATCTCCCTCTTCCTGCTCGTTATACCTCTAGCTATGCAGCCAAGCATCCTACTTGCTTTTCCTACCACCTGACCCCACTGCTCACCCATTTTGAGACTGTCAGAAATCACTACCCCTAAATCGAATACATTAAAAAACTACAGCTAAAAAACCTATATATTACTCAATCAGACAATCCAATCACACCATATTTGCAACATTCACCTTCCTACGCCATCATCACTTTGGCAGAAACTGTTAGAAATTATAGTAGTAGCAGTGCAATACATTAAAGACCACAGGCCATGCTTCATGGTTGCAAAGGGGGGGAGGGAGCCTAAACCAATCACTTTTGTACATCAGGATTGGCTCCTTCAATTCCAGGAGGACCTTGGGAAGAGCCAGGGTCCTTAGCAGCCCATCTGTTGAAAGCAGCACAGAAAGATGGAAGGGGGCAGAGGTGTTTCACTGCTGACTGTAGAATAGAATAACTAGTTCAACCCCCTGCTCAGGCAGGAAACCCCACACCCCTTCAGACAAATGGTTATCCAATATCTTCTTAAAAACATCCAATGTTGAAGCGGTTATGGGCCTTCCAAGGCATACCCATACCTCCAGCACTCCGCGGACTGCATTGGCTACCGATTGGCTACAAAGCATCAGACCAGATTACCTCCAGGACTGCCTTCTGCCGCATGAGTCTCAGCGACCCGTTAGGTCCCACAGAGTCGGCCTTCTGCAGGTCCCGTCAACTAGACAATGTCGCTTGATGGGACCTAGGGGAAGAGCCTTCTCTGGGGGGGGGGGGGGGGGCGGCCCTCTGGAATCAGTTCCCCCTGGAGATTCACACTGCTCCCACCCTCCTTGCCGTCCATAAAAGTTTAAAGACCTATATGTGCCGCTAGGCTTGGGGCCATTAGACCTTAACCCCCTGGCCGACAAGTGTAGTATGTCTTGCTGTGTGAATGGGAATGTATGATTTTAAATGTTATTAGAGTTTTTAGCTATATTACTTGGATTTTTTAGATATGTATATTATTTACTGTTTTGATATGTGAGCCACTCCGAGTCCTCGGAGAGAGGAGGCATACAAATCCAATAAATAAATAAATAAATTTACAATTTCTGTAGGGCAATTGTTCCACTGATTAATTGTTCTAACTGTCAGGAAATGTGTCCTTAGTTCTAAGTTGCTTCTCCTAGACCAATTTCTGGTTTTCATGCAGAGGTTAGACGAAGAGGAACGTCAGAGAAACGCAGAATGGGACCGGAAACGGATTCAGGAGGCGAGAGCTGAATTGCTCTACGACCGTCACCAGCAACGTCAGAATCGGGACCTGCGGAGAGAGTTAGATAATACGAACGCACAGCTATCCCAGGAGCAGAAAAATAAGTAAGACATTTTTCTGGAATGCCCACTTTGTTTTAGACCAAGATGAGGCCAGAAATTTCCCGGGGCAAACTAGTCAGGCTTGGGAGCATTAGCAGTATCTTGTGATGTCTCTGGATGCTATAGGCCAGTGTTTTTAAACCAGTGTGCCATGGCACACTAGTGTGCCGCGAAACATGGTCAGGTGTGCTGCAAAGAAGGAAGCTCAGGTTCCGATCTCGCAACTATTTGCTGAGAGAGAGACAGAGAGAGAGAAAGAAAGAAAGAGAGAGAGAAAGAGAGAGAGAGAAAGCAAGAGAGAGAAACAAAAGAGAAACAGAGAGAAAGCAAGAGAGAGAGAGAGAAAGCAAGAGAGAGAGAGAGAGAGAGAGAGAAAGAAAGCAAGAGAGAGAGAGAGAAAAGGAGAGGAAGGGAGAGAGAAATGAGCAAAAAGGGGAGGAAAAAAGAGAAATGAGAAAATGATTGAGACAGAGAATGAGAGGAAAGAGAGAGAAACAAAAGAGAGAGAAGTGACTCTTGATTTAAAGCATATGATAAAAAGCACCCAAAGAATAAGAGAAAACCCCCCCTAGCCCTCATCTGTTTTTGGAAATGGTTCAAGAGTGTGTACACACACAAGGGTGGGGAGGAGACGGATGGAAAAAGAGAGGAGAGTGTCTTAGGATGTCATTTTGTGTCATTTTGGTTGGTGGTGTGCCCCAGGATTTTAAAATGTAAAAAATGTGCCGCGGCTCAAAAAAGGTTGAAAATCACTGCTATAGGCCAGGTAACTTTGACCAGTGGAGCAGAAGAATAAACTACCTGCCATTATTTAATTCTCAACAGCTTCTCAGCTGTGCATGTATGTACAAAGGAGTGGGGCCTCAGTTATGCTGTCATGTTCATCATCTTGCCTTTTTTTGACTGTCCTCAACAAACATCAATTTATTTCAAAAGACACTTTTTCCACCCGTTTCCCCGAAAATAAGACGTACCCCGAAAGTAAGGCATGTCAGAGGTTTTGCAGAATTTGCTAATATAAGGCAGCCCCCGAAAATAAGGCGTAGTCAAGTTTACATACGGTACGGTGGAAAAACATACATTTCATTTCATTTCATTTCATTTTATTGGATTTGTATGCCGCCCCTCTCCGTAGACTCGGGGCGGCTAACAACAGTAATAAAAACAATGTGCGACAATCCAATACTAAAAACTAAAAACCCTTATTTTAAAACCAATCATACATACAAACCTACCACACATAAATTGTGGAAGCCGAGGGGGAAAGAATATCTTAATTCCCCCATGCCTGACGACAAAGATGGGTTTTAAGAAGCTTGCGAAAGGCAAGAAGGGTGGGAGCTATTCTAATCTCTGGGGGGAGTTGATTCCAGAGGGCCGGGGCCGCCACAGAAAAGGCTCTTCCCCTGGGTCCCGCCAAACGACATTGTTTAGTTGACGGGACCCGGAGAAGGCCAACTCTGTGGGACCTAATCGGTCGCTGGGATTCGTGCGGCAGAAGGCGGTCCCGGAGATAACCTGGTCCGATGCCATGAAGGGCTTTATAGGTCATAACCAACACTTTGAGTTGGGACCGGAAACTGATCGGCAACCAATGCAGACTGCGGAGTGTTGGTGAAACATGGGCATATTTAGGAAAGCCCATGATTGCTCTCGCAGCTGCATTCTGCACGATCTGAAGTTTCCGAACACTTTTCAAAGGTAGCCCCATGTAGAGAGCGTTACAGTAGTCGAGCCTCGAGGTGATGAGGGCATGAGTGACTGTGAGCAGTGACTCCCGATCCAAATAGGGCCACAGCTGGTGCACCAGGCGAACCTGGGCAAACGCCCCCCTCGCCACAGCTGAAAGATGTAGTACTTAAAGTTGAATACGGTACCATTCAAAGCTGTTCATAGCGGTACCGTAATAATGTGGCGTCCCCTGCTGGCCCCTTCCATCGCTTTGTACCGTCCAGTGCAGCAGACACAGTCTGCTGCTGTCTCACCGCCATTACAGTCTCCACTACAGTGCGTAGACTGTAGTGCCTCTGGTGGCCGGAAGCTGCAATAGCGGGAGTATACTGTTGTACCATATAAGTGCCATCGTTTGTGTGTGTGGGCGCCATACTGACAGGTACCGTACTGTAATCAGTGTACCATACGGTACACTTTCTTTGGGGGTGTCAGCTTTTCTGCCTGTGAATTTGTCTTATTTGAGAAATATAAGGCACCCCCCGAAAATAAGATGTAGCACAACTTTTGGAGCAAAAATTAATATAAGACAGTGTCTTATTTTCGGGGAAACATGGTAGTGTCTTAGTTAACTTTTTTTTTAATGCCTTCAAGTCAACCCTAAATTCTGACAAGTGCTTGGACAAATCCTTGCAATTTTTTGGGCAAATGTTTTTTTTTTAATGGTTTGCAATTTGCTCCCTTCCTTAAGGTTAAGGTTGGACTAGAAAATCATGGTCCTCTGGTTTCTAGCCTTCTCTCTTAACCGTTTCACCAAACTGGCATTTTAGTTTAGTTTAGTTTATTTATATGCCGCCCCTCTCCGAAGACTCGGGACGGCTAACAACAATGAAGAAAACAATGTAACAAATCTAATATTAAAAAGTAATCTAAAAAACCCCAATTTAAGAGACCAATCATACCAACAAGCATACCATGTATAAATTCTATAAGCCTAGGGGGAAGGGAGAAATTTTTTTTCAATTCCCCCATGCCTGACGACAGAGGTGGGTTTTAAAGGAGCTTGCGAAAGGCAAGGAGGGTGGGGGCAACTCTGATATCTGGGGGGAGCTGGTTCCAGAGGGTCGGGGCCGCCACAGAGAAGGCTCTTCTCCTGGGTCCCGCCAAATGACATTGTTTAGTCGACGGGACCTGGAGAAGGCCAACTCTGTGGGACCTAACCGGTCGCTGGGATTCGTGCGGCAGAAGGCGGTCCCGGAGATATTCTGGTCCGATGCCATGAAGGGCTTTATAGGTCATAACCAACACTTTGAATTGTGACCGGAAACTGATCGGCAACCAATGCAGACCGCGGAGTGTTGGTGAAACATGGGCATATTTAGGGAAGCCCATGATTGCTCTCGCAGCTGCATTCTGCACGATCTGAAGTTTCCGAACACTTTTCAAAGGTAACCCCATGTAGAGAGCATTACAGTAGTCGAGCCTTGAGGTGATGAGGGCATGAGTGACTGTGAGCAGTGAGTCCCGGTCCAGATAGGGCCGCAACTGGTGCACCAGGCTCATTTATTTAAAAAAAAACACTTTAAAATTGATTTCTTATTGATACTGAGAATAAGCAATCTCACATTTAGAGACTTTAATCATTAACATGTATCAACTGGTGTGGTTTTTTTTTCCAGACAAGCATATTTGGACCTAGAAGTATATACAAATTTTCCTTCTGGCCAGTACTACTCACAGTTTAACACAATTAGCCGATGATGTTGGAGCCGATATTCACTCTCCTATAGATGCACAGGTTATAAGTTGATACAAATATTTCTACTTTCTTAACATATGCTATATAATAAAAAAAATTAACATTATTGGTGATTTTCTTGATTGCAACTATGGGGGAACCAATTCAAAAAATATTTGATTTCTGGAAAAGAACAAAAATTTCAACTACGGTAAGTGATGCAAATTTTAAGCACCAATTTCAAAATGGTACTCTGTGTTATAATAACATCTGTACACATTTGCTAGGTCAGATGATTTACACCCCAGGATTCTGAAGGAACTGACAGATGTAATCTCGAAGCCACTTACTGAACATTATTTTTTAAAGCTCCTTTGAGGCAATTGGAAAATAATAATAATAATAATAATAATAATAATAATAATAATAATAATAATAATAATTATTATTATTATTATCATCATCATCATCATCATCATCATCATCAGTACAATACAGCAAACGAGATCACTATGCTGGATTTCATATTTCATCACCAGTTGGGCGCTTCCCAAGCACCTAGGACTACGTGATGTAGCGGCGAATTATGTTTGCCAATCCCAGTAAAGCGGTCTTTTGCAATTGACAGATGGAGATTTTGTCAATTCTGATGGTTTTCAAATGTCCGCTGAGATCCTTTGGTACTGCGCCCAGCGTGCCAAGTACCACTGGGACCACTTTCATGGGCTTATGCCAGAGTCGTTGCAGCTCGATTTTTAGATCTTCGTATTTCACTAATTTCTCTAGCTGCTTCTCCTCAATTCTGCTATCCCCTGGGATTGCGATGTCGATGATCCATACTTTCTTTTTCTCCACGATCACAATGTCTGGTGTGTTATGCTTCAGAATTCGATAAGTCGGAAGTCCCACAGTAGTTTTGCTTGCTCATTTTATTATTATTATTATTTTATTATTATTATTATTATTATTATTATTAATAATAATAATAATAATTAGATTTGTATGCCGCCCCCCTCCAAAGACTCGGAGAGAATTTTGCTGATGTGGTTCCACTGTAGAAAAAGGAGGGAAATGGATCCAGGAAAATATAGGTCAATTAGTTTGAGAACACACATACACATACATCCCATCTGGAAAAATCCTGGAAAAGATAAGCAAGTGGAAGATTTGTGAGTACCTGGAAAAGATGGAAAAAAGGAAATTAAAGCCATCAGAAGAATCAAGATGGCAGTTGTAATGGTGCACTAAAAGCTCAACTTGGTCTTTATAAGTGACATATATCACAAAAACCATTTTGACATTTTTTGGGCTTGCTCTGCAAAGACCATTATTCATGTAAGTACCTTTGTGTAGGTATTTGGGGGTGTCTGTTGTAACTTTGACATATGTTGGCTAGGAAATCCTATGAGTCAAAATCCAAACATTGCAAAGTTGCCAAGGTTGAGGAAACACTGATCTAGATCTTAATAACCTCAACAAAGAATTAGCTAAGCTGCTTCGCAAGACTGAGAACACAAATTTGGCTCCAGGCCACCCACCACACATAGTCTGGCAGATAAACTCTTATTCCGGTCTTCCCACATGTCTGTAAACTGAACAATGTGGATTTTCTCCCTCAGCTAAAATTGGAAGAACTTTTCATTCCAGTGAGACAACAAAGAACTTCCTGCCCCAATGTTTTTGTGTGAGACATACTTCCTGTAAACACAAAGTAAACACAGAGAGGTGACCGATGTCAAAAGATCAAGTAGCAGGATTGTGGGACGAGAAGAATAATGCTGCCCTAATCACTATGCTATTAATTATTGGTTGGTAAAAAGAAGACAGCCAGAACAGGGTATCCTGCAGAGATGTAACAGAAAGCCTCTTTGGGCACTTGAAAATATAATAATACAGTGGTACCTTGTGTTACAAACTTAATTTGTTCCGTGACCAGGTTCGAAGTAGAAAAGTTCGTAAGAAGAAGCAATTTTCCCCATAGGAATCAATGTAAAAGCAAATAATGCGTGCAACCCCATCCCAAAAGTCACCCCTTTTGCCTTGTGACGCTGGGAATCCCCAGCTCCGGACTTCCACTGCCAGCCGAAGTGCCCGTTCTTGCATTGTTGGGATTCCCCTGAGCCTCCCCTCGCTGGGAAACCCCACCACTGGACTTCCGTTGCCAGTCGAAGCGCCCGTTCTTGCATTGTTGGGATTCCCCTGAGCCTCCCCTCGCTGGGAAACCCCACCACTGGACTTCCGTTGCCAGTCGAAGCGCCCATTCTTGCATTGTTGGGATTCCCCTGAGCCTCCCCTTGCTGGGAAACCCCACCACTGGACTTCCGTTGCCAGTCGAAGCGCCCGTTCTTGCATTGTTGGGATTCCCCTGAGCCTCCCCTTGCTGGGAAACCCCACCACTGGACTTCCGTTGCCAGTCGAAGCGCCCGTTCTTGCATTGTTGGGATTCCCCTGAGCCTCCCCTCGCTGGGAAACCCCACCACTGGACTTCCGTTGCCAGTCGAAGCGCCCATTCTTGCATTGTTGGGATTCCCCTGAGCCTCCCCTCGCTGGGAAACCCCACCACCGGACTTCCGTTGCCAGTCGAAGTGCCCATTCTTGCGTTGCTGGGATTTCCCCTTGCCTCCCCTCGCTGGGATTCACAGCAGCGCCAGCAAAAATGAAGGGAATCACATCAGACTGTTTACAGTTTGGAGAGTATATAGGACCGCTAAAGAATTTAAGGAGTTGTCAGCCATCCCAACTGGGTCAATTAAAAAAAAAGACTCCCTAGACCAGTGATGGCAAACCTTTTTTCCCCTCAGGGAAAAGTTGGCTCTTCGATGACAAGTGGACTTCAACTCCCAGAATCCCTGAGCTAGCATGATTGGCTCAGGAAGCCCACAAGTCATAGAAGAGTCAACTTTGCCTATCCCTGAGTTAGATCAAGAAGAATGAATGCCATACGTATATTCACAGAGCAGTACAGATTTATTTTTCTGAAATTTATTACTCAGTTCAAAAAACAGGAATACAGTAATCCTTCGCTACTTTGCCGTTCATCTTTCGCGGATTCGCTACTTCATGGGTTTTCAAAGGGGGCTTAAATCCATTAAATCCATTGAAAATTTTAAATCCATTAAAAATTCATAAAATTATTCTACAATACTACTGTACTCTATTAAAGAAACTGGTAGGATATCACATGTAGTTCCAGCTGGAAACATATAGAATGACTGTTTAATGCAAAGGGTGGGTTTTAAAAGTCCAAATACTTGTTAAATACATAAAAAACTATATTTCCTCTACTTCACAGAAATTCATTTTTCATGGGTGGTCTTGGAACGCATCTCCCATGAAAAACAAGGGATTACTGTATATGAATTAGATTCAGCATTTAGGTCAGTCCAAGTAGCTATTGAAGAGTTAGTGGTGTCATGGTTAGAAGCAATGGCAAAGCAAGATATGGATTTAAAACCAGAAATATTTTGTTGAGTATTTCAAAGGAAATACAATACATATTTAATGTTATACATGTTAACGGCTGCTGAAATTGTGTTTGTACAACAGTGGAAAAACAAGGATCTGCAAATGAAATACTACAACATGCAGAAATGAATACATTGAAAATTCAAATCAAAGAGAAGGATTCCAATACTTTTTAATGTGGAATTTGTTTTATCAATGGCTAACTAATAGAAACAAAAGTTAGAAATCTAAGAGTCTGAAAGAAAACACCAAGTGTGGTGTAAGGAAAGGTCACTAAAATGTGTAAGCAAATATTATTAGTATTTGATCATTATTAATGTGTAGATAACTGCAGGACATTACACACACACACACACCCAAAGTATCACAGCGCCTGGGAAACACCAAAAGAATAACAAGTTTTTGCCCCGAACACCAATTTTTCCCCTTCCAACTCTGATGATTAAAATCTTATTACAAACCATTTTTCACATGTGGTGGTCTTGTCCCAAAATCCCAAAAATATGGAAAACAATTCATAGATGACTCACAGAAATCATCAAAGAGAAAATAGAATATACTCCAGAAGGTATGCTCCTAGGAATTTGGAAAAGACACTATTCAAAGGAAACTCTCTTCCTTGTGACCCATATAAATACTGCAGCTAGAATATCGCTAGCGCAAATGTGAAAAAATGAACAGATCCCATCAGAAAACCGAATTATTGACAAAATATATAAGTGCGTAGAGATGGATGAAATTACAAATTCAATTAAGGGGACTAAAATTAAAGAATCAAAACGATCATGGTACAAATGGCATGAATGGATTCATAAGAAAAATTAAAAATGTTACAATACAAAGTACGGTATCAGTATATATAGAAAAAATAACAAATGCCTTACGAATAACAATAGAAACGAAAAGCAAACATTTTACCTCTTTCCTTTTATCTCAAAGATGTATTATACCAACGATATATATATATGGAATGTATACTATTAAATTAAAGATATAAAGAAATGAATGATATATACAAAAGGTAACAGAGATGGAATAAGATCTGTAAAACTTAAACAAAACTTGTGAGAAATATTTTTGAAAACAATAAAAGAGATTTTTAAATAAATAAATAAATAAATAAAATCTTATTACAAACCAAATACAGTGATACCTCGTCATACAAACTTTTCAAGATACAAACCCGGGGTTTAAGATTTTTTTGCCTCTTCTTACAAACTATTTTCACCTTACAAACCCAAGCCACCACCACTGGGATGCCCTGCCTCCGGACTTCCATTGCCAGCGAAGCACCTGTTTTTGCACTGCTGGGAATTCCCCTAAGGCTCCCCTCCATGGGAAACCCCACCTCCGGACTTCCATGTTTTTGTGATGCTGTAGGGGAATCCCAGCAGGGAAATCCCAGCAGCGCAAAAACGGGCGCTTCTCTGGCAACGGAAGTCCGGAGGTGGGGTTTCCCAGCGAGGGGAGCCTCAGTGAAATTGCAGCATTGCAAAAACACAGAGGTCCAGAGTGTTTTTGCAATGCTGCGATTTCACTGAGGCTCCCTTCGCTGGGAAACCCCACCTCCGGACTTCCGTTACCAGCAAAGCACTGATTTTTGTGGTGCTGGGATTCCCCTGCTGGGATTCCCCTGCAGCATTGCAAAAACCCAGAAGTCTGGAGGTGGGGTTTCCCATGGAGGGGAACCTCAGGGGAATCCCAGCAGCACAAAAACAGGCGCTTCAACTGGCAAAAGGGGTGAATTTTGGGCTTGCGCGCATTAATCGTTTTTCCATTGATTCCTATGGGAAACATTGTTTCATCTTACAAACTTTTCACCTTAAGAACCTCGTTCCGGAACCAATTAAGTTTGTAAGACAAGGTATCACTGCATTTCCTAAAACAGCGAAATGCCCTGAAAAAAAAATTAACAATAAATTATCATTTAAAAATTTTTAAAATGGGTGTAGGGGCAGACTAGACGGACCATGAGGTCTTTTTCTGCCGTCAATCTTCTATGTTTCTATGTTTATTATTTCAATGAGAAGCAAATGCCAGATTCAGCCAATGATATTCCCAAAGCAGCTTAAAATTCTTTCTGGAATTAAACAGTTTGACGGTGTCGTCGTACATCTGCACTTATGCCAATCAGAATGTGAATAACAAGCACAATGACGCAACAGATGTGCATGCCACAAACAGCAGTTCTCCATTTCCTTCTGCATAGTTCTAAACTGGCGTGCCAGAAAAAGTCCGGGGTTTTGCCGGCGTAGTTTAATTAGCTGATGGTTGCCAGATCTCTCAGCCCACTTCCTGACCAATAAAACACATGGTGACTAAACCGCTGTAATTCTAATACGTTCCTTGCAATCTGCACAGTATTTGCAATGGAGCTTTTCAAAGCTTTTCTAAACGGGTACCATATGGTTTGCACAATTCCCAGCTGCGTGAGGTCAAAATTCTTTCGCAAGACATGAAAAGCCTCCAGCTCTCTTGAGGTTGGCGTTTATCGGCTTTTGTCAATGAGCGTGGTGCATTTTAATCCCCTTGGATCAGCTCTGGATTCCCCTGAACCTCCTCTTCCTCCGTGGAATTCCAGAGAGTCTGGGAGCATTTTGTGTGTTTTCCTCAACCCACTAGAAATATTGGTTTCTTCCTTCCTTCCTTCCTTCCTTCCCTCCTTCCTTCCTTCTATCTTCCTTCCATCCTTCTATCTTCCTTTTCTCCTTCCTCCCTCTTCAATCCTTTCTTGCCCCCTTCCCTCCTCTCTCTTTCCTTCTTTGGTTTCATCCTTCCTTCTTTTCTATTCATTCTGTTATCTTCCTTCTTTCCTTCTTTATCATTCAACTCCTTCCTTCCTTCCTTCCTATCTATCTATCTATCTATCTATCTATCTATCTATCTATCTATCTATCTATCATCTATCTATCTATCTATCTATCTATCTATCTATCTATCTATCTATCTATCTATTTATTGTTAGAGTTGAAAGGGACCATGAAGGCCATCAAGTTCAGCCCCCTGCACAAGCAGGAACCCTATAGCACACCAGTCAAGTGGCAGTTCAATCTTCTCTTAAAAATGTCCAGAGTGTTGGAGTTCACAACGTCTGCTGGTAGGTTGTTCCATTGGTTGATCGCTTTGACCGTCAGGAAGTTCCTACTTATCTCCCTGTTGAATCTCTCCTTGGTCAGCTTCCAGCCGTTGTTCCTCATCCGGCCCTCTGGTGCCCTGGAGAATAAAGTGATCCCCTCCTCTCTGTGACATCCCCTCGTATACTTGTAGACTGTTATCATGTCCGCTCCTATCCTCTAGGCTATCCATGCCCAGTTCCCTCAGTCTCTCTTCGTAAGTCTTGGTTTCCAGTCCCTTAATCATCTTGGTTGCTCTTTTTTGCACCTTCTCCAGAGTTTCAATGTCTCTTTTGAAGTGTGGTGACCAGAACTGAATACAGTACTCCAGATGTGGTCGGACCAGGGCGTAGTAGAGTGGTATTAAGACTTCCCTGGTCTTGGAGTGTATTCCCGTTGATGCAGCTTAGGATTGTGTTGGCTTTTTTAGCTGCTGCTGCGCATTGTTGGCCCATATTTAGTTGATTATCCACCAAGACTCCGAGGTCTCTTTCGCAGTTGCTACTGCTAAGAGGGGTTTCTCCCAGGTTGTATGTGTGTCCATCATCCAGGTCCGTGTTTCTTAGACAAAACTTTTGCCAGACCCATCCTCGAATACAGCTCATCTGTTTGGAACCCACACCGCATTTTGGACATCAACACCCTCGAAAATGTCCAGAGATACTTCACCAGAAGAGCCCTCTACTCCACCACTCGAAACAGAATGCCCTACAAAACTAGCCTTACAATCCTGGGTCTAGAAAGCCTAGAATTACCATGCCTTAAACATGATGTAAGTATTGCCCACAAGATCATATGCTGCAATGTCCTGCCTGTCAACGACTACTTCAACTTCAACTGCAAATATGCCCATGTCACACCAACACTCCGCAGTCTGCATTGGTTGCCGATCTGTTTCCGGTCACAATTCAAAGTGTTGGTTATGACCTATAAAGCCCTTCATGACATCGGACCAGAATACCTCCGGGACCGCCTTCTGCCGCACAAATCCAAGCGACCGGTTAGGTCCCACAGAGTTGGCCTTCTCCGGGTCCCGTCGACTAAACAATGCCGTTTGGCGGGACCCAGGGGAAGAGCCTTCTCTGTGGTGGCCCCGGCCCTCTGGAATCAACTCCCCCCAGATATCAGAGTTGCCCCCACCCTCCTTGCCTTTCGTAAGCTCCTTAAAACCCACCTCTGTCGTCAGGCATGGGGGAATTGAGATATTCCCTTCCCCTAGGCTTATAAAAAATTTATGCATGGTATGTCTGTACAGTAGTCCCTCGCTATACCGCGCTTCACCTACTGCGGCTTCACTTCATCGCGGGTTTTCAAGAAATATTAATGAGAAAAATCATTCACAGATCTTCGCTGGTTCGCGGGTTTCTGAGGAAGTCGATCGGCAGATTTAAACAGCCCGCGGAACTCAATCGGCAGATTTTTCAAAAAAAATATATCTAAAATTGTAAATACTGTATTTAAATATTGTATCTAAAATAAATACTGTGTAGGAAGGGTTTATAAACACTTAAAACAATGAAAGCTTACCAAACAATTACAATATAAATACTTAAATAAGTACTATCAGTCGATAAATTCCCCATCGCGGATTTCACCTATTGCGGCCGAGTCTGGAACGTAACACCAGCGATAGGTGAGGTCTTACTGTATGTATGATTGGTCTCTTAAATTGGGGTTTCTTTTTAAGATTAACTTAAATATCAGATTTGTTTATATTGTTTTATTACTGTTGTTAGCTGCCCCGAGTCTGCGGAGAGGGGCGGCATACAAATTTGATTAATAAATAAAATAAATAAATAAATAAATAAACGAAAGCTGGCTGGGGAATTCTGGGAGTTGAAGTCCAAATATCTTCAAGTTGCCAAGGTTGGGAAACACTGTTCTATAGAAAGGCAGACTGATTGCAATTGTTTCCCACCCCCTCTCTTTTGCAGTAATCCTAACAGTCAAACACACACCCTTTTAGCTTTCCATTACTACAAGAAGGGTAAATGTTTAGCTCATTCTGATAACACTGAGGAAGGCAACGCTAACCTTTAGTTGGGCCTGCTGGATAACGATAACCCGAATTTCCGAAAACTTTAGTAACGCATAGTTTTGGAATGGTGCACGTCTGAGTAATTATTGCGGCACAATGATAGTCTTGTTCTTTTTTTCATTTCTTTTTCTTCCCCCCCCCCCATTAGACTTGGGGTAGATTATCTTTTGAAAATAAGAACCAAATGTTGTCTCTGGAAACGACACCCAGGATCAGAACGGAGGGTTTTTCCACCCACGTCTTAGGGAAGTAGACGTCTTTGAAATCGCTTCGGAATGGAGCAAACCCTTTGATATCCTCAACTAATCTTTGAAGGGATGTGGGAGGCATAGAAACGTACGACTCTGAATATAAAGTCCTTTCGACATGCTTAGCCGATGGAAGATAAGGGACTGCGTATGGATATATGTTGCATATACGTTGCAATTCAGGCATTTGTAAGAAAATATTCTCCTTCTTTTTTAATTATTTTGGGTATATTTTAGCCCATAAAAGGAGAAGGATTTAGAGGGAGTGATTTCTGACAGTCTCAAAATGGGTGAACAGTGCAGTCAGGCGGTAGGGAAAGCAAGTAGGATGCTTGGCTGCATCGCTAGAGGTATAACAAGCAGGAAGAGGGAGATTGTGATCCCGCTATATAGAGCGCTGGTGAGACCACATTTGGAATAATACTGTGTTCAGTTCTGGAGACCTCACCTACAAAAAGATATGGATAAAATTGAACGGGTCCAAAGACGGGCTACAAGAATGGTGGAAGGTCTTAAGCATAAAACGTATCAGGAAAGACTTAATGAACTCAAACTGTATAGTCTGGAGGACAGAAGGGAAAGGGGGGGACATGATCGAAACATTTAAATATGTGAAAGGGTTAAATAAGGTCCAGGAGGGAAGTGTTTTTAACAGGAAAGTGAACACAAGAACAAGGGGACACAATCTGAAGTTAGTTGGGGGAAAGATCAGAAGCAACATGAGAAAATATTATTTTACTGAAAGAGTCGTAGATGCTTGGAACAAACTTCCAGCAGACGTGGTAGATAAATCCACAGTAACTGAATTTAAACATGCCTGGGATAAACATATATCCATCCTAAGATAAAATACAGAAAATAGTATAAGGGCAGACTAGATGGATCATGAGGTCTTTTTCTGCCGTCAGTCTTCTATGTTTCTATGTTTCTATCATTTCTTTCACCAGCCCACATTCCATCAGGAACATGTTTTCTCATGTGGGATAGTAAAAGTAGCAAACTGGGGTAGTAAAAAATTTGGTAGCCCTTCAATGGGTGGTGGCACTCGCGAACGCGCGATAGCGCGCACACACATACTCTTTCGGCACCCGAGGAAAAAAAGTTTCGCCATCACTTGTCTAGAAGGTCCCTTCCAGCTCCATTGTGATTGATTGGAGAAGTTTATATCCAGAGCATCAGAGATGGACAAAAAACAACGAACAGATTTATTTTTTTATTTAGTCCAATACAAATGGAAAGTTACAGAAAATAAAAACATGTAGTAGCAAACACAAGAGCACACAACAGATTTAAACTTAATATTAACCGCTCCAAACTTGACTGTAAAAAATATGACTTCAGTAACCGAGTTGTCGAAGCGTGGAACTCATTACCGGACTCCATAGTGTCATCCCCAAACCCCCAACACTTTACCCTTAGATTATCTACGGTTGACCTATCCAGATTCCTAAGAGGTCAGTAAGGGGCGAGTACAAGTGCACTAGAGTGCCTTCCGTCCCCTGTCCTATTGCTCTCCTGTATCTCCTATACCTTTCTTCCATTCCTATATCTCTTCTTCTTTTCTTTCATTGATATCTTCTATTACTTTATCTTCTTTTCTATTATTTCTTAGTATCTCCTCTATAACCTTCATCATGTATTTTACTATGTGTATATAGATGTATACCCACTAAAACCCCCATTGTGTATTGGACAAAAATAAATAAATAAATAAATAAATAAATAAATAAATAAATAAATCAGGGAAAGGATAGAAGAAAAGATATGAGATATCTAAGGGACCGCCTTCTGCTGCACGAATCCCAGCGACCGGTTAGGTCCCATAGAGTGGGCCTTCTCCAGGTCCCATCAACTAAACAATGCCACTTGGCGGGACCCAGGGGAAGAGCCTTCTCTGTGGCGGCCCCGACCCTCTGGAACCAACTCCCGCCAGAGATTAGAATTGCCCCCACCCTCCTTGCCTTTCGTAAGCTATTTAAAACCCACCTCTGCCGCCAGGCATGAGAGAATTGAGATGCTCTTTCCCCCTGGGCCTTTACAATTTCATGTATGGTATGTCTGTATGTATGTTTGGTTTTTTTTTTTGTTATTAATGGGTTTTTAAATCATTTTTAGTATTTATTGGATTATTATTGTACATTGTTTTATTACTGTTGTTAGCCGCCCCGAGTCTCCGGAGAGGGGCGGCATACAAATCAATCAATCAATCAATCAATCAATCAATCAATCAAACAAACAAACAAGCAAACAAACAAATAAATGAGAATAGAATTCGTCAATCAAGAATAGAGGAAAGGATATATTTATTTATTTTGTCCAATACACAATGGGGGTTTTAGTGGGTATATATCTATATACACATAGTAAAATACATGATGAAGGTTATAGAGGAGATACTCATAGTAAAATATATCTAAGAAAGAATAGAAAAGAAGATATAGTAGTAGAACATATCAATGAAAGAATAGAAGAATAGATATAGGAATAGAAGAAAGGTATAGGAGATATAGGAGAGCAATAGGACAGGGGTCGGAAGGCACTCTAGTGCACTTGTACTCGCCCCTTACTGACCTCTTAGGAATCTGGATAGGTCAACCACAGATAATCTATCAATGAAGAGTAGAGGAAAGGATATATGAATGGAAGAAAAGATATATAAAATATAGGAGAGACAATTGGACAGGGGACGGAAGGCACACTAGTGCACTTATGGTCGCCCCTTACTTATTTCCTACCTGTGTGACTCTGTCTCCTGCGGTTGGATTCCTTGGATCCTCGGACAGGAAATTGACCATCTCTGGAATTGCAATTTGTCCACTTGAACTCTTTGGGTAAGGTCTTTTGCTTGTTTTCCACAGAGAAAGCTTTGTGTTTCAGTGTGCTTTGTGTTACATTGGTGAAAGATTTACAACTGCAATAAATAACTTGAGTTTGTTATCAGTGGTTGGCTACGGGGTGTAACGTAGCGGCCCAGAGAACAGATGTATCTGTCTTGGAACTTTTGCAAACTATCAAAACTTTTTCTTCCTGCCTTTTCTTTTCTGTGTTCCTATTATTAATCGTTAACAGGATTTATGGCTTAGAGTCACAGGAAGAAGATGTTTACAGAAGAATGGTGATTGGAGCCCAACAGCTAGAATAAAACAGGCTAGAATGAAAAGAAAAGGTAATACAGTGGTGCCTCTACTTAAGAACTTAATTCATTCCGTGACCAGGTTCTTAAGTAGAAACGTTCTTAAGGAGAAGCAATTTTTCCCATAGGAATCAATGTAAAAGCAAATAATGCGTGCAAACACATTAGGAAAGAAATAAAAGATCGGAATTTGGGTGGGAGGAGGAGGAGGAAGAAGAGGAGGAGGACAGTCGCTGCTGAAGGAAGAAGGTGAGGTGAGAGGAATCATAAAAATCAAAAACTTTAAGGCTTAAAAAAAAAAAAGAGGGACTCTGAGACAGCACCCAGAGAAAGGAAAATGCTTTGTTCACTCTGGGCTGTCCAGAGTGAAGGAAGTGTTTCTTTTGTCTGAGCGCTGGCAGAGGTTTATTCCCTCTCCAAGTGCCCAGAGAAAGGAAAATGCTTTGTTTGCTCTGGACTGCCAAAGCCTCCTTAAGCGCCACCAAAAGGCTCCTCTGGCAGACCAGAAAAGCCCGAGATGGCCGGGACTAAAGGGGGAATGGCAGGAAATTGACCAGGCCTCTGTGCCGCTCTCAAATTTGCTGGGAAATTTTTCCAAGCTCGGGTTCTTAAGTAGAAAATGGTTCTTAAGTAGAGGCAAAAAAATCTTGAACACCCGGTTCTTATCTAGAAAAGTTCTTAAGTAGAGGCATTCTTAAGTAGAGGTACCATATGTAGATTCAATGCCTTTAACTAGGGTAAGGAAACTTTTAACAGGGCCCGCAATTGAGCCAAACTTGGCTCCGTTCCTGGAAATGTCAGTGGAGAAGTCAGCAAGTTAAAAGCAAATAATCTTGAGTTTTGGAGCAGCCTGAATAGTAAATAAGCAGTGGGGCGAAGAGCTCTGTGTGCCAAGCACAATAGAAGGAGCAATGAAATAAAACATGGTTTGCTGATTGGATCGCTGAGCTGAATCAGATGTCCAAACGTTTTGCATTAGCGCCATTAAAGAAAGGTTTGTTTCAATATATGGGAGACTAGAAAAGAGGGACACCATTGGCCCGCTAACGGGAGAAGATGGCAAGGGACTGGTAGCATGGAAAAAAGCAGATTAATTAATTCTTTGCATCTGTCTTCATGCAAAAAGGGGGGTGGAGGAATAGCCCAACTACCAAAAGGAGCACTGTAGGGGACAGAATAGGAATGCAAGTCACAAGAAGAAATTGGAAGAGAACACCTATTCACACCACATGAGTTTAAATTGCCTGGACTATCCCAGAGTGGGTTCCAATCTACCCTGCAAAAAAAAAAAATGGGGAATGGATCCAGGAAACTACAGGCCAATCAGCCGGACATCAATACCAAATTACTTACGGGACGGTCTCCTGCTGCATGAATCCCAGTGTTGCAGTATAGCATGAATTATGTTAGAATAGGATTGTATTATAATTACATATCTGGACCTCTAGCATAAAAATACTCTGCTTACCCTGATTCTATAACCCAGGACAGGAAGGGCACTAAACTCGCCTAATCTGCATTCCTGGCAATTACTACAGGGAAACAAAAGGGCTCACGGAAAGGGGCGGCAGACAAATCTAATAAACAAACAAACAAACAAACAAACAAACAAACAAACAAACAAACAAAAGTCTTCAGCGTCTGCGGAGAGGGGTGGCATACAAATCTGTTCTGTCTGGGTGCCCCCAGACTTCAGCACCAACTGGAAAAAACAGCCAGACACGCTGGTAGAAACAAAAGCACTTTATAATTTGAAAATAAACACAGAGGAAAACCTGTTCTTCCCCACAGGCAGGCTATGAGCCTTCACAGCAGACCTCTTGCTGGCACACCCACCTTTTCCCCTCAAGGTTTCAGTATTCAAAGTCACAAGCCAGAATTCCAAGACGCCAAAGATCACAGCCAGGTCTCACGACTCCCACAGATAATTCTCCACAAACCAGGAAGGGTGGGTCTGCCTTTTTAGCCTTTCCGGAGAGCACCACACCCAAACCCAGCTGTTGCCCATTCAGTGCTTGAAGTACCTGGCTAATTGTCCCCTTCGTTGGGTTGCCCTTCTCTGCCGGAAATCTATTATTCCTTGTGCCTGGTCATCTAAAGAATCCAGGCTGCTTGCTGGGGAGAGCTCCCCCTTGGGCTGAGATTCCTCCTCCTCGTCTCCCTCCTGTTCCTCATCCTCTCCCCCTGAGCAGAGAGCCGGCAGAGGGTCAGCCGTTCCCTGTTCCTCATCCTCCCCCTCTGAGCAGAGAGCCGGCAGAGGGTCAGCCGTTCCCTGTTCCTCATCCTCCCCCTCTGAGCAGAGAGCCGGCAGAGGGTCAGCCGTTCCCTGAGGGGCCTCAGATGGAATCACAACACAAATCTAAATAATAAATAAAAATAAATAAATAAATAAATAAACATCTCACAATAAACAAAGTTTTCACCACTCCGGACAGGACGTTATAGGATCAAAGGGGGGAATTTACATTGCCTGAAGCCTACAACAGCAGGACAGGATGATTAAGGAAGATTAGTAAGATAAGGCAGAAGACTTCAGAGAAATTAGGTGTGAGGAACATCTGCTCTTAGGAAGTTTCTAGGAAATTGTTTCTTGATGTCTATGGGAAAAGGAAGAACTCAAAATATACGTTTGAAGTTATGTTGTTGGATGTATCATTTGACATGTATATGTAATTATCCCCCATTTCCTTATGTTCCCAAATAAAAAGGGGTACATGGCTCTACACCATGTCACTTCACCCAGAGAGACAATGTGTCCAGGTTTTCTTTCTAGGATTCGCGTTCGTGAGTGACCACACATGGCTGGGTTGCACTTAGCCCCTTTTGAGGACATTGTCTTCACTAGGGACTTTGACAGCATCCACATCCCAGCGTCCATTTAGGTCCCACAGAGTCGGCCTTCTACAGGTCCCGTCAACTAGACTATGTTGTCTGGCGGGACCTAGGGGAAGAGCCTTCTTTGTGGGGGCCCTGGCCCTCTGGAATCAGCTTCCCCTGGAGATCCACACTGCCCCTTTTGTAAGAGTCTAAAGCCTCACCTATGCCGCCAGGCTTGGGGTCATTAGATTCTGCCCCCTGGCCGATGAATGTATAGTGGGTTTGTTGATTGAATGGATATGTGTGTATTTTATTTTGTTCTTCAGTGTTTAGATGTAACTTTTAATTTTCATTAATTGGATTTTGATGCATATTGTCTTTTTTATATGCTGTAAGCCGCCCCGAGTCCTCGGAGAGGGGCGGCATATAAATCCAATTATTATTATTAATAATAATAATAATAATAATAATAATAACAACAACAACAACAACATTTGGGGAGATCATGGAATCAAAGATTAACAGACTCTCCACCCAAGCAAGAGACCCTACACCAGAGGTCCCCAAACCTGTGGACTTCAACTCCCAGAATTCTCCAGTCAACTATGCAGGCTGGAGAATTCTGGGAGTTGAAGTCCAAAGTCTTAAAGTTGCCAACTTTGGGGACCTCTGCCCTACACTATATCTGACAGATGGCAGTCCAGTTTCTCCTTGAAAGCTTCCCGTGATGAAGCTCCTACCACTTCTTCACTCATGCCCTTGTCACCTCGAGGTTCAACTACTATTTATGGGACCGCCTCCTCCCTCATACCTCGCTGCGGACAGTAAGGGCGCACAGAGTAGGCCTTCTCCAGGTCCTGTCCGCCAAACAATGTCGGTTGGTGGGATCTTGAGGAAGTGCCTTCTCTGTGGTGGCTCCAACCCTGTGGAATCAACTGCCCCCCAGAGATCCGCATCATCTCCTCCCTACCGGTCTTCCGGACAGCTGTTAAGACCTGGCTTTTCCAGAAAGCCTGGAATTAGAACTAGATTGATTGTATACAAACAAATTAATTAATTAAATGAATGAATGAATGAGTGAATGAATGATGAATGAATGAATGATGAATGAATGAATGAATGAATGAATGAATAAACCAACCAACCAACCAACCAACCAACCAACCAACCAACCAACCAACCAACCAACCAACCAATATATGCATGGCTTTTTAATGATATTATGGGTTTTATGATACTATTGATTTTTTTACTATTTTTTACTATTATTGTATTTATAACTGGGTTGGTGATGAACACAGGTCTTTGGAGAGGGGCGGCATACAAATCTAATTTTTATTATTATTATTATTATTATTATTATTATTATTATTAATTAACTATAAAGCCCTATGGCATCGGACCAGATTACTCACGGGACCGTCTTCTGCCCCATATATCCCAGCGACCATTCAGGTCCCACAGAGTCGGCCTTCTCCAGATCTCGTCAGCCAGCCAATGTCGCCTGGCGGGACCTAGGGGAAGAGCCTTCTCTGTGGCGGCCCCGCCCCTTTGGATTCATCTCCCTCCAGAGGTTCGTACCGCCCCCACCCTCCCTGCCTTCCACAAGGCTTTAAAGGCCCATCTCTGCTGACAGGGTGTGGCCATTAAGTCTAACATCTAGCCCTGGCAAATGAATGAATTTATATGTATGATTGGGTGAATGTGAGAGACTGGTCTTAAGAAACTGGGGTTTTAGAACTTTTCAGACTTAGATTTCTATATGTTTTGTATCTATTCTTGTTGGGAGCTGCCCTGAGTTTGAGAAAAAACACTGTCTAGAAGTCAAACAAACAAAAAAATACATTTCTGTAGACAACTTGTACCATGGGTTGATTGCTCTCACTGTCAGAACATTTCTCCTTATGTCCAGGTTGAAATCCATCCTTGTTCAGTTTCCATCCATTATTCCTCACCTAGAAAAAAGATATTGATAAAATTGAACGGGTCCAAAGACGGGCTACAAGAACGGTGGAAGGTCTTAAGCATAAAACTTATCAGGAAAGACTTCATGAACTCAATCTGTATAGTCTGGACCAGTGTTTCCCAACCTTTTTTGAGCCGCGGCACATTATTAATATTTTCAAAATTCTGGGGAACACTGAAGGGGGGGCGGGGGGCGGGGCTAAAGAAAAGTTTGGACAAAAAAAATCTCTTCCTCCATTTCACTCTATTTCTCCCTCCCTCTTTCTCTCTCTTCCTTCCCTTCTTTCTCTCTCTCCATCCCTCTTTCTTTCTTCCTCTTTTTTGCTCTTTCTCTCTCCCTCCTTCTCTCCCTCCATGTCTTTCCCTCTCCCTCCTTCCCCCCTCTCTTTCTCTCTCTTGCTTTCTTTCCCTCTCTTTCTCTTGCTTTCTTTCTCTCTCATTCTCTCTCCCCTCCTTTTTCTCTCTCTCTCTTTCTCTCTCGTTCACCATGCCGGCAACAGAGAGAAAAAGAAAGAGAGAGAGAGAGCTGGAGAGAGAATGGAGGGCGCCGTTGTCTTCGCCTCCGCCCGCCGGCTCTGCAGCTAAGAGGCAACAGCAGCCATCAGCCTCCTCGCCCTCCCAGATGTTCCCAGCGCCCGGCCACGCGCCGCCTCCCGTTAGCCCGGCTGACCTTTCCCTGCTGCCGTTTTCTCTTCATGGCGCAAAGCCACACAGTCCCGGACTCCCGGATCGCTCGCTTTTCCGGCCAGCAAGCGCGGCGCGGCGCTTTCCTGGGCAGATGGCTTTACTGACCGGAGAAGCGAGCGATCCGGGAGTCCGGGACTGTGTGGCTTTGCACCATGAAGAGAAAACGGCAGCAGGGAAAGGTCGGCTGGGCTAACGGGAGGCGGTGCGTGGCCGGGCGCTGGGGACGTCTGGGAGGGCGAGGGGAGCCGGCGGGCGGAGGCGAAGACAACGGCGCCTTCCATTCTCTCTCCGGCAGCGAAGGAGAAGGGGTGGATCACGCCCCAAGACAGGAGGCGGCGGCGGAGGAGGAGAGTGGGCGGATCGGGCGGGCAATGGGGCAGGGCAGAGAAGCCAGGGGCGCGTTTGGCCAGAGGCACCGTGGGGAGGCAGGGGCGGCCACGGCTCCCTTTACTCCTACTGCCAGACCTCCCCGCCCCTGCCTCCTTTTTCCCGCCTTCCTTCTTTGGGGCCCAGCCGGAAACAGCTGCATCGGGCTGCGACTGGAAGCTCCAGGTCGGAGGCACTGGCGGTCCGGCACTGGCAGTGCCCCGCCCACCTGGAGCTTCCTGCGGCACACCTGACCGTGTCTCGCGGCACACTACTGTGCCGCGGCACACCGGTTGGGAAACGCTGGTCTGGAGGACAGAAGAGAAAGGAATTCTGGCTGGGGAATTCTGGGAGTTGAAGTCCAGATATCTTCAAGTTGCCAAGGTTGGGAAACACTGGTCTGGAGGACAGAAGGAAAAGGGGGGGCCATGATCGAAACATTTAAATATGTTAAAGGGTTAAATAAGGTTCAGGAGGGAAGTGTTTTTAATAGGGAAAGTGAACATAAGAACAAGGGGACACAATCTGAAGTTAGTTGGGGGAAAGATCAGAAGCAACGTGAGAAAATATTATTTTACTGAAAGTAGTAGATCCTTGGAACAAACTTCCAGCAAACGTGGTTGGTCAATCCACAGTAACTGAATTGAAACATGCCTGGGATAAACATAGATCCATCCTAAGGTAAAATATAGGAAATAGTATAAGGGCAGACTAGATGGACCATGAGGTCTTTTTCTGCTGTCAATCTTCTATGTTTCTATGTTTCTATTCCTTGTCGGGCCTTCAGGTGCTTCGGAGAATAGCTTGACTCCCCCTCCTCTCTGTGGCCGCCCCTCAAATATTGGAAGACTGCTATCAAACAGTGCATTTGTGCTAGAGAAGTTGTCAAGGGTTACCTCTCAACATCTTGTTCAATGGAAGCTGCAATAGCCCCAGTAAAGCCTTTTTAGAAACAAACACAGAGACTTACCTCCCTTAAATGAAAATGAGATAACTGCCTGGAGTTTAGCTACATTCTTCAGGACTTTATACTCGGCTTGTCTCCAATCAGCCAAGACAGGTCAAGATCAGTGTTCCCTCTAATTTTTTTTTGGGGGGGGGGGGCGGAAAAGTATAGTGTCTGAGCGGCAGTGCCTTCGGGACTGGGCGGCACAGAAATAATAAGTAGATAGATAGACAGACAGACAGACAGACAGACAGACAGACAGACAAACAAACAAAAAAACCACCCTGTTTTGCCTCAGAGAATTTCAAAATAAAATACTGTACTGCGTGTCTATAACAGTGAGCTCATACCGTGTTTCCCCGATAGTAAGACCCCCCCGATTGTAAGACATATGGGGGGTTTCAGGGGGGTCGGCTTATATAAGCCATACCCCGAAAGTAAGACATATGTCTTACTTTCGGGGAAACACGGTAGTATAAAAGGAATTAAAGGGGGAAAAAACTAGACAAATACTATTGCTGCGCCCTCCTTCACCAGCCTCCTTTCCGGCAGCTCCCTGCGCGCCCCTCGCCTTCGCTCGCCGCGGCCTCTTCCCCTGCCGAGGCTCAGCTGCAAGCGGCCAGAGAGGCCGATTGGCTCCGAGGCGAGCGGCCGGAGCTGCGCCCTCCTTCACCAGCCTCCTTTCCGGCAGCTCCCTGCGCGCCCCTCGCCTTCGCTCGCCGCGGCGCCACCGCCTCTTCCCCTGCCGAGGCTCAGCTGCAAGCGGCCAGTGAGGCCGATCGGCTCCGAGGCGAGCGGAAAGGTGAGTGGCGCGGTCAGGCGCCCTCGTTCGCCCGCCTCCTTTCCGGCAGCTCCCCGTGCCCGAAGATGAGCCGGCCCCGGTGCCCGGGACAATGTAAGACATACCCCCAAAGTAAGACACAGTGGGGCTTTTGGGGGTAAAAAGATAGTAAGACACTGCCTTACTATCGGGGAAACACGGTAATAGGGCAACTCTATCAATATCAAAATGCCACTTAAATAGTTGAGCTAGTTTCAAACTAGATTTTGATTTTCTTTCTCTCTTCCTTACTCCCATTCTTTTTCTTTCTCTTTCCCTTCCTCTCTTTTTTCTATCTGTTTCTCTCTCTTCCTCTCTTCCTCTCTCTCTCCTTCCCTCTCACTCTTCCCCTCTCGGCTTCTGGGCAGGTTTGGAAAACTCTGAGTTGATGATGATTTTTAAGTGAGCGATTGCTCACTGCTCAGCTTAGAGGGAACTATGGTCAAGATGCTACCGCCTAGATAAACAAGCATTCAATACTGTAGTATTAAGTTCTTACCAACTTAATTCATAACCTCTACTTACAAACTTAATTCATTCCGTGACCAGGTCCTTAAGTAGAAAAGTTTGTAAGAAGAAGCAATTTTTCCCTTAGGAATCAATGTAAAAGCAAATAATGCGTGGGATTGGGGAAACCACAGGGAGGGTGGAGGCCCTGTTTCCTCCCTGGAGATTCCTAGACAGGCCCCATGGAGGCTTCTCCCTGCCTTTTCCGGACCTGTTTCCTCCCAGGAGATTCCTAGACAGGCCCCATGGAGGCTTCTCCCCAACTTTTCCGGCTGTTTCCTCCCAGGAGATTCCTAGAGAGGCCTCATGGAGGCTTCTTCCCGCATTGTTTCCTCCCAGCAGATTCCCAGAGAGGCCCCACAGAGGCTTCTCCCCACCTTTTCTGGCCCTGTTTCCTCCCAGATTCGTAAAGAGGCCCCACAGAGGCTTCTCCCCACCTTTTCTGGCCCTGTTTCCTCCCAGGAGATTCCTAGAGAGGCCCCACAGAGGCTTCTCCCCGCCTTTTCCAGCTCTGTTTCCTCCCAGCAGATTCCTAGAGGCCCCACAGAGGCTTCTCCCCCTTTTTTCTGGCCCTGTTTCCTCCCAGATTCCTAAAGAGGCCCCACAGAGGTTTCTCCCCACCTTTTCTGGCCCTGTTTCCTCCCAGGAGATTCCTAGAGAGGCCCCACGGAGGCTTCTCCCTACCTTTTCGGGTTACAGTTTCAGAGGCTCAGGTTCTTAAGTGGAAAATGGTTCTTAAGAAGAGGCAAAAAAAATCTTGAACACCCTGTTCTTATCTAGAAAAATTCAGAAGTAGAGGCATTCTTAGGTAGAGGCACCACTGTACTCGGCTTGTTTGCAATCAGCCACGGCAGGTCTAGATGCTGCAGCCTGGATAAACAAGCATTCGATACTGTAGTAGAAAAATAAGATAGGAATGGAGAAATTGCCACTTGCACATTTCTGCTGCCTTTAAAGGCATCTTAATCCCCAGGCATGGAACTTTAGGAACATGAGAATTTCCTGCCTGGGATTAATAATGCTTGAAGTTTTGCAGGGTAAATTGACCCAGGAGATGGGAATACTGTACATTCCCCAGCTGTGGCCAAGCAGCACAAACCAGGATTGTTCCTGAAATGACATCTGACCTCTCTTATCTCCTCCTGATTGTTGAAGGGAGGGAAGAAGAAGAGGGAGGGGGGATTTCAGCTGTGATCTTCTGCTTGAACCAGGGCTGAGTGGAATCTTGTTTGAGTAAGATAAAACCAGATCTCAAGAGTGCTTTCATTCAGGGGGAGATCGCACTGCCATCTGTTTCAAATGGGGTAGGAATCCCTGCTATAGCAGTGGGGTTGGACTAGATGATCTACAAGGTCCCTTCCAACTTCAATCAATCAATCAATCAATCAATCAATCAACCAACAGATAGATAAATAGATAGATTAATATAGATATAGAAAAATAAATAGATAAATAGATAGATATAAATAAATAAATAAATAGATATAGATAGATATACATAGATAGATAAAGATAGGTAGGTAGGTAGGTAGGTAGATAGATAGATAGATAGATAGATAGATAGATAGATAGATAGATAGATAGATAGGAAAGAAAGAAACATAGAAGACTGACGGCAGAAAAAGACCTCATGATCCATCTAGTCTGCCCTTATACTATTTTTTGTATTTTATCTTAGGACGGATCTATGTTTATCCCAGGCATGTTTAAATTCAGTTACTGTGGATTTACCAACCACATCTGCTGGAAGTTTGTTCCAAGGATCTACTACTAGATAGATAGATTGATTTATCCATGATGGAGCGCTTTAAGACTTGTGGACTTCAACTCCCATAATCCTGAGCGTTTGGCCATGACTGGCTGGGAGTCATGGAATTCTGGAAAACAAAATCCACAAGTCTTATAAATTACCAAATTTGGATAGATTAGATAGATTAGATAGATAGAAGATAGATAGATAGATATAGATTAGATAGATAGAAGATAGGTAGATAGATAGATAGATAGATAGAAGATAGATAGATACATTAGATAGATAGAAGATAGATAGATATAGATTAGATAGATAGAAAATAGGTAGATAGATAGATAGAAGATAGGTAGGTAGGTAGGTAGGTAGGTAGATGACAAAAAGGTAACCCACTTGCCTCCCTTCCCACCTCATTAGTTTGTTTCAGATGCTGCTCATTCCAAAAATTTACACTAGGATATACTCTCCCCTTTAATCCCCCTCCGCCAATCTGGTTTATTTTTCTTGGTTGGGTTTTTTTGAAGGTGGTGGTAGTAGTGGTTTGCCGCGCGCAGAATAATATTGAGAGAAAAAGATATTGACAAAATTGAACGGGTCCAAAGACGGGCTACAAGAATGGTGGAAGGTCTTAAGCATAAAACGTATCAGGAAAGACTTAATGAACTCAATCTGTATAGTCTGGAGGACAGAAGGAAAAGGGGGGACATGATCGAAACATTTAAATATGTCAAAGGGCTCAATAATGTTGAGGAGGGAAGTGTTTTTAATAGGAAAGTGAACACAAGAACAAGGGGACACAATCTGAGGTGACTTGGAAGAAAAATCAGAAGCAACATGAGAAAATATTATTTTACTGAGAGTAGTAGATCGTTGGAACAAACTTCCAGCAGACGTGGTTGGTAAATCCACAGTAACTGAATTTAAACATGCCTGGGATAAACATATATCCATCCTAAGATAAAATACAGGAAATAGTATAAGGGCAGACTAGATGCACCATGAGGTCTTTTTGTGCCGTCAGTCTTCTATGATTCTAAAATCGGGCCCTTTTTTCCTCCCCCTTCGGCTGCCTTTTTTTTTTTTTTTTTTAAATCCCTTTTTGGTTCGAAAGGAGGAAAAGCTGAGGCGAAACCCCCTCAGAAACCGCCGCTTGGTTTTCGCAAAGCTTTCCAAAGTCCAAAGAGGGGGAGCCGGTGGGTGGGTTTTGGTTAAAAACGGAGGCGGAGGGGGGGGGAGAGAAAGGACCACCCCTGGATTCGACGTCCCCCTCAGGAAAAAGGGCCTGCCTCCCAAAACGATGCTGCGAGCTCCTCCACAAAGCGGGATAATTGAAAGGGAGGCGTTTGGATGAACTCTTGCTAAAATTACTTTTTTGAGGGGGGGCGGCGGCGGTCGAGGAATCCTTTGCCAAGGCTCCCTTCTTCTCAACCGGTCCTGGGCGGCTTGGGAGACCTTTGAAACCGGTGATTACAAGCCCCAAATTGAGGAGGAGGAGGAGGCGCCAAGCAGAGCAGAGCAAACTTTCCACGGCTTTCTCTTCGTGTACACCCCCCCCCCCTCAAAACATGGACTCGCCGCGCCGGCCGTCCCGGTCCCCGCTGCTCCTCGCCCTCCTGCTTCTGCTGCTTCTTCCCTCCGGCCGGGGACAAGGTAAGGAGAGCGAAGCCGCGGGGTTTACGGGCTTAATCCAGCCGGGTTTCGGGATGCGGAGCCGCCCGGGGCGCTTTCGACGGCGGCGGGCGGGGGGGAAACTCCAGGCGGCATCTTCCCGGGCTTAAGGATTTGCTGCGCTGCCGCCGCCCCGTCGGGTTTGCATTAACACCGAGCCGCCGCCGGAGGGCAGCAGAGCGCGAGGCGAGAGAGAGAGAGAATGTGCCCTTCCAGCCGCCCTCTAGCGGATGACTGCAGGCCGTCTTCTATGACATGTGGACTTCAACTCCCAGAATTCCTGAGCTAGCATGATTGGTTCAGGAATTCTGGGAGTTGAAGTCCACAGGTCATAGAAGAGCCAACTTTGCCTACCCCTGCACTGGGAAAATGGGTGGATAGTGTTTAGACTTAGCAATAGCGTTTAGACTTATATACCACTTTACAGCCAGTGAAGGGCTGCAAAAAATTTTACTACCACACTTTTGGTGTGGCTTATTTTGTGGGTGTGGTTTGCCGGCCGTGTGAGCAGGTGGGAGTGGCTTGGTGATCATGTGACAGGGTGGCTTAAAGGTGGCCAACTTGATGTTACTCAAGTCAAGAGTCTGAGTTAGGGTTAGGGTGCCTGGCCACTCCATGCCTCTTTCCCTTACTATTGCTGAACATCCAAAGTATTAAACTCTGTGTATATATGCCATATGTGTACGTGCATATTACGTACAGGCACACAAAAATAAACATTATCTGCTATATAAAGTGTTTGTGTACAAACACACACAGAGAGAGAGAGAGAGAGAGAGAGCTCTTCTAAAATTATACACATTCAACCTCATTTACTGCAATAGGAAAAACCATATCCAGGCAGCATTTGGCTCTTTCCCTGGCTTAAGGATTTGTGGTGGCGCCCCGTCGGGCTTGCATAACGCCGAGCCGCCATTGGAGGGCAGCAATGGGCGAGGCGAGAGAGAATGTGCCCTTCTGGGCATCCTCTAGCAGACGAGTGGATGACTGCAGGGCCGAAGAGGCCCTGAATTGGGATCCGCTGGGGAAATGGTCTGCCCTTATCCTATTTTTTGTATTTTATCTTAGGATGGATATATGTTTATCCCAGGCATGTTTCAATTCAGTTACTGTAGATTTACCAACCACGTCTGCTGGAAGTTTGTTCCAAGGATCTACTACTCTTTCAGTAAAATAATATTTTCTCACGTTGCTTTTGATCTTTCCCCCAACTAACTTCAGATTGTGTCCCCTTGTTCTTGTGTTCACTTTCCTATTAAAAACACTTCCCTCCTGAACCTTATTTAACCCTATGACATATTTAAATGTTTCGATCATGTCCCCACCAGTGTTCCCTCTAATTTTTGGGGTGGGTGGGCGGGCGGAAAAGTATAGTGTCTGAGCGGCAGTCCCTTTGGGACTGGGTGGCACAGAAATAATTAATACTAAACAAACAAACAAACAAACAAACAAATAAAAAACCCACCCTGTTTTGCCTCAGAGAATTTCAAAATAAAATACTGTACTGTGTGTCTATAACAGTGAGCTCATAATAGGGCAACTCTATCAATATCAAAATGCCACTTAAATAGTTGAGCTAGTTTCAAACTAGATTTTAATTTTCTTTATCTCTTCCTTACTCCCATTCTTTTTCTTTCTCTTTTCCTTCCTCTCTTTTTTCTATCTGTTTCTCTCTCTTCCTCTCTCTCTCCTTCCCTCTCACTCTTTCCCTCTGGGCTTCTGGGCAGGTTTGGAAAACTCTGAGTTGATGATGATTTTTAAGTGAGCGATTGCTCACTGCTCAGCTTAGAGGTAACTATGGTCCCCACCCTTTTCCTTCTGTCCTCCAGACTATACAGATTGAGTTCATTAAGTCTTTCCTGATGCGTTTTATGCTTAAGACCTTCCACCATTCTTGTAGCCCGTCTTTGGACCCGTTCAACTAACTAACTAACTAACTAACTAACTAACTAACTAACTAACTAACTAACTAACTAACTAACTAACCAACCAACCAACCAACCAACCAACCAACCAACCAACCAACCAACCAACCAACCAACCAACCAACCAACCAACAAATAAATAATTGAGAGAAGCAACCTAGAACCAAGGAGAAATTTCCTGGCAGAACAATTAATCCCTAGAACAACTTGCCTTCAGAAGTTGTGAATGCTCCAACAGTAGAAGTTTTTAAGAAGATGTTGGATAACCATTTGTGTAGGGTTTCCTGTCTAAGCAGGGGTTTGGACCTCCAAGGGCCCTTCCAACTCTCTGTTTTCTGTTTTTCAGTATTCAGACTGGAGCCAAGAATCTGGGTATTTATGGATACTTTTAGACCCTGTGTTTGAATTCTGTTGAAATCACAACACCCTTTTTTTCCTGATATTGGGACAGATGATGCGAAGGATGTTTGTAGGACTTGGTGTCTCTCTCAATAACATTTCGCAATCTTGGCAACTTTTTAGATGTGTGGATTTCAACTCCAGGAATTCCTCTTGCACCATCACACATTCTTTAAAATTGCCAAGGTTGAGAAACGCTGGTTTAGGATGCTGTTGCCAGCTTCTGTTATTTTCAATAATCTCACTGGCTAAGAATGTGTAGTGCTGAGAAAAATGCAACCTCAGAAATTATACCCAGGTTGTGGCATTTTGAAAAACCAGTAGAGCAAGGATATATTTCTGTGGCTTCCATTCTTTAAACTCATTGTAATTCATACCCCTGTAACCACACTGTGGCATATAATGTTTGAGTATAAATATTCAAAAACTTGATGGCTGCTATGATTACAGTGTTTCCCCCCCCCCCTTTCTTGGTCATGCCAAAGGGCAACATACTCTTGACGGCAAAAAAGCAATGTTAGACATAGGTACATCCTTCATTTACATCTAGGCCAGGTGTTCATAGAGAGATGAACAGCCAAGTTGCATCAAGGTTAGAAGATCAATTACTGTATTTTTCTGAGTACAGTAATACCTCGTCTTATGAACTTAATAATTGGTTCCGGGAGGAGGTTCGTAAGGCGAAAAGTTCGTAAGACGAAACAATGTTTCCCATAGGAAACAATGTAAAATCAATTAATGTGTGCAAGCAAAAAAAAAATATTGCAAAAACGGTGTTTTGCTGGGCACCGCCGCCCGGCTGTAACCTTTTGAAACAGCCGGGCGCTTCTTAGCGTTCTCCCGAATGCTAAACCCGGAAGTTCGACAAAAGTTCGGGTTTGGGAGGCCACCGAGAAGGCCGCCGCCCGACTGTCACCTTTTGAAACAGCCAGGGGGCTTCTCAGCGTTCTCCCGAATGCCAAACCTGGACGTTCGCCAAAAGTTCGGGTTCGGGAGGCCGCCGAGAAGCCCCGCCACCCAGCTGTCACCTTGCCATAAGAGCCACGGAGCTGTCGGCCGGTCGGGAGGCTCAAACGGAGGTGGGGAATCCCAATAGGGAATTCCATGGGCGGAACTTTGATGTCACAGAGACGTCCTTCCTGGAGTCCACGTTTTGGCCGGCCAGGAAGGATGTCTTCGTGACGTCAAAGCTCCACCCATGGAATTCCCTATCTGCGGCTCTTATGGCAAGGTGACAGCCGGGCGGCGGGGCTTCTTGGCAGCCTCCCGAACGCCGAACCCGAACTTTTGCCGAACTTCAAGTTTCGGCGTTCGGGCGGCGGGTTCGTAAGGCGAAAAAAGTTCGTAAGAAGAGTCAAAAATTTTCCAAACCCCAGGTTCGTATCTCGAAAAGTTCGTATGACGAGGGGTTCGTATCACGAGGTACTACTGTATAAGATGCACCTTTTTCCTCCCTAAAAGAGGCTTAAAATTCAGGTGTATTTTATACTCTGAATGTAGCTTTTTTCCCCCAAAGCTTTTCCCCCCAGCCCTAACTAGGTGCTAACAATCTTCCCAGCTCTTATCTTGCTGGTTCTTTCATTGTTATTCTCTGCAAAGAATGTTTACCAAGTCCTAAATCTTTCCAGAGTTTTTTCATTGTTCTAACTTGCTCCGAATAAGTTTCTTTCTAACCAGGTGCTAACAATGTTCCCAGCTCTTGCAGGCTTGCAAGCTCTTTCATTGTTACTCTCTGCGAAGAATGTTTCCCAAGCCTTAAGTCTTTCCAGGGTTTTCTTCATTGCTCTACTTGCTCCAAATATTTCTTTCTAGGTGCTAACAATGTTCCCAGCTCTTACTGGCGTGCAAGCCCTTTGATTGTTACTCTCTCTGAATAAGGTTTTTTTAAAGCTCTAACCAGGGGATAAAATAATGTGCTGAAGCTGACCAGACTAAGGACGCTACCTGGTAAGCAGATTATTTTCCCTATTTTCCTCCCCAAAAAACTAAGGGGTGTCTTATACTCCGAAAAATACAGTATTCCTCTTGAGGTCTAGCCAGCCTGTGGCTTGCTCTACCTTGGATCACCTGTAAACTTTATAAATGTCTCCTGTCTCATCCAACTCAGTGATGACTCCTCTGACCTTCCAATTCAGGGTGCCATAATTCATACACCAAGTTGTAAATCCACCTAACAATCAACATTTCAACAGGAGACCATCTTGAGATTCTGTGTTGAATAAGTGGTCAACATCTCCCTTCCTGGTGGGGAGTTATGAAATTGGACTGGTGTGATTTGTTGATAATAAACTGGTGCTGGCTCCAATTAATAGTAGGCAGTCTATCCAAGTTCTTGCAAGCACACTGTTACCATCTGTTCCTGCCTAGTTTGTAATCAACGGATGGGTCGGGAGCAATGTTCCCTCTAATTTTTTTTTGGGGGGGGGGCGGAAAAGTATAGTGTCTGAGCGGCAGTCCTTTTGGGACTGGGCGGCACAGAAATAAACAAACAAACAAACAAACAAATAAATAAATAAAAAACCCACCCTGTTTTGCCTCAGAGAATTTCAGAATAAAATACTGTACTGTGTGTCTATAACAGTGAGCTCATAATAGGGCAACTCTATCAATATCAAAATGCCACTTAAATAGTTGAGCTAGTTTCAAACTAGATTTTGATTTTCTTTCTCTCTTCCTTACTCCCATTCTTTTTCTTTCTCTTTTCCTTCCTCTCTTTTTTCTATCTGTTTCTCTCTCTTCCTCTCTTCCTCTCTCTCTCTTTCCCTCTCACTCTTTCCCTCTCGGCTTCTGGGCAGGTTTGGAAAACTCTGAGTTGATGATGATTTTTAAGTGAGCGATTGCTCACTGCTCAGCTTAGAGGGAACTATGGTCGGGAGAAGCAATTTTCTCCCTCCCCAGGCATTGAATTATGGGTGTGGGCATAGCGCGTGCCCACGCTCTTTCGGCCCCCGAAGAAAAAGAGGTTCGCCATCACTGAACTAAGGGATGTATATTTTTTTTAACTTTATGTGTATTTTGTTCGTTGTTGTTATGTATTTGTTGTGGTTTTTTTCTTTCGTACTGTTTGTTTATTAATTATACATTAATTACGGTAATGAATTGTATATTAGGGTTCTTTTATCTGGCTTGGGGCGTCTAAGAAATTGGTAACCTATTGTTTTTCCAAGCTAAGTGAAGAAAAGAATGTAGGCTGAAACTAGAAAACTTTTAGCAACTTTTAATGTTTCAAGAGACTCCATATCAAAAAAGAAAAGAGATTAGGAAGGAGAATGCTATCTGCAAAGTGTCCCCTCAAAATTATTTACATAAAGGGTAGTTCGACGGAGTGAAAGGCTACATTTGAAAATGATAACATTGATTCTTCATGTTTGTTATCAGTGAAGTCACTTTGATCTGCATCAATAGAGAGAATTGAGGCATTGTACCCTCTACATCGGAATGGGCGGTTTCGACTGGTTTGCCCAAAGCGGTAGTGTAAATTATTAGATTTGTTATGAATTGTTTTTATTGTGTTGTGAGCCGCCCCGAGTCTACGGAAAGGGGCGGCATACAAATCTAATAAATAGATAGATAGATAGATAGATAGATAGATAGATAGATAGATAGATAAGATAGATAGATAGATAGATAGATAGATAGATAGATAGATTAGATAGATAGATAGATAGATAGATAGATTAGATAGATAGATAGATAGATAGATAGATAGATTAGATAGATAGATAGATAGATAGATAGATAGATTAGATAGATAGATAGATAGATTAGATAGATAGATAGATAGATAGATAGATTAGATAGATAGATAGATAGATAGATAGATTAGATAGATAGATAGATAGATAGATAGATAGATAGATAGATAGATAGATTAGATGGATAGATAGATAGATTAGATAGATAGATAGATAGATAGATTAGATAGATAGATTAGATAGATAGATAGATAGATAGATTAGATAGATAGATAGATAGAATAGATAGATAGATAGATAGATAGATTAGATAGATAGATAGATAGATTAGATAGATAGATAGATAGATTAGATAGATAGATAGATTAGATAGATAGATAGATAGATAGATAGATTAGACAGATAGATAGATAGATAGATAGATTAGATAGATAGATAGATAGATAGATTAGATAGATAGATAGACAGATAGATAGATAGATTAGATAGATAGATAGATAGATAGATTAGATAGATAGATAGATAGATTAGATAGATAGATAGATAGATAGATAGATTAGAAAGATAGATAGATAGATTAGATAGATAGATAGATAGATAGATAGATAGATTAGATAGATAGATTAGATAGATAGATAGATAGATTAGATAGATAGATAGATAGATAGATAGATTAGATAGATAGATAGATAGATAGATAGATTAGATAGATAGATAGATAGATTAGATAGATAGATAGATAGATTAGATAGATAGATTAGATAGATAGATAGATAGATTAGATAGATAGATAGATAGATAGATTAGAAAGATAGATAGATAGATTAGATAGATAGATAGATAGATAGATAGATTAGATAGATAGGATAGATAGATAGATAGATAGATAGATTAGATAGATAGATAGATAGATTAGATAGATAGATAGATAGATAGATTAGATAGATAGATAGATAGATTAGATAGATAGATAGATAGATTAGATAGATAGATAGATAGATAGATAGATAGATTAGATAGATAGATAGATTAGATAGATTAGATAGATAGATAGATAGATAGATAGAAAGATAGATAGATAGTTAGATAGATAGATAGACAGATAGATTAGATAGATAGATAGATAGATAGATAGATAGATTAGATAGATAGATAGATAGATAGAAAGATAGATAGATAGTTAGATAGATAGATAGACAGATAGATTAGATAGATAGATAGATAGATTAGATAGATAGATAGATAGATAGATAGATAGATAGATTAGATAGATAGATAGATGATAGATAGATAGATAGATAGATGATAGATAGATAGATAGATAGATAGATAGATACGGTAGATAGATAGATAGATAGATTAGATAGATAGATAGATGATAGATAGATAGATAGATAGATAGATAGATAGATGATAGATAGATAGATAGATAGATAGATAGATAGATAGATAGATAGATAGATAGATAGATACGGTAGATAGATAGTGACCTGTTAGGTCAGGGGTCCCCAAACTGGCTGGAGAATTCTGGGAGTTGAAGTCCACAAGTCTTAAAGTTGTCAAGTTTGGAGACCTCTGCGTTAGGTGAGGTCACAATGACGTCACGGATCTGGTTCAGTTGGTGCCTGTTCTTGGCTGCCGTCATTGTTTTAAATTTTTTTAAAAGATTGTTTTAAATTATTATTTTTCTTCTGAGCATGTACAGAAGCCAAGTTTCCGGCTCTGTGCGTGCGGTTGCCATCTTGGTTTTTCAAATAAAAATCAGACTTTTTGGTACTGTAAATACGTGTGTGTGTACCCACGAGCCACACCCATGCGGCGCAGGAGGAAGTTAGGAGAAGTCACTCCACTTCTCTTGTAGAATTATGCAGAAGAAGTAAGAAATAACCAGAGAAATCAATTATATGTTTACAACAATACAATGCCTAATTTTCCTGGACTTTCTTCTATTGGCTGTAAAATAATGCACTTGGGGAAAAGGAATCCTCAATCTGAGTATTGCATTGGCAGTTCTGTGTTAGCAAAAACTTCAGAAGAGAAGGATTTAGGGGTCGTGATTTCTGACAGTCTCAAAATGGATGAGCAGTGTGGTCGGGCAGTAGGAAAAGCAAGTAGGATGCTTGGCTTCATAGCTAGAGGTATAACAAGCAGGAAGAGGGAGATTGTGATCCCGCTATATAGAGCGCTGGTGAGACCACATTTGGAATACAGTGATACCTTGTCTTACAAACTTAATTGGTTCCGGGACGAGGTTCTTAAGGTGAAAAGTTTGTAAGACGAAACAATGTTTCCCATAGGAATCAATGGAAAAGATTGGGCCCCATTGTTCTTGTGTTCACTTTCCTATTAAAAACACTTCCCTCCTGAACATTATTGAGCCCTTTGACATATTTAAATGTTTCGATCATGTCCCCCCTTTTCCTTCTGTCCTCCAGACTATACAGATTGAGTTCATTAAGTCTTTCCTGATACGTTTTATGCTTAAGACCTTCCACCATTCTTGTAGCCCGTCTTTGGACCCGTTCAATTTTGTCAATATCTTTTTCTCTCAATATTATTCTGCGCGCGCCAAACCACTACTACCACCACCTTCAAAAAAACCCAACCAAGAAAAATAAACCAGATTGGCGGAGGGGGATTAAAGGGGAGAGTATATCCTAGTGTAAATTTTTGGAATGAGCAGCATCTGAAACAAACTAATGAGGTGGGAAGGGAGGCAAGTGGGTTACCTTTTTGTCATCTACCTACCTACCTACCTACCTATCTTCTATCTATCTATCTATCTACCTATTTTCTATCTATCTATCTATCTAATCCAATGATGTTCAACCTTTTTTTAGCCGTGGCACATTTTTTACATTTACAAAACCCTGGGCCACATTGAGCCAGGGGTGGGGTGGGGGCTAAAAAAAGTTTGGACAAAAAAATTATCTCTCTCTTCCTCCCCTTCGCTCTATTTCTTTCTTTCTCCCTCCCTCTTTCTCTCCCTTCCTTCCTCTTTCTTTCTCTCTCCCTCTTTCTTTCTCTTCCTTCCTTCCTCTCTTTTTTGCTCTCTTTCTCTCTCCCTCCCTCCCTCTATGTCTTTCTCTCTCTCTCCTTCCCTCTCTCTTTCTTTCTCTTGTTCTCTTTCTCTCTCTCTTGCTTTCTCTCTCTCTTGTTCTCTTTCTCGCTCGCTCTTTCTCTCTCTTGCTTTCTTTCTCTCTTGCTTTCTCTCTCTCTTGCTTTCTTTCTCTCTGAGCTTCGCGGCACACCTGACCATGTCTCGCGGCACACTAGTGTGCCACGGCACACTGGTTGAAAAACACTGATCTAATCTATATCTATCTATCTTCTATCTATCTAATGTATCTATCTATCTATCTATCTACCTATCTTCTATCTATCTAATCTATATCTATCTATCTATCTATCTATCTATCTATCTATCTTCTATCTATCTAATCTATCCAAATTTGGTAATTTATAAGACTTGTGGATTTTGTTTTCCAGAATTCCATGACTCCCAGCCAGTCATGGCCAAACGCTCAGGATTATGGGAGTTGAAGTCCACAAGTCTTAAAGCGCTCCATCATGGATAAATCAATCTATCTATCTAGTACAGTGGAACCCCGACATAAGAGCTGCTCTACTTAAGAGCAACTCGAGATAAGAGCTGGGAGGGGAGAGATATTTTTGTTCTACTTACAAGCCCAAATTCGAGATACAAGCGCCAAGGAGCTGTCTCCTGAAGCCAAACGCTAACTTCCGCGTTCGGCTTCAGGAGACAGCTGCGAAGCGGCGCGCGTGTTTTAAAAGGTTGCAGCCGGCCTGGGGGGCTCGGGGGGGGTGCTTGCAGCTTTCTTTCTTGCTCTTTTTCTTTCTCTCTTTTACCTTCCCTTCCTCTATTTCTTCTTTTCTTTCTCCTTCCCACCTTCTTCCCTCCCTCCCTCCCTTCACTCATTCCTCTCTTACTCTTCCCTTTCATAAGTTTCCTTGCTTCCTTCCTCTGTTCCTGTCCCTTCCCCCTTTCTTTCTTTCTTTCTTTCTTGCTCTTTTTCTTTCTCTCTTTTACCTTCCCTTCCTCTATTTCTTCTTTTCTTTCTCCTTCCCACCTTCTTCCCTCCCTCCCTTCCTTCACTCATTCCTCTCTTACTCTCCCCTTTCATAAGTTTCCTTGCTTCCTTCCTCTGTTCCTGTCCCTTCCCTCTTTCCTTCCTTCCTTCCCACCCTCCGTCCATTCATTCACCCATTCCTCTCTTGATCGCTTAAAGCCGGTCCCTGGTGCAAAAAGGGTTGGGGACCTCTGTCCTACAGGATTGGGTGGCAGAGAAGTTGAACATATGTAAATTTAAAAGTTTAAGAAAGTTTACAAGTTAAGTGAAAGAAACTTCATTATTCATTTATATGTACATGTACATTTCTTCATTAAAAACATGTCTTTCTGCATAATTTAGACTAACTTTGTGAGTTTTTTGAGGGCTGGAACCAATTAAAATTATTTACATTAATTCCTATGGGGAAAAGTCGTTCGAGATAAGAGCTGCTCGACTTAAGAGCCCAGGTCCGGAACGAATTAAACTTGTATCTCGAGGTACCACTGTAGATCCTTGGAACAAACTTTCAGCAGATGTGGTTGGTAAATCCACAGTAACTGAATTTAAACATGCCTGGGATAAACATATATCCATTGTAAGATAAAATACAGGAAATAGTGTAAGGGCAGACTAGATGGACCATGAGGTCTCTTTCTGCCGTCAGTCTTCTATGTTTCTATGCTGTGCCCAAACACCTTTGCCTTTGTTCTTTGAACTTCTCACTTTTTCAAGCTCACATTGATTTCATATCAATGATTATTTTCTTGTCTTTCCCCTGCTCAACTTGTTTGCTCTTCCTTCATATATTTGTTTTGCAATTTAATCTTCATTTATTCTCTCTCTCTCTCTCTGACCAAACAACCCACAAATTCCTTTTTTTATCCTCAACTTTAATATCTGTCCCACAACTGTTTGGCACTCATTCATTCTTGAATCAATTCCTTCTTGTTTATCTACATACCCCTTCTTATGCAACTCATTCGCACTGCATTTCAATTTACTTTTAATGACATAGAGTTTCCAGTTCCATATGACTTTTGGCAAACATTCCTGGCCAAGAAACGCAGACCACCTACTACCAATATTTCCATTGCTTCAAAAATTTCCATCCGTTTCCCCATTTTTAGGATATATTTTGGAAAAGTACATACATTCTTCTACTGCAGTGTTTCCCAACCTTGGCAACTTGAAGCTATTTGGACTTCAACTCCCAGAATTCCCCAGCCAGCGAATGCTGGCTGGGGAATTCTGGGAGTTGAAGTCCAGATACCTTCAAGTTGCCAAGGTTGGGAAACACTGTTCTACTGAACTCTCTTCTAAAACTGTTATCTTTTTACTTTTTCATTGGTTATGTGTAATTTGCAATTATTCACTCTATTTTTTTGTCAAAAGAACCAGTTTTCAGGTCTATACTACTAGTTGCATCACATAATCTATTGAACATTAACAGGTAGATGAAGGTTCTTAGTAAAATAGACAACAAAGAAGCATATCTTACTCTTGTCACATTCTTCTGAGTGATGTTCAGTGCCTACCGCCTTTCTATCTCAGTATTGAACTGTGAAACTGCTCTGACCATTGAGAAGTCTCTTCAACAGGACTTTGCTTTCCTCTATTTAAATCCAGGGTTCCATATCCTGTAGTCATGAAGGAAAGAAAACAGATGCTAGCACAGAATGACCATATAGAGGAGATGAGTGGCATAAAACTAAAATACCAATAGTCCAACCCATGCATGGAAGGGAAGACCCATATTTATTGGATTGGTAAAACTGGATCATAGAAACATAAAAGTCTGACGGCAGAAAAAGACCTCATGGTCCATCTAGTCTGCCCTTATACTATTTTCTGTATTTTATCTTAGGATGGATATACGTTTATCCCAGGCATGTTTAAATTCAGTTACTGTGGATTTATCTACCACGTCTGCTGGAAGTTTGTTCCAAGGATCTACTACTCTTTCAGTCAAATAATATTTTCTCATGTTGCTTTTGATCTTTCCCCCAACTAACTTCAGATTGTGTCCCCTTGTTCTTGTGTTCACTTTCCTATTAAAAACACTTGTCTCCTGGACCTTATTTAACCCTATAACATATTTAAATGTTTCGATCATGACCCCCCTTTTCCTTTTGTCTTCCAAACTATACATATTGAGTTCATTAAGTCTTTCCTGATACGTTTTATGCTTAAGACCTTCCACCATTCTTGTAGCCCATCTTTGGACCCATTCAATTTTGTCAATATCTTTTTGTAGGTGAGGTCTCCAGAACTGAACACAGGATTCCAAATGTGGTCTCACCAGCATTCTATATAGCGGGATCATAATCTCCCTCTTCCTGCTTGTTATACCTCTAGCTATGCAGCCAAGCATCCTACTTGCTTTCCCTACCGCCTGACTGCACTGCTCACCCATTTTGAGACTGTCAGAAATCACTACCCCTAAATCCTTTTCTTCTGAAGTTTTTGCTAACACAGAACTGCCAATGCAATACTCAGATTGAGGATTCCTTTTCCCCAAGTGCATTATTTTACATTTGGATCATTACAGAGGCCTTTATTTATTTGTCTATTGATTGATTTTGTCCAATACGCCATGAGGGTTTTAGTGGGTATACACATAGTAAAATACATAATGAAGGTTATAGAGGATATACTCATAGTAAAATACATTTAAGAAAGAAGAGAAGAGAAGATATAGGAATAAAATATATCAATGAAAGAATAGAGGTTCTTCTTCTTCTTCTTTATTATTATTATTATTATTATTATTATTATTATTATTATTTATTAGATTTGTATGCCGCCCCTCTCCGTAGAGTAGCTAGCTACCGGTATCTGTTCCCAAGCTTAGCAAACAGGATGTTCTGACTAGGTGACGCCAAGTCCTGGATTGTCTAATGTGAATTATTAAATAAATCACCTTGTGTGAGATGCACATAGTTTTCTAATCCTAAATTAAGTAAATCTCAAACGTTTGACCCTCCAAATGCCAGCTATGAAAGAGAGAATGATGAAAGTCCAATATGTTACTCAAGATTGTCCTTAAGATATAATTACATCTGCCTGTGGTAAGGGAATCTCTCATTTCTCCAGAGCGGATCAGATTGTAGGTTGATTTCCAGCAGACTTTTGACCGGATTGAGAAGAAATTAGAGAGGATCAAGAAACACATTTCAAACGTGTTTCTTTGTCTGGATCTATTTTTGTTACAGACATAACAGATTTAAGACTCCAAAACTCTGTATTTTTCAGATAGCTTTCGATGCATGACCACAATTGGAACTATAATTTCTGTTGCTAAGTGTTGTGGTTGGCTCTGGCCCAGCTCCTGCCCCAAGGACTGTGGATGTGGGGGAGACATCCACATGCTGCAGGCCTGTTTTGCCCCCCGGTGGAATCTGCTGATGAAGGCTCCTCTGACCAAGAAGACATGAGTGACAGGGAGGAGGAGAGTGTGGCAAACAGCTCAGAAGGAGATCAATTATCTAGCTCCTCCTTGGATTCAGAACAAGAGTTAATGATACAGCCACGCATGCGGAGAGCGATGCATAGGCAGCAACAACTGAGAGATTATTATGAAAGAAAATGAGGCCACCTGTGGTTGGGTGGGGCTGTGGTCATTAGTGAGGCTGCTATAAATAGCAGCCTGTGGGTTTGGCCATTGTGGAGGATTATCTGATCGTTGTGTTTCGTGACTGCTTTACTCACTTTGACTTTTTGTGTGCTGATTTTTCCCCGCTTTGAAACTAAACCAGAGCAAAGTGTGTTTCACTTTGGGAAAGAAGAAGGACTGTGAATTGCCTCACAGCTGCAAGCTAAGTATCACAGAACTGATAAGGGACTTGTACAAATTACCAGTTTGTTTGGAGACGAGTGCTCTTTGCTATACCAAAAGAGGGCTTGGTTTAAGTGAATTTTCATTATAAAGAACATTGTTTTGAATTTTCAAACGTGTGTGTGTCTGACATTTGTACCTGTGAATTTTTGGGAGGATTCTACCAGAGAGCCCGACAGAACACTAAGCGAGGTGGGTTTTATGAACCTTTCTGCTATGGTTGTTAACCAAATCACACTAGTTGTTAAATGAATCATGTGGTCCTTAAGTCAATTCAGCTCCCCCCAGGCCCCCTTGACTTTGGTTGTTAGAATCCAGTTGGGAAGATCTCAAATGATGATTACGTATCCTATAGATGCTGCAGTTATTATAAATGTTGATTGCCTAGCGTTTGAATTTTGATCATGTGACCATGGAGAGCCTGTTGGAAGTGTAAGGATTGGTTGTCAGTCACTTTATCTTCAGACAGATGGAGTGGAGTGGAATGGAATGGAATGGAATAGAATAGAATAGAATAGAATAGAATTCTTTATTGGCCAAATGTGTTTGGACACACAAGGAATTTGTCTTGGTGCATATGCTCTCAGTGTACATAAAAGGAAAGACGGCGTTTAAGGGGAGACTTGATCGAAGTGTATAAAATCACGCATGGGATAGAAAAGGTGGATAGAGAAAAATTATTTTCTCTATCACGCAATACTAGGACGAGGGGGCCCTCCCTAAAGCTCATAGGTAAGAAAGTAAGAACAAATCAAGGGAAATATTTCTTCACCCAGAGGGTCGTTGGTTTATGGAATTCCCTTCCAGAAGAGGTCGTGACAGCTGTCAGCCTGGATAGCTTCAAGGCAGAATTAGACAGATTCATGGATGCCAAGTGTATCGGTGGTTATTGAAACGGATGTCCATGTGCCGCCTCTATGTTGGTTGAGGCAGGCAGGAGTCCCTTGAGTACCATTTGTTGGGGGTCAAGGGAAAAGGAGGGTCTTGCCTTCTCTTTCTGCTCAAGATCCCCATGGACAATTAGTGGGCCGCTGTGTGACACAGAATGCTGGACTCGATGGGCTTTGGCCTGATTCAGCATGGCTCTTCTTAGGTTCTTATGTTCATCAAGAATCATAAGGTACAACACTTAATGATAGTCCATGTACCAATAAGTGCCATGGAGCCATTTGTGGGAGGAGCTTGGTGATGGGAACAGTTGCTAAGTAAATTGTGGTAAGTTGAGGGCCACCTATAAGAAAATTAACATTTTACACTGTAAACGTGTGCAGGTAAATGTAGATGTGATCAACAGAGACAAGATGATGAATTCAGTGGTGCAATCAAATGAAACAATTATGAAGTAAAATTAAAAATTGGGATTTGAACTGGGAATGTAGGTCAAATCCAGGGTGGGAGATATTAAGTAAGATGGTCAGGGAGGCTCCTTTCCTTCTATGAAAATGAATCACCTTGAAATTGGACTTGGTCAAGGCTGCTTCTTAAGGCTGAAAATTATGTCAGAAATCAATTTATTTCTGAAGGTAATATTACAATGCAAGTAAATGGTTTGTAACCATGGGAAAGGCTGATGTAAGCCATAATCAGCATGGGCTTGCTAAAAGTGCTGCAACCTGATTGGCTGTTACCGATATAAGGAGTAACACCCTTGCATGGGTGTGGTTTTGTTACAGTGGTTTGTTACAGAGTGGTTTGTTATTGAGTGTTTTCGTGCTGGGTGGTTTGTAGTTAGTGGTTAGTGCTAAGTGGTTGCAGTGGTGGATATAATAAGAGTTATATGCTAGTATTGTGGACAGTTTATTATAGTGGTTAAATGTAAATGTGATGGTTTATTTAGAGAAGTATTTTGATAAGAAGAAAGTAAAATACAGGGTACGTTCCAAAAGTAATGCAATTATTTTTTTAATAAGTAATTTATTGAACAGATTTGCACCAGCACTTAAAATTCTTCAAAGTATTGTCCTTGGACCTCTACACATTTTTTCCAGCAACTCTGCCATGACCGGTACGTGCCCTGGAAGACGTCTTCGGGGACCTCTCGCAAGATCTTCATCACGGCTGATTGGATCTCTTCTATGGACAAAAAACGGGTTCTTTTCAGGGCTGGGAACAAAAAGAAGTCTGCTGAGGCGACGTCAGGACTGTAGGGGGGATGGGGCAGCATTGGCACCTGGTGTTTGGCCAGGAACTCGTGGACTCTTAGCGCGTTGTGGCCAGGCATGTTTTTTGTCTATAGAAGAGATCCAATCAGCTGTGTTGAAGACCTTGCGAGAGGTCCTCGAAGATGCCTTCCAGGGCATGTACCGGTCATGGCACAGTCGCTGGAAAAAATGTGTGGAGGCCCAAGGACAGTACTTTGAAGAATTTTAAGTGTTGGTGCAAATCTATTCAATAAATTACTTTTTAAAAAAATTGCATTACTTTTGGAATGCACCCTGTATATATTTTACAAGAAAGCCTGTAAAAGCACTGTTTTTCATTGAAGACTTCCATTAAGTAGTGTTACCCTCCGCATGTGCAAAACTGTCCCCCAACAAATTACACTCATTATTATTATTTCGCTCCGTAGATGCCTCAATGGAGACCTGCTGTTCCCGTGGATATGAATGGGCAAGCCAAAAGAAAGACTGCAGGTTTCTCTCTTCAGATCGCGATTCCAAGGAATGCAGGTAGATGACAAAGTGCTTAGTGCAATTGCATCATCCAATTACAGTGGTCCCTCTACCTAAGAACACCTCTACTTATGAACTTTTCTAGATAAGAATCAGGTGTTCAAGATTTTTTCCCCTCTTCTCAAGAACTATTTTTCACTTACAAACTCGAGCTTCTGAAACTGTAACCAGAAAAGGCAGGGAGAAGCCTCCGTGGGGCCTCTCTAGGAATCTCCTGGGAGGAAACAGGACTGGAAAAGGCAGGGAGAAGCCTCCATGGGGCTTCTCTAGGAATCTCCTGGGAGGAAACAGGGCCGGAAAAGGCAGGGAGAAGCCTCTGTGGGGCTTCTCTAGGAATCTCCTGGGAGGAAACAGGGCCGGAAAAGGCAGGGAGAAGCCTCCGTGGGGCCTCTCTAGGAATCTCCTGGGAGGAAACGGGGCCGGAAAAGGCAGGGAGAAGCCTCTGTGGGGCTTCTCTAGGAATCTCCTGGGAGGAATCAGGGCCAGAAAAGGCAGGGAGAAGCCCCTGTGGGATTTCTCTAGGAATTTTCTGGGAGGAAACAGGGCCGGAAAAGGCAGTGAGAAGCCTCCATGGGGCTTCTCTAGGAATCTCCTGGGAGGAAACAAGGCCGGAAAAGGCGGGGAGAAGCCTTGTGGGGCCTCTCTAGGAATCTCCTGGGAGGAAACAGGGCCGGAAAAGGCAGGGAGAAGCCTCTTTGGGGCCTCTCTAGGAATCTCCTGGGAGGAAACAGGGCCTCCACCCTCCCTGTGGTTTCTCCAATTGCACGCATTATTATACAGAGAAGGCTCTTCACCTAGGCCATGCAAAGCGACATTATCTAGTTGATGGGACCTGGAGAAGGCCGACTCTGTGGGACCTAACCGGTCGCTGGGATTCATGTGGCAGGAGGCGGTCCTATAAGTAATCTGGCCCGATGCCAAGTAGGGCTTTATAGGTCATAACCAACACTTTGAATTGCATCCGGAAACCAATTGGCAGCCAATGCAGTCCGCGAAGTATTGGAGAAACATGGGCATAGCTAGGGAGGCCCATTACTGCTCGCACGGATGCATTTTGCATGATTTGTAGTTTCTGAACACTCTTCAAAGGTAGCCCCAGATAGAGATTTTCTTACCAGCAATATGGAAATAGCTTGCCATTATTTTCATTTTTGCTTTAAAGGCAAGTCTAAATCTTAGATAGGCTGATAATCTCCCATCCAATCTGAGTATTGCATTGGCAGTTCTCTGTTAGCAAAAACTTCAGAAGAGAAGGATTTAGGGGTAGTGATTTCTGACAGTCTCAAAATGGGTGAGCAGTGTGGTCGGGTGGTAGGAAAAGCAAGTAGGATGCTTGGCTGCATAGCTAGAGGTATAACAAGCAGGAAGAAGGAGATTGTGATCCCCTTATATAGAGCGCTGGTGAGACCACATTTGGAGTACTGTGTTCAGTTCTGGAGACCTCACCTACAAAAAGATATTGACAAAATTGAACGGGTCCAAAGACGGGCTACAAGAATGGTGGAAGGTCTTAAGCGTAAAACGTATCAGGAAAGACTTAATGAACTCAATCTGTATAGTCTGGAGGACAGAAGGGAAAGGGGGGACATGATCAAAACATTTAAATATGTTAAAGGGTTAAATAAGGTTCAGGAGGGAAGTGTTTTTAATAGGAAAGTGAACACAAGAACAAGGGGACACAATCTGAAGTTAGTTGGGGGAAAGATCAAAGGCAACATGAGAAAATATTATTTTACTGAAAGAGTAGTAGATCCTTGGAACAAACTTCCAGCAGACGTGGTTGGTAAATCCACAGTAACTGAATTTAAACATGCCTGGGATAAACATAGATCCATTGTAAGATAAAATACAGAAAATAGTATAAGGGCAGACTAGATGGACCATGAGGTCTTTTTCTGCCGTCAGTCTTCTATGTTTCTATGTTTCTAAGTATGAACCAGTTAAAAATGTTCCCAAAATGGCTTGAAAACAGCCCAAAAAACAGCCTGAAACCAGTTTAGAAACAGCCTAGAAAACACCAAAAAGAGGTATGCGCACACTGGCTAGCTGGTCATTGGGTTTCTACCGGTCCAGTATTCCCGTTTGAGCACTCAGTGCCCAAAAGGTTTACCATCACTGGTGTAACGTCTGCTTGGGCGAGAATTGGACTAGATCAGTGTTCCCCAATCTTGGCAACTTGAAGATATTTGGACTTCAACTCCCAGAATTCCCCAGCCAGTGAAAGCTGGCTGGGGAATTCTGGGAGTTGAAGTCCAGATATCTTCAAGTTGCCAAGGTTGGGAAACACTGGACTAGATGAACTACAAGGTCCCTTCCAACAGCTGTAATCCTCTGTCTGGTTCTCTTTGTAGGATAGCCCAGGAGCAGTGCTGCCTCAGCCAGCTGGAGGTGTTGCATTGCACCACTGGAATGACCATTGCGAGCAAGAAAGAAAATTGTGACTTGCTAAGGGAGAATTCCACCTGCGAAGACAAGATCATTAAGGTGAAATTGCAGAGGCCATGTCGAAATCACTGCAGAGCAGTTTGGATTTATTTATTTATTTATTTATTTATTCATTCATTCATTCATTCATTCATTCATTCATTCATTCGATTTTTATGCTGCCCTTCTCCTTAGACTCAGGGCGGCTTACAACATGTTAGCAACAGCACTTTTTTAACAGAGCCAGCCTATTGCCCCCACAATCCGGGTCCTCATTTTACCCACCTTGGAAGGATGGAAGGCTGAGTCACCTTGAGCCGGTGATGAGATTTGAACCGCTGACCTTCAGATCTACAAGTCAGCTTCAGTGGCCTGCAGTACAGCACTCTACCTGCTGCGCCACCCCTGTTCTTTGTTATCAGAGCTGGATGCTAGCTGGTACATTTCATACTGTGGTTTTTAAAATTTGCCGATTCCTAAAAAGGAGATGGGTAAAAGGAATATTGAAAATATTCAGTATTTTAGGTGTTTTCTGCCAGTGCGTCTCATAAAACCAGAGGGCTGTCAAACTCCCGGCCCGTGGCCCAGATGTGCCACCCACTAGCCATGTCCATGCCCGGTTTAGCAAAGGGGAAAAAAGTCCCGATACATAACGTGAAGTCTGTATCAGAGTTTGTTGAAGAAAGTTTAATACATGAGGACTCAGTATTGTTTCTAACTGCCATAGTTAACTTAGTCATTAACTTAAGAGACCACATTTGGAGCACTGTGTTCAGTTCTGGAGACCTCACCTACAAAAAGATATTGACAAAATTGAACGGGTCCAAAGACCCGCTACAAGAATGGTGGAAGGTCTTAAGCATAAAACGTATCAGGAAAGACTCCATGAACTCAATCTGTATAGTCTGGAGGACAGAAGGAAAAGGGGGGACATGGTCGAAACATTTAAATATGTTAAAGGTTTAAATAAGGTCCAGGAGGGAAGTGTGTTTAATAGGAAAGTGAACACAAGAACAAGGGGACACAATCTGAAGTTAGTTGGGGGAAAGATCAAAAGCAACGTGAGAAAATATTATTTTACTGCAAGAGTAGTAGATCCTTGGAACAAACTTCCAGCAGACGTGGTTGGTAAATCCACAGTAACTGAATTTAAACATGCCTGGGATAAACATACTGTATATCCACCATTGTAAGATAAAATACAGGAAATAGTATACGGCGACTGGGGAACCCCGAGGCAGCAGCGGTGGCTGAGGGAAGTCCCTGGTTACCTTATCTCTCATGGTGACGTTTCCTCGTCGCCAGTTGTTAAATCCTTACAAAATCAAACTGCAGACTCTCTGAGTAAGTAACGGTTTTTTAATTAGAGCAGAAGGTAACGGTTCACAGAATGGAAACAAGACAACAACAACATGGCCGTGCCTGGCAGCTATATATATCCCGGGCTGCCAGGCTGAGCCAACCAATCACCTTGCAGTATTTTCCCGCCCATGGAATATGGGGTGGGTACAAGGCCTAACTGTCCTCTGGACACAACAAGGGCAGACTAGATAGACCATGAGGTCTTTTTCTGCCGTCAGTCTTCTATGTTTCTATGTTTCTATTTCTGCACAATATTTAATTTTCCCTATTATTAGGTCATCTTGGGGTATATCTTCGTTTTTCCACCAGTCCTCATTTAACAACTGTTGGGAACCTTTCTACTGTTGGCTAAAAAAAAAAAAGAACAACTCGCTTAATAAATGACAAGAACTGTATATACTCAAACAGATACAAATCTGGTATAAAACTTTATCTCTTTTTTAATAGATGCAAGAGATATCGATATATATCCTAAAAGTGGAATGACTCTTTTAAAAGCCTTGATTTATTCAACGCTTTCTTTTACGTATCTATAATTCTAAATATTAGATATAAGGAAATGAGCTGCTGAAAATTTAATTAGTTCATAATCTTAACACAATTCTACCGTACACCCCCCCACTCCTTTCTTCCTTTCATTCTTCTTTCTTCTCTCTTTCCTTTCCTTTTGTAGGTCTGTATGTTCATTGACTGTTTTGTATATTTGTTTTGGCTTATTGCCAAAGTGTACGATTACTGCCTATGTAATTCACCATGTTTTTCATTGTCAATCTTAACTATATGTTCTTATGTATTTAGTGTATATTTGTAAATAAAATATTTAAAAAAAGAAAAAAGAAAGTTTAATACAGAAAGCACACACAGGCAGACTAATGCAGCAGGATTCGTTTAAATAAGAAACTTCTTTATAAATAGAGTAATATACACTGCTCAAAAAAAATAAAGGGAACACTTAAACAACACAATATAACTCCAAGTAAATCAAATTTCCGTGAAATCAAACTGCCCACTTGGGAAGCAACACTGATTGACAATCAATTTCACAAGCTGTTGTGCAAATGGAATAGTTGTGCAAATGAAATATTCAATGAGAATATTTCATTCATTCAGATATAGGATGTGTTATCGGGGTGTTCCCTTCATTTTTTTGAGCTGTATATACAGTATACAGTGTTCCCTCGATTTTCGTGGGTTCGAACTTCGCGAAAAGTCTATACCACGTTTTTTCAAAAATATTAATTAAAAAAATACTTCGTGGGTTTTTTCCCTATACCACGGTTTTTCCCACCCGATGACGTCATATGTCATTGCCAAACTTTCGTCTGCCTTTAATAAATATTTTTTTAAATAAACTTTAATAAATAAACATGGTGAGTAATAATCTGAATGGTTGCTAAGGGAATGAAAAATTGCAATTTAGGAGATTAAAGTGTTAAGGGAAGGCTTGTGATACTGTTCATAGCCAAAAATAGTGTATTTACCTAAGCATCTCTACTTCGCGGAAATTCGACTTTCGCGGGCGGTCTTGGAACGCATCCCCCGCGAAAATCGAGGAAACATTGTAGTTTTGCAAATGAAATATTCAATGAGACTATTTCATTCATTCAGATATAGGATGTGTTATTGGAGTGTTCCCTTCATTTTTTTGAGCAGTATATACAGTATATACACAATACCAGTAGCAGAGTTCTTCTTTAGTACAATATCAGTTACAGGCAAAATGCAAACACAGCATTGAGGAGCTGCACTTACCTTTGTATGCCAGGATGCCTCTGGGCGGACGGCAAGCATGGGCGAGCGGTCAGTGGTCAGGTGCGCATGCCCGGTGCAAGATTTGCTGCCTGGTGAGATTTTGGCTTTTCTTTTTGCCTTTTTTTGCTTCTGCGTAGAAGCCAAAAAAAAAATGGCAAAAAAATGGCAAAATCTTGCTGTCACACACATCCTTGCGCGAGATTTCACTTCCTGAGCATGGGCAAGAAGCAAATCTTGCGCTGGGTGCACACAACCGGCAGCCGGTCAGCTGGATATGTGCTCGTATCTCCATTTCCACTACATAGAATAGAATAGAATTTTATTGGCCAAGTGTGATTGGACACACAAGGAATTTGTCTTGGTGCATACGCTCTCAGCGTACATAAAATAAAATATACATTTGTCAAGAATCATGTGGCACGGCACTTAATGATTGTCATAGGGGTCAAATAAGCAATGAAGAAGCAATATTAATAAAAATCTTAGGATATACGCAACAAGTCACAGTCATACAGTCAACATGGGAGGAAATGGGTGATAGGAATGATGAGAAAAACTAGTAGAATAGAAGTGCAGATTTAGTAGAAAGTCTGACAGCGTTGAGGGAATTATTTGTTTAGTAGAGTGATGGCGTTCGGGAAAAAACTGTTCTTGTGTCTAGTTGTCTTGGTGTGCAGTGCTCTGTAGCGACGTTTTGAGGGTAAGAGTTGAAACAGTTTGTGTCCAGGATGTGAGGGGTCAGCTGCCCTTCAATGAGACACAGAGTAAACTGAGCCATGCCCAGCCTTCTAGCTTCAGTTTCGATTCTCTGCACAGACTCAGATATGTTTCGCTCCCATTGGTTGATTTAGTTACTATGCCTGTTCATTGGCTGACCTTGTTACCATTGGCACTTCCAGTTTCATGAATTATGTCACAGCATGTTAGGTCTCTGTGTTTGAAGCACAGCTACCATAATAACATAATAAATTAATTTCCATTGCACAGAAGTGTTGTCACTGCTGCTTTTTGGGGAAGGAGGCCCAGAAACAAGGCAACAGCTGTGAACAGAGCCTCTTAATGGGTTATCAGTGCGGATTGGTGTTTAGAGCCTGCTGTGTCGAAGGGCATGAAAGCTCGGATGCTGGCATTGTTGACGGTCCTAACAAAGAACTGGGTAAGTTGTTCAAATAATAATAATTAAAAAAAAACTTTTTGAGATGAAGGAACAGCATGTTTTGAACTGCAGGAGAGCTGTTGCACGCTGTTTGTAAAATGGATTAAAATGTGTAAAGAGATTTAATCGGTGGAATTTGAGACCAACCTGTAACATTTTTTATTTATTTTTGGCTTCAGAAGTTTTAAAAAGGTGGAATGCTATTCTCTGGCCCCAGAAGAGCGAAGTTTTTGTTGGGAGGAGTATCACCATTTACCATCTCAATTTTGAGTTCATTCCTCCATTCTCGACCAATATTTTTCAACCACGACAACTTTTAAGACTTGTGGACTTCAATTCCCAGAAATATCCAGCTAGCATGGCTGGCTGGAGAATTCTGGGAGTTGAAGTCTACATGACTTAAAGTTGCCAAAGTTGAATAACACTGATTTTAAACATCTAGGTCGGAGGTTTTCAAATTTGACAGCTTTTAAGACTTGTGGCCTTTACCGTATTTTGCAGAGTATAAGATGCACCTTTTCCTGCCCTAAAAGAGTAGAAATGTTGGTGCATCTTATACACCAAATAAGATCTATTTTTAGCCCCCTGAAGCCCCACCCCCGCGTTAAATTTTTGGAAAAAATGGGCCCACTTTTTGCAAAAACGGGATGCGCAGAGGGTTTGGGAGGCCTGCAGAAAGCAGAGGGGAGCATTTTTGCCTTCCCCTAGCCCCGGGAGCACAATGCAGGCCTTCCAAACCCTCTAGGTTTGCAAAAAATGGGTGAAAAGGAGCCATTTTCCTCAAAAACAGGGGTGTTTTTGCCTTTCTCCAGCCCCCAAAGCATTCTGCAGGCTTCCCAAACCTCCTGTGTGCCCCAATTTTCAACAAAAATGGGGAGGGGGCAACAGGTCCGTTTTTGCAAAAAAAAGGGGGGTGCTTAGTGGGTTTGGGAGGCTTGCAAAGGACAAAAACTTTTTTTTCTTACTTACCTCTTTGAAATCTTGGTGTGTCTTATACACAGGTACGACTTATAGTCTGAAAAATATGGTAACTCCTAAATTTCTCCAGCCGGCATAGCTGTGGAGCTTTCTCCCTTGAAAATGTTTTGCTTCTCATCCAAGAATCTTCTTCAGTTAGAACAGGGGTCCCCAAACTTGGCAACTTTAAGACTTGGGGACTTCAACTCCCAGAATTCTCCATCCAGCATAGCTGGCATAGCATAGGTGGCTGGAGAATTCTGGGAATTGAAGTCCACATGTCTTAAAGTTGCCAAGTTTGGGGAACCCTGGTCTAGATGTAACTGGAAACCTTCCCAATTTCCTATATTGTTGTTTTGACTGTGAATGAACCAGCCAATATCGCTAGCAAGAGACCAGTATGACTAACAACACATCTCTCTTTCACTCCTCAATGCTGAATTGCTTTCTCCAGTGGAAATTAACCTTGAGGATCATTACCTGAATGACCGTTGCAGAGGTAAGCTTGTTCTTATTGTGGCAAGGGAGAACAGAGCATTGGTATTAGAATAGAATAGAATTTTATTGGCCAAGTGTGATTGGGCTGCTGCCAATTCTGTTATGTCTTCACTATTTGGTGAAGTGGATTGCACGAGCCACTCCTTTGCAGTAGTGTATTGAGTTTTAAATATTATAATCCAGATGGAGAAGATGAGTAATGGTGGTACCACTATGTAATGATATAACACATTAAAAAATATCTTTGGAAAAAACTCCCGTAATTTAAACATATTCAAATCATATATAATTTTTTATTTAGTTAGTTTTTTATTTGAAATACAGTACACAAAATTATTTTATATATCTATTTTATTTGTATACAATATGATATAATTAAATATTGGAACAATCAGTTTAATAGACATGTAGGATTATGGTTTTTCTAGACTTTTTGTTGTAATTTGAAGATTCATCTTATATGTAATCTATTTAGCTACTATGTATTATAAGATAATTAGTTATTGGGACAATTAGTTCAATAGATTTTGTAAGATCAAAATAAGAGATGAATTTGACGAGCAGCGATTAATGTATAGGTTATTGTAATGTTTTAATGAAGATAGATTCTAAGAGGAATATATAAGTTATTATATGTTTGTAGAGTCCTTTTGTGAAAGAAATGGAAGAGCCTTCGTTGAATGATTACAAAGTGACATAGGGGAAGGTTTGGTAGGGAAGGTTTGCCTATTTGCCGATGACTCTAAAGTGTGCAATAGGGTTGATATTCCTGGAGGCGTCTGTAATATGGTAAATGATTTAGCTTGACTAGATAAATGGTCAAAGCAATGGAAACTGCAGTTTAATGTTTCCAAATGTAAAATAATGCACTTGGGGACTTGCACTCAAGCTGAGTACTGTATTAGCAGTTCTGTGTTAGTAAAAACTTCAGAAGAGAAGGATTTAGGGGTAGTGATTTCTGACAGTCTCAAAATGGGTGAGCAGTGTGGTCGGGCGGTAGGAAAAGCAAGTAGGATGCTTGGCTGCATAGCTAGAGGTATAACAAGCAAGAAGAGGGAGATTGTGATCCCGCTGTATAGAGCGCTGGTGAGACCACATTTGGAATACTGTGTTCAATTCTGGAGACCTCACCTACAAAAAGATATTGACAAAATTGAACGGGTCCAAAGACGGGCTACAAGAATGGTGGAAGGTCTTAAGCATAAAACGTATCAGGAAAGACTTAGTGAACTCAATCTGTATAGTCTGGAGGACAGAAGGAAAAGGGGGGGGGGCATGATCGAAACATTTAAATATGTTAAAGGGTTAAATAAGGTTCAGGAGGGAAATGTTTTTAATAGGAAAGTGAACACAAGAACAAGGGGACACAATCTGAAGTTAGTTGGGGGAAAGATCAAAAGCAACGTGAGAAAATATTATTTTACTGAAAGAGTAGTAGATCCTTGGAACAAACTTCCAGCAGACGTGGTCGGTAAATCCACACTAACTGAATTTAAACATGCCTGAGATAAATGTAGATCCATCCTAAGATAAAATACAGGAAATAGTATAAGGGCAGACTAAATGGACCATGAGGTCTTTGTTTCTATGTTTCTAAAGTAAAAAGAAAAAATTATGTTTAATAATTTGTATATATGTTGTATATGTTTGATAATAAGCTTGATCTCATGTTGGAAACTATGTATCGTTTTTTTTTCTATGTTGGAGAAAATAAAAATTTTATGTTAGAGGTATATCGCTATGGCTGGGAAAGTTTTCATAACGGAAAATATGCCAATCTTTGGAGAAAGGAATATATTCTGCCATAATTCTTGGGTTTTTAGGTGGAGGACCTTGTACCCAACAATGTAGAGACTCAGGAACTAGCGTCCTATGCTCTTGCTTCATGGGCTACCAGCTTCAGCCAGATGGCTTCACCTGTGAAGGTAATGAAAAAAATTGATTTCCTTATATATTTTTGACATTTTTCCACTAATTATTTATTTATTTCATTTATTTATTGGATTTGTATGCCGCCCCTCTCCGTGGACTCGGGGCGGCTAACAACAGTGACAAAAAACAGAATGTAAAAATCCAATAGTACAACAGCTAAAAACCCTTGTTATATAAAACCAATCATACATACAAACATACCATGCATAAATTGTAGAAGCCTAGGGGGAAAGATTATCTTAATTCCCCCATGCCTGACGGCAGAGGTGGGTTTTGAGGAGCTTACGAAAGGCAAGGAGGGTGGGGGCTATTCTGATCTCTGGGGGGAGTTGGTTCCAGAGGGTCAGGGCCGCCACAGAGAAGGCTCTTCCCCTGGGCCCCGCCAAACGACATTGTTTAGTTGATGGGACCCGGAGAAGGCCCACTCTGTGGGACCTAACTGGTCGCTGGGATTCGTGCGGCAGAAGGCGGTCCCTGAGATAATTTGGCCCGATGCCATGAAGAGCTTTATAGGTCATAACCAACACTTTGAATTGTGACCGGAAACTGATCGGCAACCAATGCAGACTGCGGAGTGTTGGTGTGGCATAGGCATATTTAGGGAAGCCCATGATTGCTCTCGCAGCTGCATTCTGCACGATCTGAAGTTTCCAAACACTTTTCAAAGGTAGCCCCATGTGGAGAACGTTACAGTAGTCGAGCCTCGAGGTGATGAGGGCATGAGTGACTGTGAGCAATGACTCCCAGTCCAAATAGGGACGCAACTGGTGCACCAGGCGAACCTGGGCGAACGCCCCCCTCGCCACAGCTGAAAGATGGTTCTCTAATGTGAGCTGTGGATCGAGGAGGATGCCCAAGTTGCGGACCCTCTCCAAGGGGGTCAATAATTCCCGCCCCAGGGTAATGGACGGACAGATGGAATTGTCCTTGGGAGGCAGGACCCACAGCCACTCCGTCTTATCCGGGTTGTTAAGGAATGAGAAATTGCAGTTTAGGGGTTTAAAGTGTTAAGGAAAGCTTGTGATACTGTTCATAGCCAAAAATAGTGTATTTACTTCTGCATCTCTACTTCGCGGAAATTCGACTTTCGCGGGCGGTCTCGGAACGCATCCCCCACGAAAATCGAGGGAACACTGTATATCATTTTCTAACAATTTATTGGAAATTTCGGAGCAAGGAATACCCTTCATTTTGAATTTTATGGTAAGTGCCCCACATACGGTATAATATTCACTGAGAAAGAAATAATTTTGTATTTCCATTAGTAGTAAACATGTAGTACAATATAGAAGCAATGGTGGGAGGCAAGTGTGAGACATATGAAGTTCTCCTGTGCCCTGTGTATGCGTTTCATAATTGCGTTTTTCCAAACTGAACCATCACATGATGCATAACAGTTCGGCGCGGCATCTCTGAATACAGAGATTAACAGATTAGTTTTAAAATATTGAAAAGGAGGACACTTTTCGAGGAAGGACAGAACCTAGAAAAGAAGGACTGTCCCTCCTAAAAGAGGACGATTGGTCACCTTAATATAAGGGCAACCTATAAATCTATAAATATTTATTATAAATAAATATAGAGCGCTGGTGAGACCACATTTGGAATACAGTGACGCGGGGGTTACGTTCCAAGACCTCCCGCGAAAGTCGATTTTCCGCGAAGTAGCGGTGCGGAAGTAAAAACACAATTTTTGGCTATAGACAGCCAAAAACTACCCCCACGCACCCTTTTTCAAAGCAGCGCAAGGAGCCGGGCTTGAAATTAGGGCAGGGAGCGACGAAAGTGCGGAGGCCGGCAAAGATTGCTTGGAATGTCGGCTGCCCCCGCCCCCCCAGCGCCTCCGGCCCTCTCGCCACTACCGCCCGCCCGCCCGATCCACCCCTCTCACCAGCTTTCTTGGGACACGGGTCCTCCTGCAGCAGCGCTGGCGGCTACGGCTTCTCATCCTCCTCATTCGGCCGGTAGCCGCTCTGAGCGCTTTGAGAATGCCTGCCTCGCCCCTCTCACAGTCCCTTAGCTGAGAGCACTTTCGTCCCAGCTATCAGCGAGGGGGCTGCAGGAGAGGTGGGGCAGGCGTTCTCACAGAGAGGGAGAGAGAGAGGGAGAAAGAGAGAGAGAGCAAGAGGGGGGAGAGTGGAAGGTAGAGAGAGAGAGAAAAATTATAGAAAAAGGTAGAAAAAAAGAGAAATGAGAAAATGATTGAAGCAGAGAATGACAGGAAAGAAAGAGAAAGAGAGAGAGAAGTGACTCTTGATGATGACATATGATGTCATCGGGTGGGAAAAACCCTGGTATAGCAAAAAAAACCGCAGAGTATTTTTTAATTAATATTTTTTGAAAAACCGTGGTATAGCCGTTTCGCGAAGTTTGAACCCGCGAAAATCAAGGGATCACTGTACTGTGTTCAGTTCTGGAGACCTCACCTACAAAAAGATATTGACAAAATTGAACGGGTCCAAACACGGGCTACAAGAATGGTGGAAGGTCTTAAGCATAAAACGTATCAGGAAAGACTTCATGAACTCAATCTGTATAGTCTGGAGCAGCGTTTCCCAACCGGTGTGCCGCGGCACACTGGTGTGCCGCGAGACATGGCCAGGTGTGCCGCCAAGCTTCAGCTGGGCGGGGCGCTGCCGGTACTTCCGTCCTGGGGCTCCCGCTCGCAGCTGTCCCCCGCCTCCTGCTCGATGCTGCGGTTTTCGGCGCTCTCCTGCTTGGCCACAAAGAAGGAAGGCAGGAAGAAGGAGAGCTCCATTCTTCGCACCTTTTTCCCGCCTTCTTTCTTTGGGGCCCAGCAGGAGAGCGCCGAAAACCGCGGCATCGAGCAGGAGGCGGGGGACAGCTGCGAGCGGGAGCCCCAGGACGGAAGTACCGGCAGCGCCCCGCCCAGCTGGAGCTCCTCCGGCATTGACGGCAAGTGTCCGATAGGAGTGGGGGGGGGGTGGCCGCAGCGGCCGCAGGCAGTTGGGGGAGATGGCGGCGGCGAGAGGGATCGCTCTCTCTCTCTCTCTCTCAGCTGACTGCAAGTGGGAGCCCTGACAGTGGCGGTTGGACGTGCTGCTGGACGTCGTACATGCTGGCGCTGCGTGCCTGGCATATATGGTGTCCAGCACAACGTCCAGCTGCCGCCGCCAGGGCTCCCGCTTGCAGTCAGCTGAGAGAGAGAGAGAGAAAGAGAGACATATAAGAGGCAGAGAGAGAGAGAAAGAGAGACATAGCAAGAGAGGCAGAGAAAGAGAGACAGAGCAAGAAAGAGAGACAGCAAGAGAGGCAGAGAAAGAGAGATAGAGAAAGAGAGAGAGAAAGAGAGACATAGCAAGAGAGGCAGAGAGAGAGAAAAAGAAAGAGAGACATAGCAAGAGAAAAAGAGAGACTTAGCAAGAGAGGCACACAGAGAGAGAGAAAGAGAAAGAAAGAGAGACATAGCAAGAGAGACAGAGAGAGAAAGAGAGATAGCAAGAGAGGCAAAGAGAAAGAGACATATAGCAAGACAGTGAAAGAGAGAGAGAGAGCAAGAGAGAGAGAAAAAAGCAAGAAAGAGATAGCAAGAGAGACAGAGAGAGAGAGCAAGGGAGAGAGAAAGACATAGAGGAAGGGAAGGAGGGAGAGAGAAAGAGAGCAAAAAAGAGAGGAAGAAAGAAAGAGGGATGGAGAGAGAGAATGAAGGGAAGGAAGGAAAAGAGAGAAAGAGGGAGAAATAGAGCGAAAGGGAGGAAGAGAGAGGGTTTTTTTTGTCCAAACTTTTCTTTAGCCCGCCCCCCCCCCTTTTCAGTGTTCCCCAGGATTTTGAAAATACGAATAATGTGCCGCGGCTCAAAAAAGGTTGGGAAACACTGGTCTGGAGGACAGAAGGGAAAGGGGGGACATGATCGAAACATTTAAACATGTTAAAGGGTTAAATAAGGTTCTGGAAGGAAGTGTTTTTAATAGGAAAGGGGACACAATCTGAAGTTAGTTGGGGGAAAGATCAAAAGCAACATGAGAAAATATTATTTTACTGCAAGAGTAGATGCTTGGAACAAACTTCCAGCAGACGTGGCTGGTAAATCCACAGTAACTGAATTTAAACATGCCTGGGATAAACATATATCCATTGTAAGATAAAATACAGGAAATAGTATAAGGGCAGACTAGATGGACCAGGAGGTCTTTTTCTGCCGTCAGTCTTCTATTTTTCCATGTTTCTAATATTCACCTAGCAAACGTGTGAGTCACAATCATTGCATTGTTTCACTCAATAACCCGGACCAAAAAAAGGCTGTAAAAGCAGGCACAACTTACTTAACAGCTGCCTTGCTTAACAACTAAAATCCTGATCCCAATGGTGGTTGTAAGTCAAAGATATAGAAAATGGCATGTTAACCTCAAAATTGCTTGTGTTCCTTCTAGATATTAATGAGTGCATCACTTCAGCCAATGCCTGCAGCCTCGGACAGACTTGCGTCAATACTGTAGGCTCTTTCCGTTGCCAGCGGGAGACAAGTTGTGGGACAGGTTATCAGCTGACAGAGCACAACCTGTGCAAAGGTACGTTTTAGAACATGGGACGTAGCATCATAGGACCTCAGAGGTTTTCTAGTCCAACCCTCAGCTCAAAGCAGGAAACAGGGGTCCCCAAACATGGCACCTTTAAGACTTGTGGACTTCAACTCCCAGAATTCTCCAGCCAGCATAGCTGGCTGGAGAATTCTGGGAGTTGAAGTCCACAAGTCTTAAAGGTGCCAAGTTTGAAGACCTCGTTATACTGTCCTGATCAAATGGTTTTGTCACGCTGAATATTGCCAGCCCCTCAGAGACATTCAGTAATGAAAGAGTTAACTATGTGTGCCTTACTAAGATCCTCCTATTATGATGTAATATCCTGCCAAATCTAACATCAATTCCTTCTTCTTCCTCATCATCCTCCATTCTCTTTTCTATCCTCCATCATGTGAACACGTATTTTATGTTGTCCCTCGAGACATGTTTTGTTTTCTGTTTTTATAATAAAGAAATCCTGTTTTTGAACAAATGACTAGGCTTCTATCTATCGCCTCCGCGGGATTAAGGTTCTAACGGACTTTAATCACTCACAAACCGCGTCAGGTATGCCCAGTCTATTTTTGAAAACCTCCATTTATTGATGGAGCACCCACAATTCACAACTGCCCGGAAGTGGTAGAGATTTATTAAAACACAAAATGTTACAGATGGTAAACCATCTTTACTCTCTTTTAACTTTGTACAATGTTTGCCCAATGCAAGCTCAGGTTTGCAGTGATTAATAATAATAATAACAACAACAACAACAACAACAACAACAACAACAATAATAATAATAATAATAATAATTTTTTATTGGATTTGTATGCCGCCCCTCTCCGTAGACTCGGGGCGGCTAACAACAATGATAAAAACAGCATGTGACAATCCAATAATAAAACAACTAAAAACCCTTATTATAAAACCAAACATACACACAGACATACCATGCATAACTTGTAATGGCCTAGGGGGAAGGAATATTTCAACTCCCCCATGCCTGGCGGTATAAGTGAGTCTTGAGTAGTTTACGAAAGACAGGGAGGGTGGGGGCAATTCTAATCTCCGGGGGGATTTGTTTCTAGAGGGCCGGGGCCGCCACAGAGAAGGCTCTTCCCCTGGGGCCCGCCAAACGACATTGTTTAGTCGACGGGACCCGGAGAAGGCCAACTCTGTGGGACCTTATCGGTCGCTGGGATTCGTGCAGTTAAAGTACAGATGCTTGGGATTATCTGCAGGGGAGTTTGGAAAAGTTGTGACTGCCATTTTTCTTGGTGGGGTGGGGGGAGAAGAGGCTATCCTGAAAATCAGGTGGGGATTACCGCTCCCACTGCTACTAGAGCGCTGCACACCTGGTTCAGCAGGTTGATTAAATATGTATAATAACAACAACTGCAATAGCAGTACCCCAACTATTACTTTTTTTCTAGAAATAATGCCTTTACCCCTTTATCACTGCAATGTATAGAAATTCCAGGCCAGGTTTCTAATTACACATTTAATTGGTCTAGATCAGTGATGGGTTCCTACCAGAACAGTACGGTGCATTCAGTAATGGGCAGCCAAATTTTGTACTGCCACACTGTGGGTGTGGCTTATTTTGTGGGTGTGGCTAGATGGTCATGTGACTGGGTAGGAGTGGCTTGCTGGTCATGTGACCAGATGGGAGTGGCTTGAACAATCATCATTCAAGTGGATTGTTAAGTCCTTGACTTACAACCTCACCAGTGTCACTCGCTGGGGTGACAACCCTTCCTGGGTTGCCCCCCCCGCCTGGGTAGCTAGGCGAACGGGTACCGATCCGCTGTTGAGAAAAGAGAGGGGAGGAAAAGGGCCGCTTGCAACTCCTGCCGGTGCTGGTCTCCCTGCCGCTTTCCGAGGAAGAGGAGAAGAATAGGAGGGGAGATTTAAAAATATTAGAAAGCCAAGGTTATTATTGCTGCACGATGCCTTTTCATCTCAGCTGCGGGGAGAGTGAGGGCTTCACAAGGGGGATTATTTATTTATTTATTTATTGGATTTGTATGCTGCCCCAAGTCTCCGGAGAGTGGCGGCATACAAATCCAATCAATCAATCTATCTATCTATCAATAGACAGACCGCAGCCAGACCGCTTTGGCATGGCTTGGCTCGGCCTGACTCTCCTTTTTTTCCCTGCTGCTGCTGCTACGCGCTCCTCGTTTTTTCCTCTTTTCTCCTTCCTGGCCTCAGGAGGTTGCCGCGTGAGGCTGGAGGGGAGCCGGGCAGGAGAGAGGGAAGCTCATCCAAGGCCAGGAAGGAGGAAAGAGGAAAAAAGCAAGGAGCGCAGACGCAGCAGCAGAGCAGGGGGAAAAAGCCGCTGGCCACCACTGGGTGCGATGCTCCGGTAGTGGCCCACCGATTGTGCAATTTGTGCACGCCGGTGTTATCTTTGCTGGTCTGTGCACAGCGCAGAAGGAAAACCACCCCTACGCACATACGCGGAAGCAAAATCGTGGGAGGGGAGGCGCGCACGTGGTTTGTGGTGTTGTTTTGCTCTCGGAGCTTGCGCAGAAGGAAAATTGTCCCTCTGCGCATGCGCAGAAGCAAAATCACGTGAGGGGACCCACAGATTTGCGAAACATCGCAATGCGCACGCGGCGCATCAGTAGAAAGGTAAGAAGAACCCACCGCTGATCTAGATATTTGTATACGAGGGTCGCCCAGAAAGTAATGCACCCCCTTTGTCTTCTCAGCCTACAGTAATGCACGAATGTGAAAATTTAGATATAGAGTGGTACCTCTACCTAAGAACACCTCTATTTAAGAACTTTTCTAGATAAGATAAGATTTTTTTGCCTCTTCCTAAGAAACATTTTCTACTTGCAAACCTGAGCCTGGAAAAATTTCCCAGGAAATTTGAGAGCGGAACGAAGGCCTGGCCAGTTTCCTGCCATTCCCCCTGGGTTTCTCTCTCTGGCGCAGTGTATGGGAGGCACGTGCTCCTCCTCGCCGCCTCAAAGTCCCTCTTTTTTTTTTTAAGCCTTAAAGTTTTGGATTTTTTTGATTCCCCTCCCCTCACCTTCTTCCTTCGGCAGCGACTGTCCTCTTCCTCCTCTTCCTCCTCCCACCCAAATTCCGAGCTTTTATTTCTTTCCTTTTTTAAAAAATAAACTTTATTGATTTTCTTAAAATTGACAAACATACAAACACACACTTAACACAAAATTGGGGTTGCAAATACCCCTCTTATTCTAGAAGTCAAATTGCAATACAGAAAAAGAATACATTATTAATATCTTAAGTCAACCTATTACTTTAAATGAAAAGAAGAAATTTTATATTACCTTATTATAAAAGAAAAATAAACTTCGTATATAAGCAAAATACAAACACAAAGATTAAATCCTAACCATACTACTATTGTGCACACCTAGTATTCATTTTTACTTTTCTTCTTTTTCTCTATCCATATATACACTTTATTCCAAATCACATAAAATTCAGATTCTTCTTGGTTATTTAACCGTCTTGTCATCATATCCATTTCAGCGCAGTCTAATATTTTCTTAATAACCTCCTCCTCTTTGGGAATATCTTCCCCCTTCCAATTTTGCGCATATACTATCCTGGCCGCTGTCGTTATATGAATGACTAGATGTAAAATATCTTTCTTATATTTCTGCTTAGCTATAACTAATAAGTAAAATTCCAGGGGTTTTTCTATCTCTTGCATTACTATTTCTTTTATTATTCTTTCTATCATTTTCCAATATATCTTAACTTTATCTTACTCCACCATTGATGATAATATGCGCTTTTATTTCTTTCCTAATGGGTTTGCATGCATTATTTGCTTTTACATTGCTTCTACTTACAAACTTTTCTACTTAAGAACCTGGTCACAGAACGAATTAAGTTCTTAAGTCGAGGTACCACTGTATATTATTTGAATTGTCAGGAGTGTGTTTCTTCAGATAGATAGTGTAGCTGCCACAGTGTTTTGAAATGGCATCTGTAAGTGATGTATATTACAAGCAGCGTGTCATCACTAAATTTCTCACTGTGGAGAAAGAAACTGTTGCGAACATTCACCAAAGTTTGTGTACAGTTTATGGAGAATCTGCAGTCGACAGAAGTACGGTTAGTCGCTGGGCACGGAGGGTAAAGCAAAGAGGTGATTCGCACAGTGCAGAAACGGCTTCGTGACCAGAACAAGGAGTGGGACCGACAGGGCATACACGCCCTTGTGTCTCGCTGGAGGAAGGCAATAGAATGGGACAGAGATTACATGGAAAAATAGGGAGTGTAGAAGAAACACCATTCTTTCTTGTGTGTAAGTTTAATTGTGTTCAATAAAGAAAACAAATGTGATGCATTACTTTCTGGCCGACCCTCGTAGGTTTAAATATAACCTATAGACATAAGTTTAATCTGTCAACAACTGCTTTTATCTTGGTCATGAGAAGATGGCCTCTGGAGACCTCACGCTAACTCGTTCTTTCTTTTGTGATGTGCCAGATATTGACGAATGTGAGACTGGTATTCATAACTGCCTCCCCGATTTTATCTGTCAGAACACGCCAGGATCATTCCGTTGCCGGCCCAAACAACAGTGTAAGATCGGCTTTATACAAGATGCTCTCGGCAACTGTATTGGTAAGACACGCAACCGGCCTGCTCTGCTGCTTACACTACTAGGGGTCTACTCCGAGGTGGGCTGCTAAGGTGGAACAGTGATGTGTGCTTGCCCCTGTGGCTCTGAGTGCTGGCGGAGTCCAGCACAATTACGCTACTGCACCTGGGCAGGTAGCAAAATAATAATAATAATAATAATAATAATAATAATAATAATAATAACAACAATAACAATAACAATAATAATAATTTATTAGATTTGTATGCCGTCCCTCTCCGAAGACTCGGGGCGGCTCACAACAATAATAAAAACAGTATAGCAATGGAACAAATCTAATAATAAAATTACATTAAAAATCCCCAACAATTTAAAAACCATACAACACATACATACCAAACATAAAATATAAGAAAGCCTGGGGGAGATGTCTTAATTCTCCCATGCCTGGCGATATAGGTGGGTCTTGAGTAACTTGCGAAAGACAAGGAGGGTGGGGGCTGTTCTAATCTCCGGGGGGAGTTGATTCCAGAGGGCCGGGGCCGCCACAGAGAAGGCTCTTCCCCTGGGGCCCGCCAAATGACATTGTTTGGTCAACGGGACCCAGAGAAGGCCAACTCTGTGGGACCTGACCCGTCGCTGGAATTCGTGCGGTAGAAGGCGGTCCCGGAGGTATTCTGGTCTAATGTCATGAAAGGCTTTAAAGGTCATTACCAACACTTTGAATTGTGACCGGAAACCGATCGGCAGCCAGTGCAGGCCACGGAGTGTTGTAGAAATGTGGGCTAATCTAGGAAGCCCCACGATAGCTCTGGCGGCCGCGTTCTGCAGGATCTGAAGTTTCCGAACACTTTTCAAAGGTCGTGGGCACCTCTATGTATCCGCGTGACATTTTGCTACCTGCCCAGGTGCAGTAGTGTAATTGCACTGGACTCCACCAGCACTCAGAGCCACGGGGGCGAACACACATCACCGTTATACCTTAACAACCCACCTCTGGGTCTACTCAAGCTAGGGTCAAAAAACTCCAGATTGGTGGGGTAAATAGCACACATAAAATCCAGCCGCCATCTGGAGGGATGTTGTTATTATTTGTTTGCCGGAGACGTTTTGAGCTTTTTGATCCTAGTTGTGAACCATATTTGCCAGCTCCGCTCCGCTTACGAAGTTATCCCCGCTGAAGGTGTTTTGCATTCGCAAGCAATGTAGAATTTCCTTCCTTTCTTTGGTCTCACCTCTTCCTTTTCAATGCACCGCCATGTTTTTGCAGATATTAATGAGTGTTTGACTCTTGCTGCTCCTTGTCCTGTGGGGCAGGCCTGTGTCAACACAGATGGCTCGTTTGCCTGCCAGAGAAATGTCCCAAACTGTGGAAGAGGCTACCACCTGAACGAAGAGAAGAATAGATGCGTGGGTCAGTACCGAGATAGCCATGTTTCATTTCCACCGTCCACATTTATTGTGATGTTTTGCTTCTGTTTCTCTTCTATTGACATCCTTCGAGAGAAGAGAGTAGAGAATAGAAAATAGAATAAAAAAGAGAAAAAAGAATAGAAAAAAGAATAGAATAGAACAGAATAGAATTCTTTATTCTATTTATTCAGAATAGAATAGAATTCTTTATTCTATTTATTCAGAATGGAACAGAACAGAATTCTTTATTCTATTTATTCAGAATAGAACAGAATAGAATTCTTTATTCTGTTTATTCAGAATGGAACAGAATAGAATTCTTTATTCAGAATAGAACAGAATAGAATTCGTTATTCTATTTATTCAGAATAGAACAGAATAGAATTCTTTATTCTATTTATTCAGAATAGAACAGAATAGAATTCTTTATTCTATTTATTCAGAATGGAACAGAATATAATTCTTTATTCTATTTATTCAGAATAGAACAGAATAGAATTCTTTATTGGCCAAGTGTGAATGGACACACAAGGAATTTGTCTTTGGTGTATATGCTCTCAGTGTACATAAGAGAAAAGATAAGTTCTTTTATGTTTGGCAATTGAAAGTTGAAAAATTAGACATGCCGTAATTGGGTCTGTCACAACGGCTGTAAGAGTTAAAAACGATAAATCACTTTTTTCACGGCTGTTGTAACTTCAAATAGTCAGTTACATAAGCAGTTATACGTTGAGGACTATCTATACAGTGGTACCTCTAGATATGAGCTGCTCCACATGCGAGTATTCCAAGTTACGAGCCGAGACGCGAGCAAAATTTCTGTTCGACACCCGAGCTCAAATTCGGGCTACGAGCCGAGCTTCCACTAAGTGGCGCAAGAATTCCATGCTTCAAGTTATCTTGGCCCGGAAAAACAAAGTCTAAAGGCATTCGTTCGAGATGCGAGTTGATCGACATATGAGCTCGGGTCTGGAACGAATTAGACTCGTATCTCGAGGTACCACTGTACTTTCTTTCTAGCATTCCACTGGGCTGGGAAGAACGAAAAACTATGAGCGCCATGCAGAATTAGCCATTGAACTTTGACTTGGTTACCCGCCCTCCCTGTTGGTCTTCCTTTTCTTGGTATCATCACCACCACCACCACCACCATCATCGTCCAAATTTGTACCCGTCACTTGATGACCCTCCTCTCCCGTAACTTTTTCAAACCTTTCTTTTCCCTTTCCAAGATGTAGACGAGTGTTTAGGGACCCCCCAACCTTGTGGCGAGGGTCACACCTGCATCAACTCTGCGGGGAGTTACCGTTGTCAGTGCCAGCTGGGCTACTACTTTGATGGGATCAGCAGAACTTGTACAGGTAAGAGCTAGGGGGGGGTCACCAGTAGTGGGTTGCAGCCGGTATGCCTGGGATCGGAGGTCCGATGGCGGAAATGGAGATGTGCATGTATCTGCAGTTCAATTCAATTGCTGTGCATGTGCAGCAATTTTATTCAATTCAATTTATTAGATTTGAATGGCACCCTTCTCCGAAAAATCGGGGCAGTGCACAAAATAAGTATAAAAAACAAAGCATTTAGAACAAATATATTCAATCTAAAATAATAATAATAATAGTAGTAGTAGTAGTAGTAGTAGTAGTAATAGTAATAATAATAATAAATTATTATTATTATTATTATTATTATTATTATTATTATTAGTGTTGGGCGGACCCAACGAAGTCCGGGTTCGGGTTTGGCACCCGAATTTTTTTAAAAGTTTGGGTTCAGCACCCGAATCCTGACTCGAACTTTTGCCGAACTTTTGAGTTCGGCACTCAGGAAAGCGCCAGGAAGCGCTGCCGCCCCGCTGTCACCTTCCGGGGCAGTTGGGGTGCTTCCCGGTGCTCACCCAAACCTGAACCCGAACTTTTGCCGAACTTCCGGGTTTGGCGTTCAGGAGACCGCCGAGAAGTGCCCCGGCTGTTTCTGAAGATGACAGCTGGGCGGCGGCGCTTCCCAGAACAGCCGGGGAGCTGTCGGCCGGTCGGGAGGCGCAAAAGGAGGTGGGGAATCCCACGAGGGAATTCCAGGGGCAGAGCTTTGATGTCACTGAGACGTCCTTCCTGGAGTCCCCGTTTCAGCCAGCCAGGAAGGACGTCTCAGTGACGTCAAAGCTCCGCCCCTGGAATCTCCTCGTGGGATTCCTCACCTTCTTTTTCACCTCCTGACCGGCGGACAGCTCCCTGGCTGTTCTGGGAAGTGCCGCCGCCCAGCTGTCACTTCAGAAACAGTCAGGGTGCTTCTTGGCAGTCCCCCGAATGCCGAACCCGGAAGTTCGGCAAAGGTTCGGGTTCGGGAGAGTGCTGGGAAGCGCCCCGGCTGTTCCAGAAGGTGATAGCTGGTCGCCGCCGCTTCCTGGCGCTCTCCTGAACCTGAACTTTTGCCGAACTTTTGCAAAAAGTTGGGGTCGGGGTCGGTATACTGACCCGCGCAAAGTTCGGTACAAACCCAAACTTTGCAGGTTCGGTTCGCCCAACACTTATTATTATTATTGTTGTTGTTGTTGTTGTTATTATTATTATTATTATTATTATTATTATTATTATTTATTAGATTTGTTTGCCGCCCCTCTCCGAGGACCCAGAGCGGCTCACAACAACAATAAATACAATAGAATACAAATCCAATATAAACTACATTAAAAAAAACCATTATTATGAAAAACTAGCAATTCTAAAAAAATCACACCAATCTCATATGTTAAGTCAGAAAAGGTAAGGGGAGAATTTATTCCCCCCCCATGCCTAGCAGTATAGATGGGTCTTCAACATCTTAAGGAAGGCAAGGAGGGTGGGGGCAATTTGAATCCCTGGGGGGAGTTTATTCCAGAGGGCCGGGGCCGCCACAGAGAAGGCTCTTCCCCCTAGGTCCCGCCAGACGACATTGTTTAGTCGGAGAAGGCCGACTCTGTGGGACCTAATATATTAAAAAAGTACAACTAAAAACCCTATATAAAGCACAGTCAAACAGTCCAATCACACCATACATCACATTTATGGGTCAGAGGGGCAAGGTCTAATTTAATTTCCGCCAGCCTGGTGACATAAATGAGTCTTCACACTCTTGCGGAAGGCAAGGAGGGTGGGAGACAGTGTGAATCTTTGGGGGAAGCTGATTCCAGAGAGCTGGGGCCCCCACAGAGAAGGCTCCGCCCAATGAGATTGTCTGACGGGACCTGGAGAAGGCCAACTCTGTGGGACCTAACCGGCTGTGGGGATTTATGCAGCAGAAAGCAAGCGAGATTTTGCCAAATTTTGGCGTTTTTTTGCTTTCCCAAATTACATTTGAGGACACCTAGTTTTGCTATCTAGGCACACACACAAAAAAGTTGACCATGTTAACTTATTCCTCTCCTCAGATGTTAATGAATGTCGCCGATACCCTGGTCGCCTCTGTGCTCATAAGTGTGAAAATACAGCTGGGTCGTATTATTGTAGCTGTGCAATGGGATTCAAACTTTCGCCTGACGGGAGATCATGTGATGGTAAGGTGCTGTGAACCAACGAGAGAGAGAGAAAAAGAGAGAGAACACATTTAGCTACGTCAGTAGTTGTTCTGTCGGGCTCTCTGGTAGACTCCTCCCAAAAATGCACAGATACAATTTCAGACACACACACACGTTTGAAAATTCAAAACAATGTTCTTTATCATGAAAATTCACTTAAACCAATCCCTCTGTTGGTATAGCCAAGAGCACTGGTCTCCAAACAAACTGGTAATTGGTACAAGTCCCTTATCAGTTCTGAGATATTTAGCTTGCAGCTGTGAGGCAATTCACAGTCCTTCTTCTTTCACAAAGTGAAACACACTTTGCTCTGGTTTAGTTTCAAAGCAGGGAAAAATCAGCACACAAAAGGTCAAAGTCAGTAAAGCAGTCACGAAACACAACGATCAGATAATCCTCCACAATGGCCAAACCCACAGGCTGCTATTTATAATTACTAATTACTACAGCCCCACCCAACCACAGGTGGCCTCATTTTCTTTGATAATAATCTCTCAGTTGTTGTTCTCCCTGGCTTTTCCGGCCCTGTTTCCTCCCAGGAGATTCTTAGAGAGGCCCCACGGAGGCTTCTCCCTGGCTTTTCCGGCCCTGTTTCCTCCCACGAGATTCCTAGAGAGGCCCCACGGAGGCTTCTCCCTGCCTTTTCCGGCCCTGTTTCCTCCCAGGAGATTCTTAGAGAGGCCCCACGGAGGCTTCTCCCTGCCTTTTCCGGCCCTGTTTCCTCCCACGAGATTCCTAGAGAGGCCCCACGGAGGCTTCTCCCTGCCTTTTCCAGCCCTGTTTCCTCCCACGAGATTCCTAGAGAGGCCCCACGGAGGCTTCTCCCTGCCTTTTCCGGCCCTGTTTCCTCCCACGAGATTCCTAGAGAGGCCCCACGGAGGCTTCTCCCTGCCTTTTCCAGCCCTGTTTCCTCCCAGGAGATTCTTAGAGAGGCCCCACGGAGGCTTCTCCCTGCCTTTTCCGGCCCTGTTTCCTCCCACGAGATTCCTCGAGAGGGGCCCCACAGAGGCTTCTCCCTGCCTTTTCCGGTTACAGTTTCGGAGGCTCGGGTTTGTAAGTGGAAAATGGTTCTTGAGAAGAGGCAAAAAAAAAATCTTGAACACCCGGTTCTTCTCTAGAAAGGTTCGTAAGTAGAGGCGTTCTTAGGTAGTAAGTACTGTGAAGCGGTATATAAGGCTCCGTGCTATTGCTGTTGCTATTCAAACCAATATTCTCTTATTTTTCTATAAGCTTTACCACAGTGAAATGATTTTATTTAATGCATGGATAAAATCGACGAGTTGAGGGCAGCTCTTGAAGCAAAGCAGGGTATGAACGGGAGGATATCTTGTTTCGTATTGATACATATTTGTGCATTTCAGACTTAAATGAGTGTGAAAGTAGCCCTTGCAGCCAGGAGTGTGCCAATGTCTATGGCTCCTACCAGTGCTATTGCCGTCGCGGTTATCAGCTCAGTGACATCGACGGGGTCAACTGTGAAGGTGAGTTGCCATCATCGACTGCCTCTTTCTTTCTTTCTTTCTTTCTTTCTTTCTTTCTTTCTTTCTTTCTTTCCTTCCCTCATTCCTTCCTTTCTTCCTTTCCTTCCTTCCCTCCCTCCCTCTCCTTCCTTTCTTTCCTTCCTTCCCTTCCTTCCCTTCCCTTCCTTCCTTCCCTCCCTCTCCTTCCTTCCTTCCTTTCCTTCCTTCCCTTCCTTCCCTTCCTTCCTTCCTTCCTACCTTCTTTCTTTTTTCTTTTTTTCTTTCTTTCTTTCCTTCCTTCCCTCATTCCTTCCTTTCTTCCTTTCCTTCCCTCCCTCTCCTTCCTTCCTTCCTTCCTTCCTTTCCCTCCTTCCTTCCTTCCCTCCCTCCCTCTCCTTCCTTCCTTCCTTTCCTTCCTTTCCTTCCTTCCCTTCCCTTCCTTCCCTCCCTCTCCTTCCTTCCTTCCTTTCTTTCCTTCCTTCCTTCCTTTCCTTCCTTCCCTTCCTTCCTTCCTACCTTCTTTCTTTTTTCTTTTTTTCTTTCTTTCTTTCCTTCCTTCCCTCATTCCTTCCTTTCTTCCTTTCCTTCCCTCCCTCTCCTTCCTTCCTTCCTTCCTTTCCCTCCTTCCTTCCTTCCCTCCTTCCCTCCCTCTCCTTCCTTCCTTTCCTTCCTTCCTTTCCTTCCTTCCTTCCTTCCCTTCCTTCCTTCCTTCCTTCCTTCCTTTCCTTCCTTCCCTCCCTCTCCTTCCTTCCTTTCCTTCCTTCCTTCCTTCCCTTCCTTCCTTCCTTTCCTTCCTTCCCTTCCCTCCTTCCTTCCTTCTTTCTTTTTTTCTTTTTTTCTTTCTTTATCTAATAAAAAAAACAAAACAAGACATACAAACAAACTTTCAAATATGAAACAAATACAAAGTGAATCAGCTTAATACGTTGCAATTCTTGTTTTCAACGATTCATTCTTTTTCTTAGACATTAGTTCAATTCTTTTCTTTTCTTTTCTATCCAACTGTATAGTTTCCCTCAAACTGTGCAGCAGTCTTTATTTTGTTTATTCTGTAATCTGTATGGTAATTTGCTTAATTTAGCACAATCTAGCATTTTCCTAATCACCCTTTCTTGGTATATTTTCCTTTTTCCAAGTTTGTGCAAACACCAACCTTGCTGATGTTAATATGGGCATTATCAAATAGTAATCTTCCTTACTACGCTATCCTCCAATTATTCCCAAAAGATACATTTCAGGTTTCATTTCCATTCAGTGGTTCTCCTCCTACCTCTCTGGCCGGTCGCAGTCGGTGTTAGTGGGGGGCCAGAGGTCGACTCCTAGGTTTCTCCCTTGTGGGGTACCTCAGGGGTCGGTCCTCTCCCCCCTGCTATTCAACATCTACATGAAACCGCTGGGCGAGATCATCCAAGGACATGGGGTGAGGTATCATCAATATGCGGATGATACCCAGCTTTACATCTCCACCCCATGCCCAGTCAACGAAGCGGTGGAAGTGATGTGCCGGTGCCTGGAGGCTGTTGGGGCCTGGATGGGTGTCAACAGACTCAAGCTCAACCCGGATAAGACGGAGTGGCTGTGGGTTTTGCCTCCCAAGGACAACTCCATCTGTCCGTCCATCACCCTGGGGGGGGAATTATTGACCCCCTCAGAGAGGGTCCGCAACTTGGGCGTCCTCCTCGATCCACAGCTCACATTAGAAAAACATCTCTCAGCTGTGGCGAGGGGGGCGTTTGCCCAGGTTCGCCTGGTGCACCAGTTGCGGCCCTATCTGGACCGGGACTCATTGCTCACAGTCATTCATGCCCTCATCACCTCGAGGTTCGACTACTGTAATGCTCTCTACGTGGGGCTACCTTTGAAAAGTGTTCGGAAACTTCAGATCGTGCAGAATGCAGCTGCGAGAGCAGTCATGGGCTTACCTAGATATGCCCATGTTTCACCATCACTCCGCAGTCTGCATTGGCTGCCGATCAGTTTCCGGTCACAATTCAAAGTGTTGGTTATGACCTTTATGGCATTGGACCAGAATATCTCTGAGACCGCCTTCTGCCGCACGAATCCCAGCGACCGATTAGGTCCCACAGAGTGGGCCTTCTCCGGGTCCCGTCAACTAAACAATGTCGGTTGGCGGGCCCCAGGGGAAGAGCCTTCTCTGTGGCGGCACCGGCCCTCTGGAACCAACTCCCCCCGGAGATTAGAACTGCCCCTACTCTTCCTGCCTTCCGTAAACTCCTTAAAACCCACCTTTGCCGTCAGGCATGGGGGAACTGAAACATCTTCCCCTGGGCATGTCTAATTTATGTATGGTATGCTTGTGTGTATGTCTGTTAGTATATGGGGTCTTTTTTAAATCTTTAATATTTTAAATTGTCAGATTATTTATGATTTGTTTCCACGTGTTGTGAGCCGCCCCGAGTCTTCGGAGAGGGGCGGCATACAAATCTAAGTAATAAATAAATAAATAAATAAATAAATTGATAATTTGACATTTCTTTCAACCCGTTTTGAATCCTAGACCAATTTTTTTTTTGCTTCCGGACATAGCCACCAAATATGATAGTCACGGTTTAGACCAGTGTTTCCCAACCTTGGCAACTTGAAGATATCTGGACTTCAACTCCCAGAATTCCTCAGCCAGCGAATGCTGGCTGGGGAATTCTGGGAGTTGAAGTCCAAATATCTTCAAGTTACCAAGGTTGGGAAACACTGGTTTAGATAGTTGATTTCAGACTTATCAATCAGTTTGCTCAGTAGCGCGTCATGCGTTTTGTGTGTGCTTTGTGCATGCACAGTGCTAAAACAGAGGATGGTGCCACTGAAAGAACCTAGTTCTTGGACATAGCAGGCCTGGGTCGCTGCAGGTTCTAGCTACCCAGGCCACCAAATTACCGTATTTTTCAGAGTATAAGACACACCTTACGTTTTAGGGAGGAAAATAGGGGAAAGGATGTGCCCACCAGGTATTCATCTGGCTAGCGTCCTTAGTGGTCAGTTTCAGCACATTATTTTATCCCCTGGTTAGGGCTTTAAAAAAAACTTATTTGGAGAGAGTAACAATGAAAGAGCTTGCAAGACAGTAAGAGCTGGAAACATCGTTAGCACCTGGCTAGGGCTGGAAAGAAACATTTGGAGCAAGTATAACAATAAAAAAAAACCTACGAAGACAGGGTTTGGAAAACATTGTTCACGGAGAGTAACAGTGAAAGAGCTTGCAAGCTGGTAAGAGCTGGGAACATTGCTAGCACCTGGTTAGGGCTAGAAAGAAGCATTTGGAGCAAGTTAGAGAAATGAAAAAACCCCTGCAAAGACAGGGCTTGAAAAACATTCTTAGCAGAGAGTAACAATGAAAGAGCTTGCAAACGATAAGAGCTGGGAACATTGTTAGCACCTGGTTAGGGCTAGAAAGAAACATTTGGAGCAAGTAGAACAATTAAAAAATCCTTCAAAGACAGGGTTTGGAAAACATTGTTCACAGAGAATAACAATGAAAGAGCTTGCAAGTGATAAGAGCTGGAAACATCATTAGGACCTGGTTAGGACTGGAAAGAAGCATTTGTAGCAAGTAGAACAATTAAAAAATCCTTCAAAGACAGGGTTTGGAAAACATTGTTCACAGAGAATAACAATGAAAGAGCTTGCAAGTGATAAGAGCTGGGAACATCATTAGGACCTGGTTAGGACTGGAAAGAAGCATTTGGAGCAAGTAGAACAATTAAAAAATCCTTCAAAGACAGGGTTTGGAAAACATTGTTCACAGAGAATAACAATGAAAGAGCTTGCAAGTGATAAGAGCTGGGAACATCATTAGGACCTGGTTAGGACTGGAAAGAAGCATTTGGAGCAAGTAGAACAATTAAAAAATCCTTCAAAGACAGGGTTTGGAAAACATTGTTCACAGAGAATAACAATGAAAGAACTTGCAAGTGATAAGAGCTGGGAACATCGTTAGCATCTGGTTAGGACTGGAAAGAAGCATTTGGAGCAAGTAGAACAATTAAAAAACCCTACAAAGAGGGTTTGGAAAACATTGTTCACGGAGAGTAACAATGAAAGAGCTTGCAAGCGGGTCAGAGCTGGGAACATCCTTAGGACCTGGTTAAGGCTGGAAAGAAGCATTTGGAGCAAGTTAGAGCAATGAAAAAAAATCTGCAAAGACTTAGAGCTTGTAAAACATTCTTAGCAGAAAGTAACAATGAAAGAGTTTGCAAGCCATACTGCACGAGTCAAAAAGAGGGCTGTGAAAATATTTACTGACCCCTCACATCCTGGACACAAATTGTTTCAACTCCTACCCTCAAAATGTCGCTACAGAGCACTGCACACCAAGACAACTAGACACAAGAACAGTTTTTCCCCGAACTCCATCACTCTACTAAACAAATAATTCCCTCAACACTGTCAGACTTTCTACTAAATCTGCACTTCTATTCTACTAGTTTTTCTCATCATTCCTATCACCCTTTTCCTTCCACTTAGGACTGTACGACTTTAACTTGTTGCTTTTATCCTAAGATTATTATTATTATTATTATTATTATTATTATTATTATTATTATTATTATTATTATTTAGATTTGTATGCCGCCCCTCTCCGTAGACTCGGGGCTACTTACAGCAATGATAAAAACAATATATAATGACAAATCTAATAGAATCTAAAATAACAATAATACATTTAAAAATTCTAAAAAAAACCAAGAAACCCCAATATATGAAAACATACATACAATCGTATCATGCACAAAAAACTACATACGCAGGGGGAGATGTTTCAATTGGGGCAGATAATATTGTTTCTTCATTGCTTAATGACAATCATTAAGTGTTATACCACATGACTCTTGACAAATGTATCTTATCTTTTATGTGCACCAAGACAAATTCATTGTGTGTCCAGTCACACTTGGCCAATAAAGAATTCTATTCTATTCTATTCTAGAACTGGGTGGCTTTAAAAACCACCATTGGGATCTACCGCTAAGCCTTCTTTCTATTTTTGATTTTCAGATATTGATGAATGTGCTTTACCAACGGGGGGACACATCTGTGCTTATCGGTGCATCAATGTGGCGGGCAGTTTTCAGTGCACCTGCCCTCCTTTGGGTTACAAGCTGGCCCCCAACGCACGGAACTGTCAGGGTGAGTCTCAGAAATTCAGGATGCAAAGGCAATTTTAATTGCTTTTTTAAAATTTCCCTGAAGCGACTGGCGGGCGAAACGGCCTTTTCCAAGGCCGAAAATCAGCGGGCGCACTGAAACTGACACAGGGCAAAGTCTCGTGTGACCTCTGATATGGCTCCACCATAGGTTCGCCATCATGGCCCTGTACCATTGCAGTATATATTTATTTATTTAATGCATTCTTTACAGAAATATAGAAGACTGACGGCAGACAAAGACCTCGTGGTCCATCTAGTCTGCCCTTATACTCTTTCCTGTATTTTATCTTAGGATGGATATATGTTTATCCCAGGCATGTGTAAATTTGGTGACTGTGGATTGACCAACCGCGTCTGCTGGAAGTTTGTTCCAAGCATCTACTACCCTTATTGCATCCTTTTACACGTTTCTATTTGCTAGCAGGAGTGGGCTGCTGGGGGCTCGCAGGGGTTGGGGAGAACCTCTAGCTAAGATTCAGAGCAGATCAGGAAACCCCCAAATCTCACTCCTGGTTGGCCCTGCCCACCCCACCCCTCCCAGGAGTCCTCGCGCAGCCCAGTCACATGGCTGGCAAGCCACACCCACAAAATAAGCCACACCCACATTGTGGTAGTAAAATTTTCTTGCAGCCCTTCACTGCCCACCCCTGTTAGGGTATGTGTTAAAAATATAATATAGGGGAATTGTATATGATTTGTAAGCAAATAGCAATGCTTACATTGGGGCAGCATATTTATTTTGATTTAATCAATAAGGCTGCACCATCGTGGTTGTTTTGATACTGCAATGTAACTGAGTCAAGAGGCTTTTTCTAAGTTCCTTTACAAAAGGTTGGGGATTTTACTGCACTTTTCTCCACCCCCAAGGCCTCAACCCTTTTCTGGGGCACCAAAGTAGCCAATTTTTTTGCCAAATGCCAGGGATTGCTAGAGATCACTTTTGCTCCATCAGTAGAAAGGAATCAGTGCCACAGCGCCCTCTGCTGAGTAAAGGGAAAAACACCCTTGCAAATCCTGCTAGAACTCCATTCAGCCAGAAAACCTGAATTCTGAGAGAGCGCTCGAATTTGAAAAATAAACACATATTCATGTTCCTTTGGGCCAGCAAAGCTGAAAAACCACTGATCTTCCAGATCCAAAGTTTGTTTGTTTGTTTGCCTGTCTGTCTGTCTTTTATTTCATTTTATTATATATTTTATATTTTATATTATTTCATATTTTGTTTTATTTTATTATTTTATTTATTATTTTATTTTATATTTTATATTTTATATTTTATATTTTATACTTTATACTTTATATTTTATTTATTTATTTTATTTATTTTATTTATTTTATTTATTTTATTTATTTTATTTATTTTATTTATTTTATTTATTTTATTTATTTTATTTATTTTATTTATTTTATTTATTTTATTTATTTTATTTTATTTATTTTATTTATTCTATTTATTTTATTTATTTTATTTATTTTATTTATTTTATTTATTTTATTTATTTTATTTATTTATTTTATTTATTTTATTTATTTTATTTATTTTATTTATTTTATTTATTTTATTTATTTTATTTATTTTATTTATTTTATTTTATTTATTTTATTTATTCTATTTATTCTATTTATTCTATTTATTCTATTTATTATTTTATTTTATTTTATTTGGATTTTTAGTCTACCCTTCTCCAGCGGAATTAGGGCAGTGTACGAGATAAAATCAAATACAAGATACTAAACGTAAGAAACCCAAACATAAAATCTAAATCTAAAACCCCAGACAATTATAAACTCTGATACAGGAATGTAAATGGATCCCCCAATCACAGTTGGCTGCTGTACAGGGTGCGTTCCAAAAATAATGCAATTATTATTTTTTAAAAGTAATTTATTGAGCAGATTTGCATAATCACTTAAAATTCTTCAAAGTACTGTCCTTGGGCCTCTACACTTTTTTTCCAGCAACTCTGCCATGACCGGTACGCAGCCTGTAATATCAACAGTTTCTTGCCGAGCACCCGCGTTAACTTCTCTTTCCTGCTCTTTGCGATTCTTTCTCCCATTCCTAGATATCGACGAATGTCTTACTGAAACACATACCTGTTCACACAACCAGACCTGCTTTAATATTCAGGGAGGATTCCGCTGCCTTTCTCTGGAGTGTCCGGAGAATTATCGCAAATCTGGAGATACGTAAGTACCCCTCTACATTCCCTCCAGTTGTTTGAGGATGGTGGCAACAGCAACTTGACCAAGAAACTGCCCGTCCAAGGGACTTTCTTTCAATCTATTTACTTACTTATTTATTTATTATTTATTCGACTTCTATGCCGCCCAATCCTGAAAGACTCAGGGCGGCTTACAACAACAATATAAGTACAATAAAAATAAATACAGTAAAAGAAGTCAAACAGTTAGCTAAAATTAAAACATAACAAACTAAAAAAAAAACACCATTTAAAAGTTGTTATAAAAATCACACTCATGTTTATAACAACAACAAGTTGTTATAAAATCGCACTCATGTCCATACACACCATTCCTACAGTTGGCCATCAAGCTGTGAATTTATGGCCCCCAGGCCTGTCGACAAAGCCGGATCTTTGTAGCTTTGTGAAAGGCCAGCAGGGTAGGAGTAGTACGGATATCGGGGGTGAAGTTGATTCCATAGAGCTGGGGCAGCCACAGAGAAGGCCCTTCCCCATGGTCCCGCCAACCTGCATTGCTTAGTCAACGGGACCCGGAGGAGGCCAACTCTGTAAGCTCTTATTGGTCTTTGGGAAGTACGCGGCAGGAGATGGTCCTGTAAATAGTCTGGCCCTTTAGCCAGAAATTTAGACTGTGATGGTCACTCTGGACCAGGGTGGGGGCAGTACGGATCTCAGGGAGGTAGTTGGTTCCAGAGAGCCGGTGCCGCCACAGAGAAGGCCCTCCCCCAACATTGCTTAGTCGAGATTGCTTAGTTGATGGGACCTGCCGACATTGCTTAGTTGACAGGACCTGGAGAAGGGCAACCCAGTAGGTTCTAATCGGTCACTGGGAGCTATATGGTAGGAGATGGTCCTGAAGATAGCCTGGCCCTAAGCCATGTAGGGCTTTATAGGGGATAACCAACACCTTGAATTGTGACTGGAGACCAGTTGGAAGCCAGTGCAGCTCGCGGAATGTTGGTGTGATGTGGGTATACCCACAACAGCTCGCGCGGCCGCGTTTTGGGCTAGTTGAAGCCTCCGAACACTTTTCTAGGGTAGCCCCATGTAGAGCGCATTGCAATAATTGTTGGTTAGCTTCCCAGGCTAGCCGAACTGAGCATGCTCAAGGATTTCCAAGACTAGCCAGGTGCTTGCATGGTTTATTGGGCTGCTCTTAAACCGTGGTTTGAAGTTGCTACCTTCTGCATGAAATGCATGGGTTAGGACCCTTTGCCTGCTCTGCTCCAGGCCTCGGGGGATGTGGGAGTCCCGCTCCCCTTGCATCTTTTCTCCTTCCGGCCAAACGGTTACTAACCCCTACCCCTTCTTCTCCCCCCCTCCCCTTGTCTTGCAGCCGTTGTGAGCGCCTGCCCTGCCCTGCCCTGACGGAATGCCAGCAGCTGCCCTTGAGAATCACTTCCTACCACCTCTCTTTCCCAACCAACATGCAGGGTCCCCTTGACATTTTCCGCATGGGCCCGTCCAATGTCATTTCCGGGGATCACCTCCACTTCACCATCCTGAGCGGGAACGAGGGCGGCTTTTTCGCAGTGAGGAAGGTGGACGGCTACAGGGGCGTCGTCTCTTTGCAGCGGCCCATCCCGGAGCCCCGAGACCTCCACCTGAGGATTCAGATGCAGGTCACCCGCCACGGAAGGGTCAGCACCTCCCTAGCCGAGCTGCGGGTCTTTGTCACGGCTCAACTTTGACCCCTTGCATGCTGACTTTGCCTGGGCCTAATCAGTTACTACCTTTTTTAAAAAAGCATCTTTTAATAAAGTTTGGATGGCAGAGTGGTCCTGCATGCTGTGTTGGCCTTTTTGTTTTCATTCAGCCTGATCTGTGTTTTCCTTTAATGCTCCGTACTATGTCAGGTTACTTTCTTTCTCCACTTTTTAAAGAGGTCTCCATGCAGTAAAGGGCAGCCATTGGCGGCCCTACTGGAACGCTCCGGTGGGAGAAGGAGCATGTGCACGCACCCCCTTCGCCTTCCTGTGCATGTGCAGGACGAATCGGCTGCTACTTGGAGGGCGAGGGGAGAAGACAGAGCATCCCTCCGTGGAGCGAGATCCTCCCTCCTCCTCACCCACTTCTACACAGATATGATGTCATGGAATGAGCAAGCGGGGTGGACAGAGGTGGTCTTACTTGTGCAGGGAGGATGGAAGATGTCGCTCGGTGGAGGGGCAGTCTGACTGTCCCCCTCGCCCTCCATTGCTGCAGCTGATTTGTCCGGGCTCAGGGACAGTGGCGTGCCACCATGCCTGGACCCAGATGAATCAGCTGCAGCACTGGAGGGCAAGATGGACAAACAGACTGCCCCTCTGCCAAACGACATCCTCCATCCTCCCTGCACAAGTAAGACCACCTCTGCCTTCCCATGCCCTTGTGCTGTTCCGGACCACGATGTCTTACCTGTGCAGAAGAGGGTAGGGAGGAGGAAGGATCTCACTCAACGGAGGGGCGCTCTCTCTTCTCCCCTTGCACTCCGAGCAGCAGCCGATTCATCCGGGGAGAGTGGCACCAGGCCGGTGAGATTCGGCTGCTGCACATGCGCAGAAGCCGAATCTCACATGCATGGCATGTGCATGGCCGATGGTGATGGAACTGCGCACGCAGGTCCATTTCTGTCGGTGGAACGGCGTTCCATGCCGTCCTGCCTCTTGCCCACCCCTGTCTGCATGTAAATCCATCAAGGTTCTCTTTCAACCAGCAGCATCTCCAAGAAATCAAGATGGCAGTCTCAACATAAGAGGAGTCCAGCTTATCCATTGTGGTCCTTTTATGATTATTACCAGTAGCGGGTTCCCACCGATAAGGATGTGGAGGTTGCACCAGTAGTAAAATTGGAAGGGCACATACAGTTTCGGGTCTCTGGCCATGCCCATGCACATGTCCCACTGATATTTTGCTTCTGCGCATGTGCAGAAAGCAAAATCTTGTAAGAGGACTATTAGTACCTGTCTTTGTGACATCAAAGCTCCGCCCATGGAATTCCCTATTGAGATTCCCCACCTCCTTTCTAGCCTCCAGATCGGCCGAAAACGCTGTTGCCGATTGCAAAAATGGCGCTTCTCGGCGGCCTCCAGAACCCGAACTGGAACTTCCGGGTTCGGCGTTCGGGAGAACGCCGAGAAGCCCCCTGGCTGTTTCAGAAGGTGACAGCCATGCGGCGGCGCTTCTCGGCGGCCACCCGAACCCGAAAAGTTTGGGTTCGGGTTCGGGAGAATGCTGAGAAGCCTCCGGCTGTTTTAAAAGGTGACAGTCGGGCAGCGGCGCCCAGTGGAGCGCCATTTTGCAATTTTTTTTTCTTTTTGCACGGATTAATCGCTTTTACATTGTTTCCTATGGGAAACAATGTTTCGTCTTACGAACGTTTCGCCTTCCGAACCTACTTCCGGAACCAATTAGGTTCGTAAGACAAGGTATTACTGTACTTGGTTTGGGCCCTTTTTGCAGCAATTACTGCCTCAATGCAGCGTGGCATGGACGCTATCAGCCTGTGGCATTACTGAGATGTTATGAAAGACCAGGATGCTACAATAGCAGCCTTCAGCTCTTCTGCACTGTTCAGTCTCCTGTCTCTCATCTTTCTCTATACATGGGCAGATCACAGCCCTATAACATTAATTTGGAGAAATGTTAGAAAACAAATAAAATGGATCATGAACTGAAAAATATTAAAAGAAAAGCAGTATATTCAGATGTTAGACAAAGAATTACAAGTATTTTCTGAAATAAATAAAACTCAAGATACTACAATCACAAACACTTTGGGACATGACCAAGGCTTATATTTGGGGTTTGTCAATATCATATATGGCAAGGAAGCACACACACACAAAAATTAAACATGAAAAATTGGAACAAGAATTAAAACAAACAGAAGTAGAACTACAAATAAATCTGAAAAGATAAAAAAATTAAGGAAAAAAGAGATCAAATTAGACATGCCATTAACCTCCTACAACAAGAAGAAATTGAAGATAAAATCAGGGCAGCCAAACAATTATATTTTGAACAAGCCAATAAAACAGGTAGATGGCTTGCTCACAAATTGAGAAAACAAAAAGAAAGAAAAATTATAGATAGATTGGCAGATGAACAAGGTGTCATTAAATGTGCTAAAGAAAAAAAGAATATCAGTACAATTCTATAAGAAACTTTATGCACATAAAGAAGTAAAAAAGGAAGAAATAGAAAAGTATATAGAATCATCAAATACGACAATACTAACAGATGAGCAACAACAAGAATTAAATAGACCAATTACTTTAGTTGAATTGCAGGCAATGATAAAACAACAAAAAAATAATAAATCATCCGGTACCAGCTGAATTATACAAACAAGAAATAAAAACTCTAGAAGATAATGTGCTAGAAATTTATAATCAAATAGCCCAAGAAGCGAAAATGCCCCATAGATTTTCTGCGGGGTTCAGGTCAATGAGTTTGCTAGCCAATTAAACATAGTAATCCCACAGTCATTGAACCAGATTTTGGTGTTTTGGGCAGTGTGGGCAGGTGTTAAGTCCTGCTTGAAAACGATGTCAGCATCCCCATAAAACCTGTCTGCAGAACAAAGCATTAAGTGCTCCAAAATCTGATAGATGGCTGTGTTGACTCTGGACTTAATGAAGGACAAACACCAGCAGGTGACATGGCTCCCCAAATCAACACAGACTCTGGAAACTTCACACTGGACTTCAAGCATCTTGCAAGGTGTGCCTCTCCATTCTTCCTCCATACTCTGGGTCCTTGGTTTCCAAATGAGATGCAAAGGTTTCCACGGTCTGGGTTGATTCGTCTGGCTAGCATCTTTTGGTTAGCTTCAGCACATTATTTAAACCCTGGTTAGGGCTTAAAAAAAACTTATTTGGAGCGAGTAGCAATGAAAAAGCTTGCAAAGACTTAGGGCTGGGGAAAAAAAAAATCTTCCAAGAGAGTAACAATGAAAAAGCCTGCAAGCTGGTAAGAGCAGGGACATTAGCAACTTGTTAGGGCTGGGGGGAAAAAAGCTTTTAAAAAAGCTATAATCAGAGTATAAGACACACCCAACTTTTCAGCCTCTTTTTTGGGGGGGGAGGGAGGTGCATCTTATACTCAAAAAAATACGGTAGTTAGATCAGAATTTAAGGCATGGAACACATTTCCATAATAGAAGATTAGAAACATAGAAGATTGACGGCAGAAAAAGTCCTCATGGTCCCTCTAGTCCAGTGTTTTTCAACCAGTGTGCCGCGGCACACTAGTGTGCCGTGAGACATGGTCAGGTGTGCCGTGAAGCTCAGAGAGAGAAAGAAAGCAAGAGAGAGAGAGAGAAAGAGAAAGAAAGCAAGAGAGAGGAAGAGGGAGAGAGAGAGAGAACAAGAGAGAGAGAAAGAAAGCAAGAGAGAGAAAGAGAGAGAGAAAGAAAGCAAGAGAGAAAGAGAGAAAAAAAGCAAGAGAGAGAAAGAGGGAGGGAAGGAGAGAGAGAGAAAGACATAGAGGGAGGGAGGGAGGGAGAAAGAGCAAAAAAGAGAGGAAGGAAGAGAAAGAAAGAGGGATGGAGAGAGAGAAAGAAAGGAAGGAAGGAAGAGAAAGAGGGAGAGAGAAATAGAGCGAAAGGAAGGAAGTGAGATAATTTTTTTGTCCAATTTTTTTTAGCCCACCCCACCCCCCCTCGCCCCACTCAATGTGCCCCAAGGTTTCGTAAATGTAAAAAATGTGCCGCGGCTCAAAAAAGGTTGAAAATCACTGCTCTAGTCTGCCATTAATATTAATATTAATATTATTTATTAGATTTGTATGCCGCCCCTCTCCGAAGACTCGGGGCGGCTCACAACAGTAATAAGAAACAGTCTAATAATGGGACAAATCTAATAATAAAAAATATATTAAAACCCCAACAATTAAAAACCATACAGCACATACATACCAAACATGAAATATAAAAAGCCTGGGGGAGATGTCTTAGTTCCCCCGTGCCTGGCGATACAGGTGGGTCTTGAGTAACTTGCGAAAGACAAGGAGGGTGGGGGCCGTTCTAATCTCCAGGGCGGAGTTGGTTCCAGAGGGCCGGGGCCACCACAGAGAAGGCTCTTCCCCTGGGGCCCGCCAAACGACATTGTTTGGTCGACGGGACCCGGAGAAGGCCAACTCTGTGGGACCTTATCGGCCACTGGGATTCGTGCGGTAGAAGTTGGTTCCGGAGGTATTCTGGTCCAATGCCGTGTAGGGCTTTAAAGGTCATTACCAACACTTTGAATTGTGACCGGAAACTGATCGGCAGCCAGTGCAGACCACGGAGTGTTGTAGAAACGTGGGTGAATCTGGGAAGCTCCACGATAGCTCTGGCGGCCGCATTCTGCGCAATCTGAAGTTTCCGAACACTTATACTATTTCCTGTGTTTATCCCAGGCATGTTTAAATTTAGTTACTGTGGCTTTACCAACCACGTCTGCTGGAAGTTTGTTCCAAGCATCCACTACTCTTTCAGTAAAATAATATTTACTCACATTGCTTCTGACCTTTCCCCCAACTAACCTCTGATAACACAGTGAGATGAAAAACCTACCTTCACTGCTGATCACCAATCTTCTATTTTTGCCATACAAATAATGTGAGGAATTGTCCAAGAGATGTACCCAACAGATGGTAGCCATGAAAACGCAACTCACATAAAAACCAGATAAGAGTTTTGATCACATCACAACAACCATTAACTCGATTGTATAGACTCTACTCCAGGGGTCTCCAAACTTTTTACACAGGGGGCCAGTTCACTGTCCCTCGGACTGTTGGAGTGCTAGACTATAAAAAAAAATTATGAACAAAACCGTATGCACACTGCACATACCTTGTTTTAAAGTAAAAAACAAAATGGGAATGTACTATTTAGAGGGGGGAGAAGGTCTGAAATTCATATATGTTTATGTTTTGTTTTTAATTTTCTTTTGTTGACATCTGATTGGCTATACAAGGTTTTCTTGGCTTATGAAAAATGTATAAAGAAAGAAGGAAGCACTTTGGCATAATGGTTGATAAGTTAGAAATATAATTGGTGTTGCACTTTTTGAAGGAACATTAAGGAGGAAATTTAATTAAAAGAAAATGAATGTAACTGGATGACAAAATTAGAAAAAAACCTTTTGCAACTTTTTTGATGATTGATATTAGTTACTAACAAAATACTGCATTTTATTCATGGAAAATTAGATGGTACACTGTGTTGTTTGAATGTATGTTGAGAGAAAAATTAAAAAAAATTACCCCCCACCAAAACAGTCCTTCCTTCCTCTGTCCCTCCATTCATTTCATTCTTCCTTCCTTCCTTCCCTTCTTCCTTCCTTCCCTTCTTCCTTCCTTCCTTCCCTCCCTCCCTTCTTCCTTCCTTGTTCCCTCCATTTCTCCTTCCTTCCTTCCTTCCTTGTTCCCTCCATTTATCCTTCCTTCCTTCCTTGTTCCCTCCATTTATCCTTCCTTCCTTCCTTCCTTGTTCCCTCCATTTCTCCTTCCTTCCTTCCTTGTTCCCCCCATTTCTCCTTCCTTCCTTCCTTGTTCCCTCCATTTCTCCTTCCTTCCTTCCCTCCTTCATTCCTCTCCACTTCTCCTTCCCTCCCTCTCTTTCCCTTTTCTTTCTTTCTCTCTCTCTTTTCCCTGTGCTCTTGTCACTCACTCACCGGTGGACCGGATAAATGGCCTCAGTGGGCCGCATGTGGCCTGCAGGCCATAGTTTGGGGGCCACTGCTGTACTCCATGGACACTAGGACATTTGTTTCTGGTCTTAATTTGTATCTCTTTCCTTTTTCCATTAGAGTCAGACATGAGAAGACGGATACTATTCGCTGCATTAAATCCTGTCGACCAAGTGATGCCAACTGTATCTTAGACCCTGTCCACACAATTTCCCACACCGTTATATCTCTGCCCACTTTCCGGGAGTTCACAAAACCAGAAGGTAATGCTCCATATAAAATTATCCAGAGGAACATCACCTATTCTGGGGTGATGATGTTGGAAGTGATGATAGTTTCAGGTATCTTGAATTCCTTACTACCCAGTGTTCTGTCGGGCTCTCTGGTAGACTCCTCCCAAAAATTCACAGGTACAAATTTCAGACACACACACGCGTTTGAAAATTCAAAACAATGTTCTTTATAATGAAAATTCACTTAAACCAAGCCCTCTTTTGGTATAGCAAAGAGCACTCATCTCCAAACAAACTGGTAATTTGTACAAGTCCCTTATCAGTTCTGTGATACTTAGCTTGCAGCTGTGAGGCAATTCACAGTCCTTCTTCTTTCACAAAGTGAAACACACTTTGCTCTGGTTTAGTTTCAAAGTGGGGGAAAATCAGCACACAAAAGGTCAAAGTCAGTAAAGCAGTCACGAAACACAACGATCAGATAATCCACAATGGCCAAACCCACAGGCTGCTCTTTATAGCAGCCTCACTAATTACCACAGCCCCACCCAACCACAGGTGGCCTCATTTTCTTTGATAATAATCTCTCAGTTGTTGCTGCCTATGCATCGCTCTCCGCATGTGTGGCTGTATCATTAACTCTTGTTCTGAATCCAAGGAGGAGCTAGATAATTGATCTCCTTCTGAGCTGTCTGCCACATTCTCCTCCCTGTCACTCATGTTTTCTTGGTCAGAGGAGCCTTCATCAGCAGATTCCACCGGGGGCAAGACAGGCCTGCAGCATGTAGATGTCTCCTCCACATCCACAGTCCTTAGGGCAGGAGCTGGGCCAGAGCTAACCACAACACCCAATAAGACTGGATTGTGCTGAGATGAGTAGAATGACAACGAGGCTTAAAGATAGACAGGATTCTGAGTACTATAAGGTTTGGATCAAGTGTTACAAATGGATAGAAAATGAGTATAGCTAGAGTCGGGAATAAAATAAATACAATAAGAGTAGAAAAGATAAGAAATAATTTAACCCAGATAACGAAATTAGAATTGCAAGGAATTAGTAAATAGTAGTATTAAAGTATATAGTGTTCCCTCGATTTTCACGGGTTCAAACTTCTCAAAGAGCCTATACCACCTTTTTTTTAAAAAAAAAAATTTAAAAATACTTCGCAGGTTTTTTTCTATACCACGGTTTTTCCCGCCCGATGACTTCACATGTCATCGCCAAACTTTCATCTGCCATTGCAGATTGGCCGAAATCTCAGCCAATCAGCGTTGTTATCGCAAAAAATATATATTGTTAATAGATAATTATGTTTATAAATATATGGATCACTAAGTGTCTTATTCAATGGTGAGTACCAGTAATAATGGTGAGTAAATGGTTGCTAAGGGAATGGGAAATGGTAATTTAGGGGTTTAAAGTGTTAAGGGAAGACTTGTGATACTGTCCATAGCCAAAAATGGTGTGTTTACTTCCGCAATTCTACTTCGCAGAAATTCGACTTTCGCGGGCGATCTCGGAACGCATCCCCTGTGAAAATCGAGGGAACACTGTATACCAAAATTAAAAATAATAATAATATCTTTAAGGTGATGTAAAAACAGGGAGAGAGCACTAAGGAAATAGGGTTTTTAAAAAAATACTGTATCAACAGTTTGCCAAATAAAAAGGTGTTTTTTTTCTTTTTAAAGTAGAAGTCACTCGAGGAATGGTCAAGAAAGTGAGGGAGGAAGTAGGTTTTTTTGAGAAGGTTAAAGATGGAAAGGAGATAGGAAGGAAGGAAGGAAGGAAGGAAGGATGGAGAGAGGCGAAAGAAGATAGATGGGAGAGATGAAGAGTGTATGAAGGGAGTGAGAAAACAAGACTTGAATGCAGATTGATGGTTTATCAATAAGAAAGAGGTGTAAATATGAATATAGAAATGATTAGGAACATGGATTTAGGCACAGCATACCCATCCAATGATAGGCCTGTAAGTTATATGCATTGACATTTGTATGAACATATGTGAAAAAAAATTTAAAAAAAACTTTTTGCAAAAAAAAAAAAAAGACTGTTGAGTACACTACTTACAATTGGAAGCCTTTATAATCCAAAATCTCTAAAAGAGGCAAGATGGAGGAAGTCCTATGTTATTAAGAGAACCTCCATCCTATGAGTGACACACAAAAAGTGATTCCTACAATATTCCTTCCTTTTAGCTTATCTAATTAGCTGCTAATTGGGTTCCAGAATGAGATTCTGAAATTTTAGGTTCCTTGTTGGATCAAGTTACAAATATTCCAGTCAGGGGGAAAACATTGTTTTTTCTCCCCAAATAAATAATAATAATAATAATAATAATAATAATAATAATAATAAATAATAATTTATTAGATTTATATGCTGCCCCTCTCCGAAGACTCGGAGCGGCTATAGTGCCAGTGTCTTATCCTGTTGTTATATTCTTTAACTAAATGGGTCCAATAGGCAATTGGTTAAATCTAACGCATGTCAATAGAATAGAATAGAATAGAACAGTATAGAATAGAATAGAATAGATTAGAATAGAATAGAATATAATTATTTATTGGACAAGTGTGATTGGACATACAAGTACATTAAAATATATATATACATTTGTCAAGAATCATGAGGTACAACACTTAATGATTGTCATAGGGGTCAAATAAGCAATGAGGAAACAATCAATATTAATAAAAAATCTTAAGGATACAAGCAACAAGTTACAGTCACACAGTCATAAATGGGAGGAGATGGCAGTTATTTCCCGTTGCGACTTGAAGCAGTAATCCTTATGCTTTCTCTCCTCAGAGATTATTTTCCTTCGTGCCATCACTCCAGCCTACCCATCCAATGATGCTGACATCATATTTGATATAACGGAAGGAAACCTACGGGATTCTTTTGACATCATCAAGCGCTATTCAGATGGCATGACTGTGGGTAAGGCATTCCTCTTTTGGGTTGTAGCTCTTACCGTTGATGGTTTTGATATGATATTCCAGCATCCATCTGTCCATCCACTCTCCCACCCATCTATCCACCAACTATCCATCTATCCACCCATCCATCCATCGATCTATCTACCAAACATTCATCTATCCATCCTTCCTTCCCTCCTTCCCTCCATCCATCCATCCATCCATCCATCCACTCCCCCATAGAAACATAGAAGACTGATGGCAGAAAAAGACCTCATGGTCCATCTAGTCTGCCCTTATACTATTTCCTGTATTTTATCTTAGGATGGATATATGTTTATCCCAGGCATGTTTAAATTCAGTTAGTGTGGATTTACCAACCACGTCTGCTGGAAGTTTGTTCCAAGGATCTACTACTCTTTCAGTGAAATAATATTTTCTCACGTTGCTTTTGATCTTTCCCCCAACTACCCATCCATCCACCCACCCATCCATCTGCCCACCCACCCACCCACCCACCCACCCATCCATCCACTTACCCACCAATCCAGCCAGCCAGCCATGCACTCTTCCACTCATCTATCCACCACCCACCCACCAATCCATCCATCGATCTATCTACCAAACATTCATCTATCCACCCTTCCATCCATCCATCCACTCACCCAATCCATCTGCCCATCCATCCATCCATCCATCCACCCACTCACCCACCCACCCACCCATCTATCTATCTATCAATCATCCATCTATCCACCCACCCACTACTATATGAAGAATGGTTTCAGGAACTGGGCGTGGCAAGTTTAATGAAAAGAAGGACCAGGGGAGACATGATAGCAGTCTTCCAATATCTCAGGGGTTGCCACAAAGAAGAGGGAGTGAAGCTATTCTCCAAAGCACCCGAGGGTAGGACAAGAAGCAATGGGTGGAAACTAAACAAGGAGAGAAGCAACCTAGAACTAAGGAGAAATTTCCTAACAGGTGGAACAATTGATCAGTGAAACAGCTTGTTGCAAATGCTGGAAGTTTTAAAGAAGATGTTGGATAACCATTTGTCTGAAGTGGGTTTCCTGCCTAAGCAGGGGGTTGGACTAGAAGACCTCCAAGGTCCCTTCCAACTCTGTTATTCTACTCTACTCTACTCTACTCTACTCTACTCTACTCTACTCTACTCTACTCTACTCTACTCCACTCCACTCCACTCCACTCCACTCCACTCCACTCCACTCCACTCCACTCCACTCCACTCCACTCCACTCCACTCCACTCCACTCCACTCCACTCCACTCCACTCCACTCCATTCCATTCTTGAACAAGAAAAACAAACCGTCCGTGTATTGCATGGGTAAATTTTAGAACCTGTCTTACAGCTCGGCCTGAAGATGGCGCTGTAGTCATGCTCATTCCAAATGTATTTCAAAATTTCTCCAGCAGATGTGGCTACTTGGTGCCAAAGGGGGAACATCTTCACGCAGGCTTCTAAGCTTTGGGGGGTGTTAAAGAAGAGCTGTTGGAAAATTAAAGACCTGCAAGATGACTTTCTACAAAGGGTGCTGATGCAAATGATACAATTGGGAATGAAAATCAATACATTTGCAACCCAATGGTTGATCATTATAAAGTCAGGCAGGGAGACAGACTGCATGTTTTAAGGGCCTCTGTATAAGAGCACAAGTTTTTAGGCGAGCTGCGTGTTACTTCTGTAACCATCTTCTTGCCCCTCTCAAATTTTCCAAGATGTCACATCTATCTTTCTGTCTGTCTGTCTGTCTGTCTGTCTGTCACCTGCTTCAATAGGAACTTAAGAAAAATAAAATTCAGAGTCCATTTCAAACTTCAAAAGTGAATTTATCTAAAGTCAGAACTGAAAGCAACGGAAGTAAAGCAGAAACTGAGAGAAAGGTGTGATACAAGTATATATGTGTGCTCTTATTGGTTTCTGGGAGGTATGTGGCAAGAGGTGGTCCCGTTAATTAATTAATTAATTAATTAATTAATTAATTAATTAGTTAGTTAATTAGTTAATTAGTTAATTAGTTAATTAGTTAATTAGTTAATTAGTTAATTAGTTAATTAGTTAATTGGTTAATTGGTTAATTGGTTAATTGGTTAATTGGTTAATTGGTTAATTGGTTAATTAATTAATTAATTAAGTTAGTTAGTTAGTTAGTTAATTAGTTAATTAATTAATTAATTAATTAATTAATTAATTAATTAATTAATTAATTAAGTTAGTTAGTTAGTTAGTTAATTAGTTAATTAATTAATTAATTAATTAATTAATTAATTAATTAATTAATTAATTAAGTTAGTTAGTTAATTAATTAGGTTGGTTGGTTGGTTGGTTGGTTAGTTAGTTAGTTAGTTAGTTAGTTAATTAAGTTAGTTGGTTGGTTAGTTAGTTAGTTAGTTAGTCAAACAATTATAGGGTGGCAATTTGTACGAATTAAACATTAGATAAGTAATGATAAAAAGAAACAAAAGAAGACAGGGACGGTAGGCACAGTAGTGCGCTTATGCACGCCCCTTACAGACCTCTTAGAAAGGGGGAGAGGTCAATTGTAGATAGTCCAAGGTTAAAGGTTTTGGGGTTAGGAGTAGAAACCACAGAGTCAGGTAGTGCATTCCAGGCGTTGATTATTCTGTTGCTGAAGTCGTATTTTTTTGCAGTCAAGTTTGGAGTGGTTGACATTTAATTTAAATTGATTTTGTGCTCGTGTGTTGTTGCGGTTGAAGGTGAAGTAGTCGTTAACAGGTAGGACATTTTGGTATATGATTTTATGAACTATAATTAAGTCGGAATGGAGACGACGGCGACTGAACTCCTCTTCTTTATAGCCTGTAAAGTTAGTGGAAGAACAGAAGAATAGAGTTGGAAGGGACCTTTTAGGTCATCTAGTCCAGTGTTTCCCAACCTTGGCAACTTGAAGTTATTTGGACTTCAATTCCCAGAATTCCCCAGCCAGCAAAAGCTGGCTGGGGAATTCTGGGAGTTGAAGTCCAGATAGCTTCAAGTTGCCAAGGTTGGGAAACACTGATCTAGTCCAACCCCCTGCCCAAGCAGGCGACCCCCTACACCAGTGATGGTGACATGCACATGCGCAGAAGCAAAAAAATCACCAAAAATCACCAAAATCTCGCGCATGTGCACATCCACTGATGTAATTTGACTATCTGCACATGCGCAGAAGCCAAATGTCACTCCGGCGTGCGCGCCTGTCCACTGGTCACCCAGAGCTGTGTGCAGAGCTCAATTTCCATTACCAGTGTGGTGTTCCTCCTCCTCATTTTAGTAGGAACCTAATACTGCTTGGTGCCCAGAATAGTAATAGTAATAGTAATAGTAATAGTAATAGTAATAATTTATTACACTTGTATGCCGCCCCTCTCCGAAGACTCGGAGCGGATCACAACAAAATACAAAGCACAAATCTAATATTAAAAACAATTATAAAAACCCATTATAAAACAGTCATACCATCCAATTAAACCATACATAAAATAAAACAGCTAAGGGTCAGTTATGTCCCCCAAGCCTGGCAGCATAGGTGGGTTTTCAGTAATTTGCGAAAGGCAAGGAGGGAGGGGGCAGTCCTGATCTCTGGGGGGAGTTGATTCCAGAGAGCCGGGGCTGCCACAGAGAAGGCTCTTCTCCTGGGGCCCACCAGACGCCATTGTTTTGTCGACGGGACCCAGAGAAGGCCAACTCTGTGGGACCTGGGATTTGTGCAGCAGAAGGCGGTCCTGAAGGTATTCTGATCTGATGCCATGAAGGGCTTTATAGGTCATAACCAACACTTTGAATTGTGACCGGAAACTGATCGGCAGCAAGTGCAAGCCGTGGAGTGTTGATGAAACATGGGCATATTACGATACAGCAGCAAACTTGGCAACTTTAAGACTTGTGGACCAACTCATTCCTAGGTATGCCCATGTTACACCAACACTCCGCAGTCTGCATTGATTGCCGATCAATTTCCAGTCACAATTCAAAGTGTTGGTTATGACCTATAAAGCCCTTCATGACAACGGACCAGAATATCTCCGGGACCGCCTTCTGCCGCACGAATCCCAGCGACCGGTTAAGTCACACAGATTTGGCCTTCTCCAGGTCCCGTCGACTAAACAATGTCTTCTGGCGGGTCCCAGGGGAAGAGCCTTCTCTGTGGCGGCCCCGACTCTCTGGAACCAGCTCCGCCCAAAGATTAGAACTGCCCCCACCCACCTTGCCTTCCGTAAACTCCTTAAAACTCACCTTTGCTGTCAGGCATGGGGGAATTGAGGCATTCCCCCCTCCCCCGGGCCTATACAATTTATGAATGGTATGTCTGTGTGTATTTCTGGTTTAATCATGTGTTGTTGTTTTTTAATTTATTAGATTTGTTGTGAATTGTTTTATTATATGTTGTGAGCCGCCCCGAGTCTACGGAGATGGGCGGCATACAAATCAATCAATCAATCAATCAATCAATCAATCAATCAATCAATCAAACAAACAAACAAACAAATTGGCTGGAGAATTCTGGGAGTTGAAGTCTGCAAGTCTTAAAAGTTGCTAAATTTGGGGGGCCCTGTGATAAAAGGGATACGGGTGGACCAAGAGTTCAGCTGACTGCAGCACATCTTGAATATAAGAGGGGTGGCGCAGCAGGAAGATTGCAGTACTGCAAGCCACTGAAGCTGAGTGTAGATCTGTAGGTCAGCGGTTCAAATCTCATCACCGGCTGAAGGTTGACTCAGCCCTTCCATCCTTCCGAGGTGGGTAAAATGAGAACCCGGATTGTGGGGGCAATAGCCTAGCTCTGTTAAAAAAGTACTATTGCTAACATGTTGTAAGAGGCCCTGAATCTAAGGAGTAGGACGGCATAAAAATCGAATGAATGAATAAATCGGTGCAACAACTAAATGAACTAAAGAGGATCGTGTTTTCTTTCCTTTGCATCTCCGCTTGGAAAGTCTCACAGCTGATCCAGGAGGAGGGTAAACAGAAGTAAAGCCTCCGCTTGTTCTCTTTAAGCCTTTTTGCAGACTTTCGATTAGAAGGCTATTCAGTTTTCTCTCTCTCTCTCTCTCTCTCTTTCCCTCTTAAACCAGCTGTCAGGTAAGAATTCGTTTCCTGCCTGTACAGAAAGGTTTAATTAAAGCCTGGGGTATTAGAAGTCTTTCCCCCCTTAGCTCTATCTAAGTCTGTAATGCAGTGATGGGCTGTTGCCCCCACAAGGGGGGGGGGGACGGGGACGCAGTGGGCGGTGGTGGTAAGTTTATGCTCTATTTATTGAATACTTAATAGTTTTTTTTAATTGTCCTTCTTGCTCTAGTACCTTACTATGATCCTTCATTACTTTTAAAACAGCAAATAATTAGTATGTTTTTACCCATAAACGATTCAATCATTTTAATCATTAGTTAGAACTGAACTTTTATAGCAATTGAAGAAAATTGATCTACTTGCCTAACCTGTTATCATACTGAAACCTTGTGGGTTCAATACAAAACCTTAAAATGTGACTGTGCTCGTCCTCAACAAATAATGCCGTCTATCATTTGTCCTTTTTGTGGTTATTCAAATAATGTTGTGTGATTTGTATGCCGCTCCGAGTCTTTGGAGAGAGGTGGCATACAAATCTAATAAATAACAACAACAACGACAACTACAACGACAACAACGACAACAATAATAATAATAATGATGATGATGTGACTTAATCAACTGAAAAAGAATCCAAGCACCTATTTGAAAATGAATAATAATAATAATAATAATAATAATAATAATAATAATACAGTAATAATATATTAGATTTGTATGCCACCCCTCTCCGAAGACTCAGGGCGGCTCACAACAATAATAAAAAACAATATTATAGTGAAACAAATCTAATATTAAAAAAGAGACATATAAAACCCTATCATATTTAAAAACCAAACACACCAAACATAAAATATAAAGAGCCTGGGGGAAAGGTGTCTCAACTCCCCCATGCCTGGTGGTATAGATGGATCTTGAGTAGTTTACGAAAGGCAAGGAGGGTGGGGGCAGTTCTAATCTCTGGGGGGAGTGGATTCCAGAGGGCCGGGGCCGCCACAGAGAAGGCTCTTCCTCTGGGGCCCACCAAACAACATTGTTTAGTTGACGGGACCCGGAGAAGGCCAACTCTGTGAGACCTTATTGGTTGCTGGGATTCGTGCAGTAGCAGGTGGTTCCAGACGTATTTTGGTCCAATGCCATGTAGGGCTTTAAAGGTCATAACCAACACTTTGAATTGTTATCTTGGTCGATAAGCCATTCCCACCCAGTCACATGACCTTTAAGCCACCTCCAGTCACATGATTGTCAAGCCACTCCCACCTGGTCACATGACCACCAAACCACACCCAGACGATACCCATGCCCACAGTGTGGTAGTAATTTTTTTTGCAGCTTTTCACTACTGTAATACCACCTGTATTCAGGCAAGGCCACTAAGTCCTGCAAAGTAAAACTTTTATATCACATGCATGACTTTAGCTTGTAAAAATGGGACTTTGTGCATAAAAAGACTGATTTGAAATATCCATGCATGGATTCCTCGTTTGTTTTCAAGCTGCGTCGGCCGCGATAGAACAGGAACCAAAGCAATGCTCATCATGCCAGAGCAATTAAAAATGTTAACGCTGATCATTGCTGTTGTTGTTGTCTCTCCACTCACAGGGGTCGTTCGACAGGTGAAGCCCATCATTGGTCCTTTCTACGCCACCCTGAAGTTGGAGATGAACTATGTCATTGGAGGGGTCGTCTCGCATCGTAATGTGGTCAACGTGCACATCTTCGTGTCCGAATATTGGTTCTGATCGGCTGTTTAATGAAGAGAGAGTTCAAAACGAAGCTCTAACACGCTGGGAGGTTCATATTCATGGTCGGGAGAGGATTGGAGAGGAAGGACCACGAGTAGCCTTCTTTTCCAAGGATGTAATCTGGTTTCTAGCTTAATTGCAGGACAAATAGCAAACTATCTAAAATAGAAGTAGGATATCAATGCCTGTAAATTCACAGTAGTTAACGTTGTGTTGTATATACAGTATCATTTTGTTTTTGTATCTGGTAGGCCCTGAACCTCTCGTTGAGTTTTAATCTCAGTTATTTTGTTAAATGCTTGAGACTGGGTTGTGCAGATCTAAGTCTTGCTGTCTTTGAGGCTCCCCACTTCCTTGAATGTTTTACCTGGCTACGACTTCTTTTTTTAATTGTAGACTTTTTTTTAATTAAACAATCATCTTTATTTATTTATTTATTCGATTTTTATGTCGCCCTTCTCCTTAGACTCAGGGCGGCTTACAACATGTTAGCAATAACACTTATAACAGAGCCAGCCTATTGCCCCCAACAATCCGGGTCCTCATTTTACCCACCTCGGAAGGATGGAAGGCTGAGTCAACCTTGAGCCGGTGATGAGATTTGAACCGCTGACCTTCAGATCTACAGTCAGCTTCAGTGGCCTGCAGTACAGCACTCTACCTGCTGCGCCACTTTGGCTCTTGTCATCTGGAGTCAGACGTAACTCCAGCTGATTGGGTTTCTTCCCCATTATTCTAGTGACCAACGGTAGTAAGTCCAGAGGATTGCTTAGTAATACAGGGTTATTCAAAAAGAATGAACCTTCATGATGCAATCTTTTATTAAGGAAATGTAATATAGTGTTCCCTTGATTTTCGCGGGGGATACGTTCCGAGACCGCCCGCGAAAGTCGAATTTGCGCGAAGTAGAGATGCGGAAGTAAATACACACTATCAACAGTACCACAAGCCTTCCCTTAACACTTTAAACCCCTAAATTACCATTTCCCATTCCCTTAACAACCATTTACTCACCATTATTACTGGTACTCACCATTGAATAAGACACTTAGTGATCCTGATACTTAGAAACATAATTATTTATTAACAATAATTATTTTTTTTGCGATAAAAATGCTGATTGGCCGAGATTTCGGCCAATCAGCAATGGCAGACGAAAGTTTGGTGATGACGTAGGATGTCATTGGGTAGGAAAAACCTTGGTATAGAAAAAAGAACGTGAAGTATTTTTTAATTAATATTTTTTGAAAAACCGTGGTATAGGCTATTCGAGAAGTTCGAAGCTGCGTAAATCGAGGGAACACTGTACAAATCTCCAACCAAGTCACAAGTATTCTATTCACAATCAACTTTTATTTCCTGTCTTACAAGTAGTAGTAGGTTCCCACCAGAACGGTAAAGGATGCCACACTATAGCAAAAGTTGAGGTGTGCGCCCACAGAAGCTCTGGGAGGACATTTTTGGCTTGCAGAGAGCCTCCAGTAAGATAGGGGAGGGCGTTTTTAACCTTCCCCATCTCCAGGGAAGCCTTTGGAGCCTGGGGAGAGCGAAACATGAGCCTACTGGGCCCACCAGAAGTCTGGAAACAGGCCATTTCTGGTCTCCAGAGGGCCTCTGGGGGGCTGGGGAAGCTGTTTTCGCTCTCCCCAGGCATTGAATTATGGGTGTGGGCACTCGGGCAAGCGCGATAGCGTGCACACACACTCGTGTGGAACCCGAGGGAAAAAAGGTTCGTCATCATTGGGTTCGATCAGTGTTTCCCAACCTTGGCAACTTGAAGAGATCTGGACTTCAACTCCCAGAATTCCCTAGCCAGCGAATGCGAAGTGAAATGGGTGCATTTTTAAGTTGTCATGGTTGAGAAAGACTGATTTATGGTTGTTACTAAGGGGATGCCCATGAATCTAGACTCACTCTTTGGGTCACATTATCTGTACAGTGGTACCTCATCTTACGAACGCCTCTTCTAACGAACTTTTCAAGATACGAACCCGGTGTTTAAGATTTTTTTGCCTCTTCTTCCGAACTATTTTCACCTTACGAACCCAAGCAGCTGCTGCTGGGATGAAGGGGTTTCTTTTTTTCCCCCTTTTTGAAGAAAGAAAAGGGAGGGGCTGCTTGGAGTAGGAAACATTTTGCAGAGAACAATGCTTGCAAAGGCACTGAAAGGGTGTCTTTTTAAGAAAGAAAAGGGAGGGGCGCCCCCCTTGCCTTTCTTCCTTCCCACTCACCCTTTAGCCTAGCCTTGCTTCTTCCACCCGCCCCCTTTAGCTGCTCCTCCCTGCCCTTCTCTCTCCTCCCTTCTAAAGTTTGGGATTTTCCTGAAGGTGCATTATTTGCTTTTACATTGATTCCTATGGGAAACATTGTTTCATCTTACGAACTTTTCACTTTACGAACCTCCTCCTGGAACCAATTAAGTTCGTATGATGAGGTACCACTGTACTTTCTTTTTGGTTCAAGTCATGCTCCATCCTCAATGGCCAAGTTGATCAAAAAGAAGGATTGATGGCAGGAGAGCCTTATTATATTATACCGTACTTTTGTCAACTGCAGATTCTCCATAAACTATACACAAACGTTTGTGAATATTCCCAACAGTTTCTTTCTCTGCAGTGAGAAATTCAGTGATGACACGCTGCTTGTAACATACATCACTTAAAGACACCATTTCAAAACATTGCTGCCACTACGCTATCTGTCTGAAGAAACACAAAATTTACACATGTACCCCTGATAATTCAAATAATGTATATCTAAAGTTTCGCATTTGTACCATTACTGTAGGTTGAGAAAAAAAATTGGTGCATTACTTTCAGGGCGACCCTCGTATGATCTTACTTTCTCTACCCGTGAAGCAATTTGGTTTGGGAGGATCCTGAAACCAGAAAATACATTTTTTAACAGATAGGAACAGATTGGAAAGTCTTTTCTGCAAATCCAAACCAAGTTGAACTTCTAGATCCTTCTGACCTTTTGAAATAATAATCCACCTCCTTTTTGCTCTTCAGTTTTAAACAATTTATGTAAATTTAAATTTAAATTTCTGTCATTGGTTGAGAATTCTAGGACGGTTTCTTCCAACACCTCTGGAGGACATTAATAATAATAACAACAAAGTTGGAAGGGACCTCGTGTTCTGTCGAACTCTCTGGTAGAATCCTCCCGAAAATTCACAGATACAAATTTCAGACACACACACGTTTGAAAATTCAAAACAATGTTCTTTATACCAAAAATTCAAATAGACTAAGCACTCTTTTTGTAAAGCAAAGAGCACTCATCTCCAAACAAACTGGCAATTTGTACAAGTCCCTTATCAGTTCTGAGATACTTAGCTTGCAGCTGGGAGGTAATTCACAGTCCTTCTTCTTTCACAAAGTGAAACATACTATGCTCTGGTTTAGTTTCAAAGTGGGGAAAAATCAGCACACAAAGGTCGAAGTCAGCAAGGCAGGAACGAAACACAACGATCAGATAATCCTCCACAATGGCCAAACCCACAGGCTGCTATTTATAGCAGCCTCACTAATTACCACAGCCCCACCCCCACCCAGGTGGCCTCATTTTCTTTAATAATACTGTCTCAGTTGTTGCTGCCTATGCATTGCTCTCTGCATGCGTGGCTGTATCATTAACTCTTGTTCCGAATCCAAGGAGGAGCTAGATAATTGATCTCCTTCTGACCTGTCTGTCACACTCTCCTCCTCCCTGTCACTCATGTCTTCTTGGTCAGAGGAGCCTTCATCAGCAGATTCCACCGGGAGCAAAACAGGCCTGCGGCATGTGGATGTCTCCCCCACATCCACAGTCCTTGGAGCAGGAGCTGGGCCAGAGCTAACCACAACATCTCGGAGGTCTTCTAGTCCAACTCCCTGCTTGGACAGGAGATCCTACACTACTTCAGACAAATGGTTACCCAACATCTTCTTTAAAACTTCCAAGTTGGAGCATTCACAACTTCTGGAGGCAAGCTGTTCCACTGATCAATTGTTCTAACTGCCAGGAATTTTTTCCTTAGTTCTAAGTTGCTTCTCTCCTTCATTAATTTCCACCCATTGCTTCTTGTCCTACCATCAGGTGCTTTGGAAAAAAGCCCGACTCCCTCTTCTTTGTGACAACCCCTGAGATATTGGAACACTGCTATCATGTCTCTGCTAGTTTAAGGAAAAGCCAGTTTACAGGGGCAGGCCTGTTTATAGAGGAAAATATCTTCTCATCACTTATTCCATTAGGTTTTCTAAACTTGCAAATTACATGCTTGCTTATTTATTTTAATGTGTACATCTGCTTGACTTGGAAAGCATTTGACCGAGGAGAGAAACATGACATCTTGGGGTTACTCATAATCAAGTTATAGCCATTTCCTCCCTTTCTTCTTTGCTAGATTAAATAGGAAAAAGACATTGGAAAATAATACATTCCTAGAAAATAAATATAGTTTTAATATGTTATTTTACAATTGCCAACAGCTTGGCCTTGATGTTCTAAGAATAGTGGCCAGTTTAAAGTTTACTGGGCTCTGCCTTTGTAGCACTCTGTGCCAAAAAAAGTAAATTAATTTTGCCTACCAGCGGAAAATATTGATATGCATCAGGGCCATATTGGATTTAAAATAATTACACACTCCAATAATTACACCAACCAAAGAAGGCTATTTATAGTTGTTACTAAGGGAATGCCCATGAACTTAGATTCACTCTTTAGGTCACATTATCTGTACTTTCTTTTTGGTTCAAGTCATGCTCCAGCCTCAATGGCCAAGTTGATCAAAAAGAAGGATTGATGGCAGGAGAGCCTTATTATATTATACACTATGGTGTCTGTTGTGGTTGGCTCTGGTCCAGCTCCTGCCCCAGGGAATGGGGAGGTGGATGCACGGGAAAATTCACCATGTCACAGGCCTGTGTTATTGCCGACAGAATCAGTTCAGAGTTTAGTTTCCTTGGACGAAGAAGAAGGTGGGAGTGACTTGGCAGAGGAGGGCTTGGCACACAGCCCAGGCAGTCAATCTCCCTTATCTTCCATTGATTCAGATGATGGCATTTTGGACCCACTCAAGTGCAAAATTATGCGTAGAAGAGACCAAGTAAGAACATATTACAGGAAATAAGGGAGGCCACCTGTGTTTGGGTGGGGCTCCAGTAATTAGGGCTGCTGCTATAAATAGCAGCATGTGGGTTTGGCCGTTGTGGAAGAATATCTGATCGGAGTTCGTCAGGAATATTGTGTTGCTGGACTTTGTTGCTTTTTCACGCCTTGGGAAACAAAGCAGAGCAATGTGTGTGTGTGTCTCACTTCATTGGAAGAAGAAGGGGTGTGATGTTTCTTCACAGCTGCTAGCAAAGTACTTAATGACTGCTTAAGGGGAATTGTACAGACTACCTGGTTGTTTTGGGAAGAGTGCTCTTTGCAATACAAAAAGAGTGCTTTGTTGATTTTGAATTTTGTGATAAAGAACATTGTTTTGAATTTTCAAACGTGTGTGTGTCTGAAATTTGTACCCTTGAATTTTTGGGAGGCTCCTATCAGAGAGCCCGGCAGAACAGGTGTCATTACCTATTATTGTGTGTATGAAACCTACACACACACGAAAAAATGACGTTTCTTCTACACTCCCCATTTTTCCACGTAATCTCTGTCCCGTTCTGTGGCCTTACTCCAGAGAGCCACAAGGGCGTGTATACCCCATTGGTACCACTCCTTGTTCTGGTCACTAAGCCATTTCTGCACTGTGCAAATCATCTCTAATGGCCTCACCCTCTGTGCCCAGCGACTAACCGTACTTCTGTCGACTGCAGATTCTCTATAAACTGTATACAAACGTTTGTGAATGTTCCCAACAGTTTCTTTCTCCACAGTGAGAAATTCAACGACATGTTGCTTGTAACGTACATCACTTACAGATGCCATTTCGAAACACTGCAGCAGCTATGCTGTCTGTCTGAAGAAACACACAATTTACACACACGCTCCTGACAATTCAAATAATGTATATCTAAAGTTTCGCATTTGTGCCATTACTGTAGGCTGAAAAAAAATGTGGTGCATTCCTTTCTGGGCGACCTTTGTATTTTGCTTTTGCACAAGCGCACAAAGCAAAGGACTGCTACCAGAGCAATCATGCACAATTTGCACAATCTGGTGGCGCTACTGGTGCACAGTCTGCTACCGCACTGGTAGCAACTCTCTACCGTGCCGAACCAGTAGGATTTCACCCCTGGATGTGAAACTTATGAAAGTTTTTAGATGGGGGAATAAGAAAACACAAGGATTTAGATTCACAGAACAGATCAGCTGTGCTGAGGTTTCCTTTTTTTTAGAAACATAGTAACATGGAAGATTGACGGCAGAAAAAGACCTCATGGTCCATCTAGTCTGCCCTTATACTATTATACTGTATTTTATCTTAGGATGGATATATGCTTATTCCAGGCATGCTTAAATTCATTCACTGTGGATTTAACAACCACATCCAAGGATCTACTACTCTTTCAGTCAAATAATATTTTCTCACGTTGCTTCTGATCATTCCCCCAACTAACCTCAGATTGCACCCTCTTGTTCTTGTGTTCACTTTCCTATTAAAAACACTTCCCTCCTGAACCTTGTTTAACCCTTTCACATATTTAAATGTTTCGATCATGTCCCCCCTTTTCCTTCTGTCCTCCAGACTGTACAGATTGAGTTCATTAAGTCTTTCCTGATAAGTTTTATGCTTAAGACCTTCCACCATTTTTGTAGCCCATCTTTGGACCCGTTCAATTTTATCAATATCTTTTTGTAGGTGTTCTGTTGAGCTCTCTGGTAGAATCCTCCCAAAAATGCACAGATACAATTTCAGACACACACACGTTTGAAAATTCAAAACAATGTTCTTTATAATGAAAATTCACTTAAACCAAGCCCTCTTTTGGGATAGCAAAGAGCACTTGTCTCCAAACAAACTGGTAATTTGTACAAGTCCCTTATCAGTTCTGTGATACTTAGCTTGCAGCTGTGAGGCAATTCACAGTCCTTCTTCTTTCACAAAGTGAAACACACTTTACTCTGGTTTAGTTTCAAAGCGGGGAAAAATCAGCACACAAAAGGTCCAAGTCAGTAAAGCAGTCACGAAACACAACAATCAGATAATTCTCCACAATGGCCAAACCCACAGGCTGCTATTTATAGCAGCCTCACTAATTACCACAGCCCCACCCAACCACAGGTGGCCTCATTTTCTTTGATAATAATCTCTCAGTTTTTGTTGCCTATGCATCGCTCTCCGCATGCGTGGTTGTATCATTAACTCTTGTTCTGAATCCAAGGAGGAGCTAGAGAATTGATCTCCTTCTGAGCTGTCTGCCACAATCTCCTCCTCCCTGTCACTCATGTCTTCTTGGTCAGAGGAGCCTTCATCATCAGATTCCACCGGGGGCAAAACAGGCCTGCAGCATGTGGATGTCCCCCCCACATCCACAGTCCTTGGGGCAGGAGCTGGGCCAGAGCTAACCACAACAGTAGGTGAGGACTTTTGTCCACTTTTAATTATTCTCTAAGATAGAGGACGGGCGGCATACAAATCTAATAAATAAAATAAATAATATAATAATTTTACAGAGGACAGACGGCTGCTAACCAATTCTTTGTTAGTGTAGCTTGAAGGTCATCATCCTTGAAAATATCCCCAAGAAACTCCTTGGTAACGAGAGAGATCGAAGAATCTGCAGTGTAGGATGGCAAACAGCCTGAAGATACTTTTATCTAAGTCAAACACACAACGATGGCGATTTTTAATTCCTGCCTGCTTACACATTGCTCCCGAACACAGAGGAGAACAAAGGCAGAATTATAGTTCAAAATATAAGCAAAGTAACACATTCGTATCAATGTTGACCACAAGAATGTAGAATGCATTCTTCTTGTTTCGTTTTCAACAATCTTCATTCAGGAAGGAAAAGCCCTTCCTAGAATGATCTCCCTTTTGAGGGAACAAAACATGTAAGGGGCTAGCAAATAGGAATAAAAAAATACAATCTGAGGACTTAAAAAGAAAGAAAGAAACCGGGGGCAACCATGTTGATCTTGCCAAATAATTTGGAGACTGTTCTGTCTGGGTCACTCCAGAAGCCAACACCAACCCAAAAAGAGAAGCCAGACACACTGGTAAAAGGCAAAGGCAATTTTATAAAATTCAAGAAAAACACAGGTAACAGAAAATGTCCTTACAAACAGGAAAACGCTGTATCTTCAGATATATTCACGGAGGCCAAAAGTCCATGCAGCAATACAGAATTCTTGCTGCCAAGCCAAGGCTGTAGATAGCAGACCTACACCTCCCACGGATCTTCCAAAGCTGCTGGGCCACAAGCCAGGAACAGAGATGCCGAGAAACAAGACAGGATAACGCCACGCCAAGCTGATAACACTCCTCATGGCTTCAAGGCATTGCCTGCCTTTTAAACCCTGCTGATCAGTACCACACCCAAACCCAGCTGTTTCTACTTCAATGGTGAAAATATCTCTTTAACTGCTCCTTTCGTTGCTCTGAACGTCTCTGTCTCATGTCAATGACAGCTTGTGCGTCATCACCTAATGACTCCAAGCTACTGGCTGGGGAGAGCCCCCCCCGGGGCTCTCATGCTGTTCTCCTTCATCCCATTCCTGACTCTCCTCTCCCCCGTCCGACTGTTCAGCCCCCTCCTCTGCGCTGTCATCCTCCTCCGGGCATGGAGCCAGCAGAGACACAGCTGGTCCCTGAGCAGCCTCAGGCTGAATCACAACAGAGACGAGTTCACAAAAGCGAACTCATGACAATGGTGCCAATGGGGCACTTGGAGCTCTGCCTATTTCTAATGTATTATTATTATCATTATCGTTATCATTATCGTTATCGTTATCGTTATCGTTATCGTTATCGTCATCGTCATCGTCATCATCATCATCATCATTATCATTATTGGTCATCACCTAGCCCTTCATGGCACCGGACCAGGGTATCTACGAGACCGTCTTCTGCCGCACAAATCCCAGCGACCGGTTAGGTCCCACAGAGTTGGCCTTCTCCGGGTCCCGTCAACAAAAAAATGTCGTTTGGTGGGCCCCAGGGGAAGAGCCTTCTCTGTGGCGGCCCTGGCCCTCTGGAACCAACTCCCCCCAGAGATTAGAATTGCCCCCAACCTCCTCGCCTTTTGTAAGCTCCTTAAAACCCATCTCTGCCATCAGGCATAGGGGAACTGAGATATTCTTTCCCCCTAGGCCTTTACAATTTATGCATGGTATGTTTGTATGTATGTTTGGTTTTACAAATAAGGGTTTTTAACTGTTTTAGTATTGGATTTACATGCTGTTTTGTACTACTGTTGTTAGCCGCCCCGAGTCTACGGAGAGGGGCGGCATACAAATCCAATAAATATTATTATTATTATTATTATTATTATTATTATTATTATTATTATTATTGTATAAAGATAATTTCTAATTTTTACTACTACACTGTGGGCGTGGCTTATGCAGGTCGCCCTGCATTTTCTTTCAACATCTTTCAGTGCAAATTGGATGCTCTGGGGTGGAGCTTCATTTTTGCTACCTCACTGCGTTCCCCACCATACAGGCAGCAGCCCACTCCTACATCTTATACACTGAAGTGTAGCCCCTCCAAGCCTCTCAAAATGGAGCTTTTGGAGGCTGAAAACAGCCTCTGAAACAGAGCTTTTTTACAAGGCTGAAAACAACCTCTCAAACGAGCTTTGCAAAGCTGGAAAAACAACCAGCAGGAGTCTCAAGACTTATATACAGTGTTCCCTCGATTTTCGCGGGGGATGTGTTCCAAGACCGCCCGCGAAAGTCGAATTTCTGCAAAGTAGAGATGCGGAAGTAAATACACTATTTTTGGCTATCACAAGCCTTCCCTTAACACTTTAAACCCCTAAAGGGAATTTCCCATTCCCTTAGCAACCATTTAGATTATTACTCACCATGGTTATTTATTAAAGTTTATTAAAAAAATATTTATTAAAGGCGCACGAAAGCTTGGTGATGACATATGACATCATTGGACGGGAAAAACCATGGTATAGGGGGGAAAACTGTGAAGTATTTTTTAATTAATATTTTTGAAATACCATGGTATAGACTTTTCACGAAGTTCGAATCTGCAAAAATCGAGGGAACACTGTATACCTGTTCCAAGCTGTTAGCTGAGGACACTAGCCAGATGGATGCTGGTAGGCAAATTTTTTTTTTCTTATTTTCCTCCCAAAAAACTAGAGTGTGTCTTATACTCTGGTGCATCTTGTAGTCTGAAAAATACAGTACAGTAATCCCTCGTTTTTCGCAGGGGATGCTGTTGTGGTTAGCTCTGGCCCAGCTCCTGCCCCAAGGACTGTGGATGTGGGGGAGACATCCACATGCTGCAGGCCTGTTTTGCCCCCAGTGGAATCTGCTGATGAAGGCTCCTCTGACCAAGAAGACATGAGTGACAGGGAGGAGGAGAGTGTGGCAGACAGCTCAGAAGGAGATCAATTCTCTAGCTCCTCCTTGGATTCAGAACAAGAGATAATGATACAGCCACGCATGCGGAGAGCGATGCATAGGCAGCAACAACTGAGAGATTATTATCAAAGAAAATGAGGCCACCTGTGGTTGGGTGGGGCTGTGGTAATTAGTGAGGCTGCTATAAATAGCAGCCTGTGGGTTTGTCCATTGTGGAGGATTATCTGATCGTTGTGTTTCGTGACTGCTTTACTGACTTTGTGTGCTGATTTTTCCCCGCTTTGAAACTAAACCAGAGCAAAGTGTGTTTCACTTTGTGAAAGAAGAAGGACTGTGAATTGCCTCACAGTTGCAAGCTAAGTATCACAGAACTGATAAGGGACTTGTACAAATTACCAGTTTGTTTGGAGTTGAGTGCTCTTTGCTATACCAAAAGAGAGCTTGGTTTATGTGAATTTTCATTATAAAGAACATCGTTTTGAATTTTCAAACGTGTGTGTGTCTGAAATTTGTACCTGTGAATTTTTGGGAGGAGTCTAACAGAGAGCCCGACAGAACAGATGCATTCCAAGACCACCCGTGAAAAACGAATTTCCGTGAAGTAGAGGAAAGATATTTTTTAATGTATTTAACAAGTACAGTAATACCTCATGATACGAACTTAATTGGTGCAAGGAGGAGGTTCGTAAGATGAAAGGTTCGTAAGACGAAACATTGTTTCCCATAAGAAACAATGTAAAGTCAATTAATCCGTGCAACCAAAAAAAACCTGCAAAAAAACGGCTTTCGGCGACTGCTGGGAAGCCGCGCGGCTGTTTTAAAAGGTGACAGCCGACCTGGGGGGCTTCCCAGCACACCCCCGAGGTTCGGGGGTTCGGGGTTCGGGGGGGTACTGGGAAGCCCCCCAGGCCGGCTGCGACCTTTTAAAACAGCCGCGCCGCTTCCCAGCTCTTTCCTGAAGCCGAATGCCAAAGCCGAACTTCCACGTTCGGCTTCGGGAGACAGCTGGGAAGCGGCGTGGCTGTTTTAAAAGGTGACAGCCGGGCTGGGGGGCTTCCCAGCAACCTCCCGAACCGAACCCGGGGTTCAGAAAAATTTTGCCTCTTCTTACGAACTTTGTTCGAGTTACGAACCGGCGTTCGGGAGGCTTCTGGGAAGCCCCGCCGCCTGGCTGTCACCTTTTAAAACAGCCGCGCGGCTTCCCAGCAGTCTCCGAACGCCGGTTCGTAACTCGAAAAAAGTTCGTAAGAAGAGGCAAAATTTTTCTGAACCCTGGGTTCGTATCACGAGTTGTTCGTAAGACGAGGGGTTCGTATCTTGAGGTACCACTGTATTTGGACTTTTAAAACCCATCCTTTGCATTAAACAGTCATTCTACAATGTTTCTCAGCTACATGTGATATCCTACCAGTTTCTTTAATAGAGTACGATAGTACTGTACAAGAATTTTATGAATTTTTAATGGAGTTAAAATTTTAAATGGATTTAAGCCCCCTTTGAAAACCCGTGAAGTGGCAAATCCGCAAAAGATGAACCGCGAAGTAGCGAGGGATTACTGTACTTATTAATTCTAGTCCCAAGCTTGGTTGTAAATTGAGGACTAACTGTATGTATAAAAGGGGAAGACAGATGAACAGAGATGGAAAGAGAAATATGTCCTAAGTATGTGGCTCAACATGGACCATAGGGTTATGACCACCATCTAGGGGCCTCCTTTGTGGGCGCTTCTGGCATGGTAAAGATGACCACAATTCTATGCTCCTCTCCCACATCTATAAAAAATGGGAGATGCGTTTTGTTTTGAGCTCAGAACAGAGAGCGCCACTTGTTTGTTGTCCCCTTAGAAGAAGCAGTGTGGTCTACTCTAGTTGAGAAACAAACCAAATTCTCAGAACGTGCCTGTTTTGATTTGACCTTAGGACACTCAAACAGCCTCTCTTGAGGTTGGAACAATCCTTTCGAGCTTGACCAGGCGATGTACAAGCGTCCAGAACACTTCGAAGCAGCCACATTTCATTCCAAAGATCAAAATAGCCCCTTAAAGAAATGGAACAGCTGTACAATTCCTCAGAGCTAGAAAACAACTTTCTAAAGAGATACATAACTATGTTAAGGTGGTTAATACGAGGGTTATCTGGCAAGTAGCTCTCATGGGGAACGTTCGCGGGGAAAGTTGGTATTACAGTGATCCCTCGATTTTCGCGGGTTCAAACTTCACGAAAAGTCTATATCACGGTTTTTCAAAAAATATTAATTAAAAAATACTCCACGGGTTTTTTCCCTATACCACAGTTTTTCCCACCCGATGACGTCATACGTCATCACCATCTCTCTTTCCTGTCATTCTCTGCTTCAATCATTTTCTCATTTCTCTTTTTTCTCCCCTTTTTTCTATCATTTCTCTCTCTCTCTCTACCTTCCACTCTCCCCCCTCTTGCTCTCTCTCTCTCTCTTTCTCACTCTCTCTCTCCCTCTCCTTTCTATCTCGCTCTGTCTGTTGCTCTCTCTCTGTGAGAACGCCTGCCCCGCCTCTCCTGCAGCCCCCTCGCTGACAGCTGGGATGAAAGCGCTCTGAGCTAAGGGACTGCGAGAGGGGTGGGGCGGGCATTCTCAAAGCGCTCTGAGAGGCTAGCGGCCGAATGAGGAGGACGAGAAGCCGTAGCCGCCAGCGCTGCTGTAGGAGGACCCGTGCCCCAAGAAAGCCGGTGAGAGGGGTGGATCAGGCGGGTGGGGGGTAGCGGCAAGGGGGCCGGAGGCGCTGTGGGGGCAGGGGCGGCCGACATTCAAAACAATCTTTGCCGGCCTCTGCACTTTCGTCGCTCCCCGCCCCCAACTTCAAGCCTGGCTCCTTGCGCGGCTTGGAAAAGGGTGCGCCAGGGTAGTTTTTGGCTGCCCATAGCCAAAAATTGTGTTTTTACTTCCGCATCTTTACTTTGCGGAAATTCGACTTTCGCGGGCTGTCTGGGAATGCAACCCCTGCAAAAAATCGAAAGATCACTGTACTATCGTGTAGTGGGAAGCCAGCGGAAGTGAACGTGCAGTGCCAGGGGTCAGTAGATCATCGACTGGCGTTGTGGTGAAGGTTAGAGATGAGCGTCTTCATTCTGTTTCCCACCAGGTGTAAAGTGCGTGCTGTAATAAAAATAATAATTTGATAATAATTGATTAGATTTGTATGCCGCCCCTCTCCGTGGACTCGGAGCAGCTCACAACAAAATAACACAGTATAACAAATCTAATATTAAAAAACATTTAAAACCCCAACGTTAAAACCATGCAACACAATCATTTCATGCATAAACTATAAATGCTTGGGGGTATCTTAATTCCCCCATGCCTGGCGACATAGGTGGGTCTTTAGCAATTTATGAAAGGCAAGGAAGGTGGGGGCAGTTCTGATCTCTGGGGGGAGTTGATTCCAAAGGGCCGGGGCCACCACAGAGAAGGTTCTCCCCCTGGGACCCGCCAACTGACGTTGTTTTGTTGACAGGACCCGGAGAAGGCCAACTCTTTGGGACCTAATTGGTCACTGGGATTCATGCAGCAGAAGACGGTTCCAGAGGTATTCTGGTCCGATGCCATGTAGGGCTTTATAGGTCATTACCAATACTTTGAATTGTGACCGGAAACTGACCGGGAGCCAATGCGCTACCTGAATGCTAGGGGCATGAACACTGCTACGATTCATCGTGAAATTGTTTCAGTTTATGGAGAGGATGTAATGTCGAGATAGCACGTGACAAAATGGGGTCAATTTTTGCACCACATCATCAGTCTCAATGGACGGCCATCCACTCCTGTCTCCATCGTGAACTTTCATCCTTCCGAAATTGAAATTCCGTACCCATTTTGCACTTCGCACTTGGAGGGAAACAGAATGAGGACGGTCATCTCTAACCTTCACCACCACGCCAGTCGATGATCTACTGACCACTAGCACTGCTCATTCACTTCCGCTGGCTTCTCGCTACACAATAGTAATATCAACTTCCCCCGTGAACATTCCCTGCGGGAGCTTTGTGCCTTGTAACCTTACTTGCCGGAAAACCCCCAGAATATTATTTATTTTGTATAACTGGTAAGCTATTAGAAGGGATGCGGTGGCTCAGGGGCTAAGACGCTGAGCTTGTCGATCAGAAAGGTCGTCCGTTCAGCGGTTTAAATCTCTACCGCCACATAATGGAGTGAGCTCCCGTCTTCTCGTCCCAGCTTCTGCCAACGCAGCAGTTTGAAAGCATGTAAAAATGTGAGTAGTAAAATAGGGAGCACCTTAGGTGGGAAGGTAACAGCATTCCACGGGCCTTTGGCGTTTAATCTTGTCGGCCACATGATCATAGAAACATTTTCAGACAGTGCTGGCTCTTTGGCTTTGAAACAGAGATGTGCACTGCCCCCTAGAGTTGGGGATGACTAGCACATAATGTGTGAGGGGAATCTTTGCCTTTAAGCTGTTAGAAGGCTTAAAACAGGCTCAATCTACTCTGTGAAAACAATTCATTTCAGAATTTTCATATATTGAAGTCAAATGTGCACCAAGCATTTCAAACCAAATAAAATGCTGGCTAACTATTCATTTAGCCAAAGAACGTGTTTTAATCACCCTCCTTTTCAAAATGGAATTCGTGGTTAGCCAAATATATTTTAAGGTAAGAAAGGAAGAATTTTATCCTAGCTGCCACTTGTCATCAGTTTTACTACCACATCATTAAAGATATTGCTCATCTCCTGTATAGCTATATATATACACTTAGTTAGTTATAATAGGGGTGAGTATAAGTGCACTAGACTGCCTTCCGTCCCCTATCCTATTGTTCTCCTATATCTCCTATACCTTTCTTCTATTCCTATATCTCTTCTTCTATTCTTTCATTGATATGTTCTATTACTATACCTTCTTTTCTATTATTTCTTAGATATATTTTACTATGAGTATCTCCTCTATAACCTTCATCATGTATTTTACTATGTGTATATATGTACCCACTAAAACCCTCTTTATGTATTGGACAAAATAAATAAATAAAATAAATAGATTAAAAGATAGAATTTTAAGCATCGGAGCCCTGCAGAAGACATAGCCTCCCATCCCCTGTCCTATTGTCTCTCCTATATCTCATATATCATATCTACTATTCTTCTATTCTATCCTTATATTACTCTCATAATATCCTTCTATTCTCTAATTGATATTTTCTCTTCCTAAATTTTCACTTCTATTTGTTCTCTAATATATTTTACTCGAGTATAACCTCTATAGCCTTCATTGTGTATTATTGTGCATTGGACAAAATAAATAAATAAATAAATAAATAAATAAAAATAGTGATAAAAACTGTCAAAATAAAGAGATTTAACCATTGTTTATGGAAAGAGCCTCGTTAAAAGTGTTAGGAAATTAAAACGATGCCTCATTTTAGAGGACCGTCCAACAGATGGAGTTATAGCAGCAGATTTCAGAATTGTAAATGGTTTTTGTACTCCACTGCCTTCCTAAATAACTTTATAATGATAACTCTTGAGATCAATATCCTCTTGTACTCTCTCTAGCCTAGGGGTGGAGCTCTTGCCTCACAAGCAGGAGGTTGTAAGTTCGATCCTAGATAGAGGCAAATTTAGGGTCTCCTGTCAACTCTGTTAATCTGTTAAACCTAACAGTTTTATAAGAGAGGAGTGTTCTGGCGAACTTGCACCAATATTATATTTATTTATAAATATTATATTTGTTATATTTCAGTTGCTTTGCTGCAGAAATAATAAGAGCCTTGGCATGGTTTGGGACTTCCTATTTTATTTGAATAAGAAGAAACACATGCTCTATTCAATCACTACAAGAAACTATAGAATAAAATTCTTTATTGGTCAAATGTGATTGGACACACAAGCAATTTGTCTTTGGTGCATAAGCTCTCATTGCACATAAAAGCGATGAGTGATAGATCATCCTCATAGTCTTCATAAAAAAAAGGATTCATCACCAATCATAAGATACAACAGAGATAGAATCAACATAAGTTGTATTAGGAAACTAAATAAAACAATATAAATTGTAAAGATACAAGCAACAAAGTTATACTTATAAATAGAAAAGGAGATAGACAATAGGAAAGATGAGAAGAATATTAATACAGTCTTACTAAATAGTTTGAAAGGGTTGTGGGAATTAATAATAATTATTAATAATAATTTATTAGATTTGTATGCCGCCCCTCTCCGAAGACTCGGGACAGCTCACAACAAACGCTAACAAACAATATTATACAGGCACAAATCTAATATTAAGAAAAAACTAAAAACCCCATCATAATTAAGAACCAAACAGCACATACATACCAAACATAAATTATAATAAGCCTGGAGGAAAGGTGTCTCAAATCCCCCATGCCTGGCGGTATAAGTGGGTCTTAAGTAGTTTACGGAAGACAAGGAGGGTGGGAGCAGTTCTAATCTCCGGGGGGAGTTGATTCCAGAGGGCCGGGGCCGCCACAGAGAAGGCTCTTCCTCTGGGGCCCGCCAGACAACATTGTTTAGTCGACGGGACCCGAAGAAGGCCAACTCTGTGGGACCCTATCGGCCGCTGGGATTCGTGCGGTACCAGGCGGTTCCGGAGGTATTCTGGTCCAATGCCATGTAGGGCTTTAAAGGTCATGACCAACACTTTGAATTGTGACCGGAAACTGATCGGCAGCCAATGCAGGCCACGGAGTGTTGTAGATACGTGAGCGAATCTGGGAAGCCCCACGATGGCTCTCGCGGCTGCGTTCTGCACGATCTGAAGTTTCCGAACACTTTTCAAAGGTAGCCCCATGTAAAGAGTGTTGCAGTAATCGAACCTCGAGGTGATGAGGGCATGAGCGACTGTGAGCAATGACTCCCTGTCCAAATAGGGCCGCAACTGGTGCACCAGGCGATTGTTTAGCAACTTATATAAGGTGATATCAAGAGATATTGACCTGGGAAAATATATGCAAGCTAAAAAATATTGTGTCATGTAGTCAATTTTCTATTAGTAAATATAAGTAAGAAGCTTTCTAAACATCAGACTTGTAATCCTTGGTGAAAGTTGTAGAAATTCAATGTGGGTGAATTGCAAATATTATCTAAAACACAAGTAGGGTTTCGGCGCTATTGACTGTGCCTTTTTAAAAAATATATATTTTTATTGATTTTTTACAATATAAAGATACACACAACATAAAACAAGTGTTTTTGACTATTGACTGTGTCAGTAAAACTTAGCAAAGAAAACCTGCCTCTGAGGAAATTTCTGATCAATTTCACATCTTCTAGTATACCTGAGCTGCAGTATTCCAGATGGCCAGAGATGGCAGCCCAGAGGTACACAAAGTGCCATCTGCTGCCATCTCATGGTCTTTCAGAGTTTTGCAGTCACAGAATGGCGTTTCTCAGCCTCGGCAACTGTAGGCTTTGTACCTCAATTCCCAGAATTCCCCAGACGGCATGCTTTAAAATGTATGGACTCCAACTCCCAGAATTACCTAGCCACCACGGTCGCTGTGTGGGCAGCTTCTGTTCTTCTGTGTGTGCGTGCACACAACCCAGTGTGTTTTTGCTTCTGTGCATGCACAGGAAGCAAAATCTCGTGAGGGGATGGACGCACAAGAGAGATTTTGGTGATTTTTTTTGCTTCTGCACATGCTGAAATCTTACGCAGGGGCACATCTCCTCATGAGATTTTAATAAATAAAATCTTAAAATAACCCAGCGGCATTCCAAATATCCGGCGTAGGATGGTGGTGTTCCAGTGTTTCAGAAACCAGCTCATCGAATACAACTCATCTGTTTGGAACCCATATCGCATCTCAGACATTAACACCCCCAAAAATGTCCAAAGATACTTCACCAGAAGAGCCCTTCACTCCTCCACTCGAAACAGAATACCCTATGAAATTAGACTTTCAATCCTGGGTCTTGAAAGCTTAGAACTATGATGCCTTAAACATGATCTAGGTATTGCCCACAAGATCATATGCTGCAACGTCCTGCCTGTCAAAGACTACTTCAGCTTCAACCACAACAACACAAGAGCACCCAGCAGATTCAAGCTTAATATTAACCGCTCCAAACTTGACTGTAAAAAATATGACTTTAGTAATCGGGTTGTCGAAGCGTGGGACTCCTTACCGGACTCTATAGTATCATCCCCTAACCCCAACATTTTACCCTTAGACTATCCAGGGTTGACCTCTCCTGATTCCTAAGAGGTGAGTAAGGGGCGTGCATAAGCGCACTAAAGTGCCTTCCGTCCCCTGTCCTATAGTCTCTCCTCTATCTCATATTTCTTCTCTACTATATCCTCTATAACAGCGGTCCCCAAACTACGGCCCATGGGCCGGATGTGGCCTGCTGAGGTCTTTTAACCAGCCTGAGGCAGAACACGAGATTTTACCAATCGATATAATAAGAGAGAGAAAGAGGGAGGATTAGAGAGGGAGAGAGAAATGAAGAGGAGAGATAGAAAGGGGGAGAGAGAAAGGGAGAAATAGAGAGAGGGGGAGAGAGAAAGTGTGAGAGATACAAAGAGGGAGAATTAGAAAGAAAGTGAGTGAGAGAAAGAGAGGAGAGAGAAAGAGAGAGAGGGACAGAGAGAAAAAAAGAAAGAGAAAGAGGGAGAGATAGAGAGGGAGAGAGAAAGGAAGAGGGAAAGATGGAAAGAGAGAGAGAGGGAAAGAGAAAAATGAGAAAATGATGGAGGGAAAGAACGAGGGAGAGGAAAATAAAACAAATGAGAGAAAAGGAAGAGGGAAGAGAGAAGTGGAGAGGAAGGAGGGAGGGAGGGAAGGAAGGAGAAATGGAGTTTGTTGGTTTAAGTTTAAATTTACTTGTTAATAAAGAAGTATAAATTACTTAATTACTTAATTATTAATTACTTAATTACTTATTACTTCTTTATTTTAAATATTGTATTTGTTCCCATTTGGTTTTTTCCTTTTAATAAGGTATGTGCAGTGTGCATAGGGATTTATTCATAGTTTTTTTTTAATAGCCCCGCCCTCCAACAGTCTGAGGGACAGTGAACTGGCCCCCTGTGTAAAAAGTTTGGGGACCCCTGCTCTATAACCTTCATTGTGTATTATTGTGTATTGGACAAAATAAATAAATAAATGGAAATAAAAACCTCCAGAAAGCATGATGTTTTTCAGTCAGAGACTATTTGCTGAGGCGAGAAAAGATCAAAATGGCGCCCTCAAAGACAGGCCAATTCATTACTTCGTCCTTTCCAAACAGAGAGGGGGATAAAGGGGGGAAGCGTTCTCATGAGAAACTGTATGCATTTCTTCAAGAGAGTCCACTTTAGATCAAGGATAGACAAAAAATCTGTATGATGTACTGGTTACTAAGGCAACTATGCATTTTTATGAATACCAGAGCAAACAGATGAATAAACCTCGGGTCAATCATTAATTCATATTGCTATTTTTTTGAGCCTGGGTAGAGCGATGTAGATACCAAACTTCCTTTTTTATTTGGAATTTCAAATGGTATTACATTTGATTTTAAAGTAAACACTCAACAGCGCCTTAAAGAGAGACCCCCCCTTCTTCCCCTTATTAGACTTTTCTCGAGAGGGCAAATGACCCATGATAGGATTGTTTCGAGGAGGGGCCGGCGAAGCCACCCAAAGTGGTCTCTGAATCTACAAGGGAAAGAAAGGAGGGTGTTCAAATTTTGGTTGAAATAGACTGAAGGGCCAAGTGTATAGTCAAAATAAATGGAGTCGGCCTTAGTCAGGCTCCAATGTGAGGATCGGGTCCAGTTTTGGTAGCGTCCTTTAAAAACGATTCAGATGCATTAGGGCAGGCTTGAAGCAGTGAGATGATGATGATGATGATGATGATGATGATGATGATGATGATAATAATAATAATAATAATAATAATAATAATAATAATATATTGGATAATAATGATGATGATAATAATAATAATAATAATAATAATAATAATAATAATTTATTAGATTTGTATGCCGCCTGTTGTCGGGCTCTCTGGCAGACTCCTCCCAAAAATTCACAGGTACAAATTTCAGACACACACACGTTTGAAAATTCAAAACGATGTTCTTTATAATGAAAATTCACTTAAACCAAGCCCTCTTTTGGGATAGCCAAGAGCCCTCGTCTCCAAACAAACTGGTAATTGGTACAAGTCCCTTATCAGTTCTGTGATACTTAGCTTGCAGCTGTGAGGCAATTCACAGTCCTTCTTCTTTCACAAAGTGAAACACACTTTGCTCTGGTTTAGTTTCAAAGCGGGGAAAAATCAGCACACAAAAGGTCAAAGTCAGTAAAGCAGTCACGAAACACAACGATCAGATAATCCTCCACAATGGCCAAACCCACAGGCAGCTATTTATAGCAGCCTCACTAATTACCACAACCCCACCCAACCACAGGTGGCCTCATTTTCTTTGATAATAATCTCTCAGTTGTTGTTGCCTATGCATCGCTCTCCGCATGCGTGGCTGTATCATTAACTCTTGTTCTGAATCCAAGGAGGAGCTAGATAATTGATCTCCTTCTGAGCTGTCTGCCACACTCTCCTCCTCCCTGTCACTCATGTCTTCTTGGTCAGAGGAGCCTTCATCAGCAGATTCCACCAGGGGCAAAACAGGCCTGCAGCATGTGGATGTCTCCCCACATCCACAGTCCTTGGGGCAGGAGCTGGGCCAGAGCTAACCACAACAGCCGCCCCTCTGTGAAGACTTGGGTGGCTCACAACAACAATAACAATACAATATAATACAAATCTAATATTAAAAAGAACAAGTTAAAACCCATTATTACTAAAAACAATCAATACTACACAACCACTCAAATGGTACAAGTCAGAAGGGGAGATTAGCCCTACCCCCATGCCTGGCGACATAAATGGATCTTCAACATCTTGCGGAAGGTGAGGAGGGTGGGGGCAGTTCGAATCTCTGGGGGGAGTTGATTCTAGAGGGACGGGGCCGCCACAGAGAAGGCTCTTCCCCTGGGTCCCGCCAAATGACATTGTTTAGTCGACGGGACCCAGAGAAGGCCAACTCTGTGGGACCTAACTTGTTGTCAGCAGTCAGGGGAGCCAAGGTCAACTTGCCTTTGTTATTCTAATGTACTGCTTGGAAGGCATCTTCGCCAACAAAAGAATAGAGCTTTTCATATATATATATATTTCTGGTTTGTAATTTCTCTCATTAAAAACTTTTCTGAATACTGAAAATGGATCCAAAGAGCAGCTTGTTCCAAAAGAGAGCTGTGTTAAGTGAGAAATTAGAAAGAGATGCCACGTAGTCCCGGACTTTCTTAGGTGACCCAATTATCTGGATCACATTTCCGCTGATTTCCTGCAGAAGGAAGGCAGGTGGAGGTCCACTTCATTAGTTTTATACATTGCCGAGTACAATATCTTGCTGCAGAATCTGATATAAGAACCGAGTTTGCTCCCACTTAGATTCCACCCCCCCAAAGGTGGTGATGTGGGAAATTGGCTGTACGAGAAATTTGAAATTGGCGTAGGAAGGAGCTATACATAGTAAATTGCATGACTACCATTTGGCAGAAAGGAAGTCCTTCGTCAAACCTGGCAGACAGGTAACATAATTGCCATTGTTCTCACCTGCCTTCGTTGCCAAGAACTGAGTCCTGTAGGCTAAGCCAAATAGCCCAAGAGGAAGTTCTCAAGGGGGAAAAAATATGACTTTCGTTGGTGGGTAACTCAACTGGTAACACTGATAACATGAGATTGTAGAGCCGGGGTGGCGCAGTGGTTAGAGTGCAGCACTGCAGGCTACTTCAGCTAACTGCTAGCTGTAGTTCAGCAGTTCAAATCTCACCACCGGCTCAAGGTTGACTCAGCCTTCCGTCCTTCCGAGGTGGGTAAAATGAGGACCCAGATTGTTGGGGGCAATTTGCTGATTCTGTAAAACTCTTTAGAGAGGGCTGTAAAAGCCCTACGAAGCAGTATATAAGTCAAAATGCTATTGCTAAATGCTATTTTCCCAATGGAGGGAAGAGAAATCCATGCTCATAAAGACTCAGAAGAAGAAAAAAGATTGAATGTATTAAAGCAGGGGTCCCCAAACTTTTTACACAGGGGGCCAGTTCACTGTCCCTCAGACTGTTGGAGGGCCGGACTATAAAAAAACCTATGAACAAATCCCTATGCACACTGCACATACCTTATTTTAATGTAAAAAACAAAATGGGAACGTACTATTTGGGGGGGGAAAGAAGTCTGAGATTCATATATGTTTATGTTTTGTTTTTAATTTTCTTTTGTTAACATCTGATTGGTTATACAAGGTTTTCTTGGTTTATAGAAAAATATAGAAAAATATTTATAGAAAAATATATAAAGAAAGAAGAAAGCACTTTGGCATAATGGTTAAGTTAGAAATATAATTGGTGTTGTACTTTTAGAAGGAACATTAAGGAGGGAATTTAATTAAAAGAAAAGTATGTACCTGGATCACAACATTAGAAAAAAAAACTTTTGCAACTTTTTTGATGATTGATATTAGTTACTGACAAAATACTGCATTTTATTCAGGGAAAATTAGATGGTACATTGTATTGTTTGAATGTATGTTGAGAGAAATTTTTTTAAAAATTTACACCGCCCCCCCAAAAAAGTCCTTCCTTCCTCCACCCCTCAATTCATTTCATTCTTCCTTCCTTCCTTGTTCCCTCCATTTCTTCTTCTTTCCCTCCCTCCCTCCTTCCCACTTCTCTTCCCTCTCCCTTTTTTTCCTTCTGTCTCATTTGTTTTGTTTCCCTCTCCCTCGTTCTTTCCCTCCATCATTTTCTCATTTTTCTCTTTCTCTCTCTCACATTCCCTCCCCCTCTCACTTGTTTTCTCTCCCTCTCTCTCATGCTTTCCTTCTCTCTCTCTCCGTTTCTTCTCTCTTCCTTCCTCTCTTCTTTTTTTTTCTGCCCTGCAACGCGCCGCGAGCGAGTCGGCTGCAAGCAGAAGCTCCAAGACAGTGGCACCAACGTCGGGTCGCAGTACATTGCTGGCGCTGCGCTGGGCATGGGCACGGACTGGCACTGGCCCACTGGCTGGGCCGGGACAGAGGTGCCAGCCCCATGCCCAGCGCAGCGCCAGCAATGTGCGGCGTCCTGCAACACATCAAGCTGCCGCCGGCGCCAGTGCCTTGCAGCCAACCGCCCCACCGCCACCCCACGCAACTGCTCAGTGCCCTCCCGCTCGACCCACGTTTGGCTGCGCCACCTTCGCGGCTTGCCCTGCTGCCCCGCGCCCGCCAGAGCTGCCCGGTGCAGACTAAGTGCGGGGCAGAGTAGGCGGCGGCGGTGGCTTCAGGCCCGCCCCCAAACTGAGCTTCCTTTGGCTTTCTTCGAGGCAAAACTGCAAAGCTCACCTGCCGCCTCGAAGGAAGCCAAAGGAAGCTCAGCTCAACGAGGACCGGCTGTTGGTCTCTTGAAGCTGCAGCCGCCGCCGCCGCCCACCAAGGAGATCCCTTCGCCCGAACAGAGGCGGCGGCGGCGAGCTCAAGGAACCAAGAGCCGGTCTTTCTCCGCGCTGAATTGTTGCAGCTTCTGAGGCCGCATCCGCCTCCAGGCGAAGGGATCTCCTCGGTGGGCGGCCTCGGTCCGAAAAGGACCGGCTGTTGGCCCCTTGGCGGAGGCAGAGGCGGCCTCAGAGGCATTGCCTCTGAGGCCGCCTCTGCCTCCGCCAAGGGACCAACAGCCGGTCCTTTTCGGACCGAGGCCGCCCACCGAGGAGATCCCTTCGCCTGGAGGCGGATGCGGCCTCAGAAGCTGCAACAATTCAGCGCGGAGAAAGACCGGCTCTTGGTTCCTTGAGCTCGCCGCCGCCGCCTCCGTTCGTTTTTTTTTGCGTTTTTTTTTGCACCGGTGAGGGAGAGAGAGAGAGCGGGAGAGTGCTGCTTTTTTGCTTCTTCGCTGCCCGCAGGAAGAGCCGGTCTTGTTTACTGCCCCCTCCAGACGCTCTTGCAGGGCTTCCAGGCTCCCCGCGGGCAGCGAAGAAGCAAAAAAGCAGCACTCTCCCGCTCTCTCTCTCCCTCTCTTTCTTGCGTTATTTCTCTCTCACACTCCCTTTCTATGTCTCCCTCTTTCTCTCTCTCTCCCTCTCCGCAGCAGACCCCCCACACGCCAAAAGTGCCCAAGCGCGCGCAAACCTCACCGGTGCAAAAAAAAAAAAAAACCAAAAAAGCCGCACTGGAGGGACAAAGACGGTCTGCAACTGAGCGTCTGGAGGAGGAGGAGGCGGAAAGCCAGGGGGCGGGGAGGAAAGCAATTGGCCAATTTCTTTCTCAGAGGAACTGTTGCTGCTCTGCCATAGGGTGCTTTCCTCCCCGCCCTCCTGGCTTTCCTCTTTCTTGCCGCCGCCAGACGCTCGGCAGCAGAGTGGAGATGACATTCGGAACTTAGTATATTATAGATGGTAAAATCTCGTACGCTGCCACGGGCCGGGTAAATGACCTCAGCGGGCCGCATCCGGCCCGCGGGCCGTAGTTTGGGGACCGCTGTATTAAAGTCATCACGGGTGGTATAGAAGGAGGTCCTCTCTCTCTCTTTTTTTTTAATAGTTTTTATTTACATATATATAAGACAACAACAACAGACAGTACATTTACATAAAGAAAAAAAATAAAATACAGAAAAAACAAGCAAGAGATATATTTAGTAGAGACTGTTGACAGCGTCCTCTTCGTTTTGTTCTTAAGTTTTCGGCGATGTTTAACCCAGCGATTTAAGTTATATGTTTGTTGTACAGTAATTGATTTTTTTAAAATGTCTTTAAATTACTTCCTTGTCACGCAGCACTGTAAAGGTGAGTTCTTTTATTTAGCCAATTATAAAATTCTTCCCATATTTGGTAGTATTTGGTTTTTTCTTTTCCTTTTAGCTCCATTGTTAATTTGTCTGCTTCAGCACAATCTAACATTTTTTTTATTAAATTCCGTTCGTTTGGCATATTTTCATTCTTCCAGAATTGTGCAATAACTATTCTCGTTGGAGGTCCTCTCAATTCTCAAAAACTTAAGGCCTTTTCAATCATACAGCTGAAAGTCTTATCACAAAAGGAAAGCAACTCTGTTCTTTTTGCAGACGATGTAAAACTCTTCAATACCACTGATAACACAACTACTCTACAAAAAGACCTAGGTTCAGTTTCTGACTGGTCCAACACATGGCAACTCCAAATCTCAACCAGCAAATGCTCTGTCCTACACACCGGCAAAAAGAATCAGAGCTTCAAATACAAACTTAATAAACAAATTATCACAGATAATCCCCACTCGGTCAAGGACCTGGGAATACTAATAACTAAAGATCTAAGTGCCAAAGCCCACTGCAACAACATCGCTAAGAAGGCCTCAAGTGTTGTTAATCTAATCCTACGTTAGCTTCTGCTCTGGAAATCTCACACTACTTACCAGAGCTTACAAAACTTTCGCCAGACCCACCCTCGAATACAGCTCATCTGTTTGGAACCCATATCGCATCTCAGACATCAACACCCTTGAAAATGTTCAAAGAAGAGCCCTTCACTCCTCCACTCGAAACAGAATACCCTACGAAACTAGACTTACAATCCTGGGTCTTGAAAACTTAGAACTACGACGCCTTAAACATGATCTAAGTATTGCCCACAAGATCGTATGCTGCAATGTCCTGCCTGTCAAAGACTACTTCAGCTTCAACCACAAGAACACAAGAGCACACAACAGATTCAAGCTTAATATTAACCGCTCCAAACTTGACTGTAAAAAATATAACTTTAGTAATCGGGTTGTCGAAGCGTGGAACTCGTTACCGGACTCCGTAGTGTCATCCCCTAACCCCCAACATTTTACCCTTGACTATCCACGGTTGACCTCTCCAGATTCCTAAGAGGTCAGTAAGGGGTGTACATAAGCACACTAGAGTGCCTTCTGTCCCGTCCTATAGTCTCTGCTATATCTCGTATTTCTTCTCTATTATATCCTCTATAACAGTGGTTCTCAACCTTTCTAATGCCATGACCCCTTAATATTGACCGTCATGTTGTGACGACCCCCAACCATAAGTCCAGCACCAATTCTCCCCACAGATCTTTAAGCTGATTGGCAGGAAGGTCAGAGGGATACGCCCACCGTAAACACCTGATTGGTCAGATTGTAAACATATATTCCAAGGTGCCAGAATAGAAGCGTTAGTTCCTAATACAGTGATGGCAAACCTTTTTTCTCTTGGGTGCCGAAAGAGCGTGGGTATGTGCTATCGCACAAGCCCGAGTGCCCACACCCATAATTCAATGCCTGGGGAGGACAAAATCAGCATTCCCCGCTCCCCAGAGGCCCTCTGGAGGCCGGAAATGGACTGTTTCCCAACTTCTGGTGGGCCCAGTAGGCTCATTTTTTGCCCTCCTCAGCCTCCAAAGGTTTCCCTGGAGCCACGGGAGGGTAAAAACTCCCTCACCCACCCCCTTGGAGGCTCTTTGGAAGCCAAAAATGCCCTCCCAGAGCCTCTGGGCGAACCAAAAATCAGCTGGCCAGCACACACATGCACACTGGAGCTGAGTTAAGGCAACAGCTCACGTGCCAGCAGATATGGCTCCGTGTGCCACCAGTGGCACCCGTGCCATAGGTTCGCCATCACTGTCCTAACACCATGAAAAATTTGTCTTTTCCCAAGGTCTTAGGCGACCCCTGTGAAATGGTTGTTCAACCCCCAAAGGGCCCCCGACCCCCAGGGTTAAGAACCACTGCTCTATAACCTTCATTGTTTATTATTGTGTATTGAGGGGTCAGTAAATATTTTCCCCACCCTCTGTTTGACTCGTGCAGTATCCAGGTCCTCAATGGAAGGCAGGTTGGCAGTGTTTTTTCTGCAGTTCTGATTGTCCTCTGAAGTCTGTGTCCATCTTGTTGGGTTGCAGAACCAAACCAGAGAGTTATAGAGGTACAGATGACCGACTCAGTGATTCCTCTGTAGAACTGTACCAGCAGCTCCTTGGGCAGTTTGAGCTTCTTGAGTTGGCGCAGAAAGAACATTCTTTGTTGTGCTTTTTTTAATAACTTGGTGATCTGCAAGAGTAGGTTACTGAACTTGAACTCTGAGAAATGACTGTCCAACATATCTTTCACGCAACACTAATCCCTGTTTCTCATGTTGATTATGGAAGATTTCCTTTTGCCTGGAGTCATCGTAGCACTTGGCTGTTTATTTAGCTTCAGGTTGATTGAGAACTGGCGTGTTTGTTTAACATTTCTAACAACCATGCTCCATCTAAAAGCTCTTAAAACAGGAGACAGGCTTTAATTTGTGTGTGTGTGTGAAGAAAACTGGAATAATCCAAAACATCGACACGTTCTTTTCATTTTTTTTTAAAAAATGGGTGAGCAGTGTGGTCGGGCAGTAGGAAAAGCAAGTAGGATGCTTGGCTGCATAGCTAGAGGTATAACAAGCAGGAAGAGGGAGATTGTGATCCCCTTATATAGAGCGCTGGTGAGACCACATTTGGAATACTGTGTTCAGTTCTGGAGACCTCACCTACAAAAAGATATTGACAAAATTGAACGGGTCCAAAGACGGGCTACAAGAATGGTGGAAGGTCTTAAGCATAAAACGTATCAGGAAAGACTTAATGAACTCAATCTGTATAGTCTGGAGGACAGAAGGAAAAGAGGGGACATGATCGAAACATTTAAATATGTTAAAGGGTTAAATAAGGTTCAGGAGGGAAGTGTTTTTAATAGGAAAGTGAACACAAGAACAAGGGGACACAATCTGAAGTTAGTTGGGGGAAAGATCAAAAGCAACGTGAGGAAATATTATTTCACTGAAAGAGTAGTAGATCCTTGGAACAAACTTCCAGCAGACGTGGTTGGTAAATCCACAGTAACTGAATTTAAACATGCCTGGGATAAACATATATCCATCCTAAGATAAAACACAGGAAATAGTATAAGGGCAGACTAGATGGACCATGAGGTCTTTTTCTGCCGTCAGTCTTCTATGTTTCTATATATTTTATTAATTTTCAAAGAAACAAACACGACAAACATAACATACAACATTTAGTGGAGCTACAGTCGCTCCGCTCAAATTGGAAGTCATCATTGCAATTTTAAAAAAGAGAGAGAAAATAAGTATTTTGTTAACATCTATAGAATATGTAGAATGATCAATTTTAAAATAGTAAAAATCAACATATATAAAAGTTTATAAGAATCTGTATGAAAAAACTTTTTAAAAGGTTACATTTACATTATAAATAATCACCAACTAATACAATTTAACTACTAAATTCAAACATTCAAAATACAACATCCCATTTATTTCTTTTTCTTTGTTTCCCACCAAATATATACTATCTGCCAAATGTCATAAAATTCTGATTCTTCTTGATTATTTAATCTTCTCGTCATCATATTGAGCTCGACATGTTCTTTTCAAAGGTAGAAATGTTAATGACAGCCAAGCGGCAGGATGCAAGCGGGGTTAGGAACATCAGGTACATTCCAGCTTTTTTTTCAGGGATATTAAAAAGTATATAAAAAAACTAGTCCTTATTCTAACACATTTAATATGTATTTCTTGGCAGTTCTCCTGTGAATTTAAAAGCTATCTGGCAGGCAGGCATACGATATGTGCTTTTCAAAGCTTCCCAATGGTTCATTAAAGAAATAAATACCCTGTTGCATATGACAATTGTGTCACATTTATTATTCTTGCACCAAGGGCAAATACCATACTTGCATTTACTTGGGCTGCAGCTGCTTAACTTTTCTGGATTTCAAACCCGAGAATTAACACATTCCAAAAGAATGTGTTTTTCGTACTTCCATGTGCACCCACTCACCAGAAGCAGTGTCTATTTTAAGACAGGCTTACCGGAGAAATCGGATTGGCTTTTAGTCATTGGGAGTTTGCCTTATATCAGCTCCAGTGCTCATGTGCACACACGGCGAGCTGATTTTTGGTTTTCTGGAAATTTTGCCCGGTGTTGTGGTTAGCTCTGGCCCAGCTCCTGCCCCAAGGACTGTGGATGTGGGGGAGACATCCACATGCTGCAGGCCTGTTTTGCCCCCGGTGGAATCTGCTGATGAAGGCTCCTCTGACCAAGAAGACATGAGTGACAGGGAGGAGGAGAGTGTGGCAGACAGCTCAGAAGGAGATCAATTATCTAGCTCCTCCTTGGATTCAGAACAAGAGTTAATGATACAGCCACGCATGAGGAGAGAGATTATTATCAAAGAAAATGAGGCCACCTGTGGTTGGATGGGACTGTGGTCATTAGTGAGGCTGCTATAAAGAGCAGCCTGTGGGTTTGGCCATTGTGGAGGATTATCTGATCGTTGTGTTTCCTGACTGCTTTACTGACCTTGACCTTTTGTGTGCTGATTTTTCCCCGCTTTGAAACTAAACCAGAGCAAAGTGTGCTTCATTTTGTGAAAGAAGGACTGTGAATTGCCTCACAAATGCAAGATAAGTATCTCAGATCTGATAAGGGACTTGTACAAATTACCAGTTTGTTTGGAGACAAGTGCTCTTTGCTATACCAAAAGAGGGCTTAGTTTAAGTGAATTTTCATTATAAAGAACATTGTTTTGAATTTTCAAATGTGTGTGTCTGCAATTTGTACCTGTGAATTTTTGGGAGCAGTCTACCTGAGAGCCCGACAGAACACCCCTGCAATGCCTGGTGCTTTTTTGGGGTGGCGGGGCTGCGCACAAGGAATACTGGGAGCCAAGCTCTGGTGCACAGGGTAGAATTTGCTGGCTGGGCAGCTGCTTGCCCCACCCTCTGCTCCTTCTCTGGCTTAGATTAGCTAGCAGCAGGCATTTATTTATTTATTATTTATTTATTAATTAATTAGATTTGTATGCCGCCCCTCTCTGCAGACTCAGGGCGGCATACAGGGGGTCAGTCTGCATTGGCTGCCGATCAGTTTCCGGTCACAATTCAAAGTGTTGGTCATGACCTATAAAGCCCTTCATGGCATCGGGCCAGAATATCTCCAGGACCGCCTTCTGCCGCACGAATCCCAGCGACCGGTTAGATCCCACAGAGTCGGCCTTCTCCGGGTCCCGTCGACTAAACAGTCATCTGGCGGGACCCAGGGGAAGAGCCTTCTCTGTGGCGGCCCCTGGAACCAGCTCCTCCCGGAGATTAGAACTGCACCTACCCTCCTCGCCTTTCATAAGCTTCTTAAAACCCACCTTTGCTGCCAGGCATGGGGGAACTGAGACATCTCCCCTGGGCCTATACAGTTTATGCATGGTATGTTTGTGTGTATGTTTCTTTTAATAAGGTTTTTTTTAGTGACTTTTTAATTATTAGATTTGTTATGTATTGTACTATTATTGTTGTGAGCCGCCCCGAGTCTACGGAGAGGGGTGGCATACAAATTTAATAAATAATAAAAATAAATAATAATAATAATAATAATAATAATAATATGGTAGCTTCGGGCCAGCTGAGGTTGACGTTGCACTTCCACAATTCTTATTAAGCAAATGCCGAATGGAGCGATGCAGCGTGGCATGCCTGCAGGGGAGGGTTGTGCGCATATGGGTTGTTGCATTATGGGTACTGGCACGCCTGTGCACAATAGCACGCACTGCCATTTTTGGCACGCAGCAACAAAAAGGTTCACCATCACTGGTGTAGCGTCTTCTTCTAGGGAAGGGTGGTTGGATTAGATCAGGGGTAGGCAAAGTTGTCTCTTCCATGACATGTGGACTTCAACTCCCAGAATTCCTGAGCTAGCATGTTTGGCTCAGGAACTCTGGGAGTTGAAGTCCACAAGTCATAGAAGAGCCATCTTTGCCTACCCCTGAACTAGATGGCCTACACATTTCCTTCCAACTCTGTTTTTCTCTTATGTGTGCAGAGGATACAAGAGGAGTAACTGCTCCACTGGAAAGTCAAATGGCATCATAAGATTATGACACCCTTTAAAGAGTGTTGCAGCTAATGTTTTACGATAAATGTATTTTTACAATGACAATTTCTATCACTATTGTTGTATGTACACTGAGAGCCTGTTCACCAATTTCCTTGTGTGTCTAATCGTACTTGGCCAATAAAGAATTATACAGTGGTACCTCGAGATACGAGTTTAATTCGTTCCGGACCTGGGCTCTTAAGTCGAGCAGCTCTTATCTCGAACGACTTTTCCCCATAGGAATTAATGTAAATAATTTTAATTGGTTCCAGCCCTCAAAAAACTCACAAAGTTAGTCTAAATTATGCAAAAAGACATGTTTTTAATGAAGAAATGTACATGTACATATAAATGAATAATGAAGTTTCTTTCACTTAACTTGTAAACTTTCTTAAACTTTTAAATTGACATATGTACACAGTAGCCTAATCATCTGTTTTTGCCTTTTTGGCTGCACTTTCACTTGGAGCAGCTCTTTTTGTAAGAAGTTTATCCAATGACATCTGCTTTTGCCTGCTTTTCAAAATGTTGCGAAAGTGAGTCAACGAGGTGTCATTGAACAGTGCAGCTGAACGACTCGTGGCTACTTTCTCTGGGTGATTTTTTTCGATGTAACTAACAACGTTCTCCCATTGCGCTAGCATCGCTTTTATTTCACTGGTAGGAATGGCTTTCTGTGGTTCCTGTACCTCTTCCTCACTGCGGCTCATCTCTTGGGTCAGATCCGTCTGTTGCATCTCATGGAGCGCCTTCAGGTCCTCTGTAGAGAGCGGTTCTTCATGCTCTTCGACAAGCTCATTGATGTCACCCTCGTCTACCTCCAGACCCATACACTTACCGAGTGACACAATCTCCTCCAACGGGGTGTCAGTCTCGGTGACGTCCTCGGTCTCACCCTCGGGCTCAGCAGAGTCCCTTGGTGCAACAGCAGCAGGCCACAACTTCTTCCACGCCGAGTTCAAGTTTCGCCTTGACACTTCTTGCCAGGCGAGGTCAATGATGTTAAGGCAAGAAACGATGTTAAAATGATCCTTCCAAAACTCACGCAGTGTCAAGTTGGTGTTCTCTGTTACATCGAAACATCGGCGGAACAGATGCTTCGTGTACAGCCTCTTGAAGTTAGCTATGACCTGCTGATCCATTGGTTGCAGGATTGAAGTCGTGTTGGGTGGGAGAAAGACAACCTTTACAAACTGGAATTCTTCAAGGATGTCCTCTTGAAGAGCAGGTGGGTGGCCTGGAGCATTGTCGAGCAGCAGTAAGGCTTGTAGGGGGAGTTCATTAGTTAAAAGATATTCCTTCACCGTAGGACCAAAAACAAGATTTACCCAGTCCACAAAGAACTGCCTCGTTACCCTTGCCCTTGCATTGGAGCGCCACATGACATGGAGTCTTTCCTTTAGGATTTTGTGCGTCTTGAACGCGCGAGGATTCTCTGAATGGTACACGAGAAGTGGCTTTACTTTAAAGTCACCCGACGCGTTTGCACACAATGCAAGGGTTAGACGGTCCTTCATGGGCTTATGTCCTGGCAGGCTCTTTTCCTCGGCAGTAATGAAAGTCCTACGGGGCATTTTCTTCCAAAACAGCCCAGTCTCATCACAGTTAAATATCTGTTGAGAGACATAGCCTTCTTTTTCAACCAGGCTAGCAAAACGCATAACAAACTCCTCTGCTGCCTTGATGTCTGCACTCGCTGCCTCCCCATGCCTAACCACTGAGTGAATGCCACTTCTTTTTCTGAACCTGTCAAACCACCCATGACTTGCCTTGAACTCATCTGGATCTCCCGACAAGGATGGTTCATTGCTCTTTAGATCGGAGAATATCGCACGTGCCTTCTCGCTGATGACCGCTTCTGTTATTGTGTCTCCGGCCAGCTCCTTTTCTTTTATCCAAATTAACAATAACCTCTCCATCTCTTCATGAACAGACGTCCTAAGTTGGGAAATTATTGTCGCACCTTTTGCTGCTTTAACACCTTTAAGGATGTCCTTCTGCTTCAGGATTGTACAAATGGTGGACGTACTGCGTTGGAACTTCCTCGCAAGTTCTATGGATATCATCACCTTCTTCTTCTTCTCAGCGGCCTTTGCAGTACCGGACACCTTTTTTGGAGCCATGCGGAAGACAACCGGAAGCCAACTAGACCAGAAGTTCTGCTCCTATCCCGAATTTGCCTGCAAGCAGAAAAATTAAAATCAGCCAAGTAAGAAGCCAAGCGATCAAGAGAGGAATGGGTGAAAGAAGGGAATGAGGGAGGAAAGAAGGGAGGAAAGAAAGAAAGAAAGAAAGAAAGAAAGGAAGGAAGAAAGGGTGAAGGGACAGGAACAGAGGAAGGAAGCAAGGAAACCTATGAAAGGGGAGAGTAAGAGAGGAAGGACTGAAGGGAGGGAGGGAGGGAAGAAGGTAGGAAGGAGAAAGAAAAGAAGAAATAGAGGAAGGGAAGGTAAAAGAGAGAAAGAAAAAGAGCAAGAAAGAAAGCAAGCAAGAGAGAAAGAAAGAAAATGAAAGAGAAATAAAAATAGAGAGGGGGAATGAAAGAAATGGAAGGAGGGAAGGAAGGAGAGAAAGCAAGAGAAAGAAAGAAAGAAAGGCAACTTCAAAGAAAGGCTCACTGAGCATCTATCACTCTCTCTCTCTTTCTCTCACTCTCTCTTTCTCTCCCCCCTCTCCCTCTTTCCCTCTCTCTTTCTCTCTCTCCCTCTCTCTTTCTCTCCCCCTCTCTCCCCCTTTCCCTCTCTCTTTCTCTATCTCCCGCTCTGCCTGTCTCACCTTTGCCGAGAGCACTTTCGTCCTGTGCTCTCAGCAAGGGGGTTGCAGGAGAGACGTGGCCGGCGAAGGTGATATGTATTCAATGTCGGGGGCGCACGGGCGGTTGCGCGCGCTCCCTATCTCCCTGCCAGCCCACTCGGAATGTGAAATTCAAAACAGCGTTCGGATCCCCCCACCCCCAGCAGAAGCCAAGGACCCCCAGAGTGGGGCGGCAGGGGAGGCGACCGCCTCTCCACTCACCAAGTGCCGGGATATGAGCCGAGAAGAGCCGGGATACGAGCCGAGAAGAGCCGGGCTGGCTTGCTTTTCTTCCTTCCCGCGCTGATGCAGAGCCACTCGAACAAAGCGTCACGCCCCCCTGACGCTTTTGGCGGCAAAAGAGCCCAGCGTCGCTTCGGAAGCCGCCGAAAGCGTCAGAGGGGCGCGACGCTTTGTTCGAGTGGCTCTGCATCAGCGCGGGAAGGAAGAAAAGCAAGCCAGCCCGGCTCTTCTCGGCTCGTATCCCGGATTTGAGCTCGGGAGACGAACAAAAATGTCTCTCCTCTCCCAGCTCTTATCTCGAGTAGCTCGTAAATAGAGCAGCTCGTATGTTGGGGTTCCACTGTATTTATATTCCTATTCTATTCTGTGCTGGCATTTTGATTGCTAATACTGAATCAGTATCTCTAAATGTCAACACTCTTTTTTGCACAGCATTCTTTTCTATTCTTATTCTATTCTAAATTCTTATTCTGTTCCATTCTAAATACTTATTCTATTCCGTTCTATTCTAAATTCTTATTCTCTTCTAAATTCTATTCAATTCTTATTCTCTTCTCTTCTAAATTCTATTCCATTCCTATTCTCTTTTATTCTAAATTCTATTTTATTTCTCTTCTGTCTTTCTAAATTCTTATTCTATTCTAAATTCTATTCAATTCTTATTCTGTTCTATTCTAAATTCTTATTCTAAATTCTATTCAATTCTTATTCTATTCTAAATTCTATTCAATTCTTATTCTCTTCTATTCCATTCCTATTCTGTTTTATTCTAAATTCTATTTTATTTCTCTTCTGTCTTTCTAAATTCTTATTCTATTCTAAATTCTATTCAATTCTTATTCTGTTCTATTCTAAATTCTTATTCTAAATTATATTCAATTCTTATTCTATTCTAAATTCTATTCAATTCTTATTCTCTTCTATTCTATTCCTATTCTGTTTTATTCTAAATTCTATTTTATTTCTCTTCTGTCTTTCTAAATTCTTATTCTATTCTAAATTCTATTCAATTCTTATTCTGTTCTATTCTAAATTCTTATTCTAAATTCTATTCAATTCTTATTCTATTCTAAATTCTATTCAATTCTTATTCTCTTCTATTCTATTCCTATTCTGTTTTATTCTAAATTCTATTTTATTTCTCTTCTGTCTTTCTAAATTCTTATTCTATTCTAAATTCTATTCAATTCTTATTCTGTTCTATTCTAAATTCTTATTCTAAATTCTATTCAATTCTTATTCTCTTCTATTCTATTCCTATTCTGTTTTATTCTAAATTCTATTTTATTTCCATTCTGTCTTTCTAAATTCTTATTCTATTCTAAATCTATTCTAAATTCTTATTTTATTCTAAATTCTATTCAATTCTTATTCTGTTCTATTCTAAATTCTTATTCTATTCTATATTCTTATTTTATTCTAAATTCTATTCCATTCTAAATTCTAATCTATTCTAAATTCTTATTTTGTTCTAAATTCTAATTCTATTCTTATTCTGTTCTATTCTAAATTCTTATTTTATTCTAAATTCTATTCTATTCTTATTCTGTTCTATTCTAAATTCTATTCTATTCTAAATTCTACCGTATTCTAGTCTTAAATTGTGCAGTAAATCCACGCATGCCCATCCTTCACTGCTCAAAGCGAGGCGTATTAAGCCTTGCTCTGCGCACGCGCAGGGAAAAAAGCGGACGCGGCTTGAGAACGAAACAGAAAGAGGCGCCCGCGGCGCGCAGCTTTTCTCAAAGGGAACCCTCGTGACCTCTGACCCGAACACGCAACTCCCCTCTCCCTCCTCTTTGCCATGGCGGCGGGCGAGGAAACCTTACCCGGGCTGGCGGCGGCGTTGAGGAGCTTTGCAGAACGCGCCTCGGAGCCGACGATGCTCCCGGACGACGGGCTGGCGACGCTGAAGCAGGCTACCAGCCTCTTCCGGGTGGCGGCAATAAGGTCAGGACGGCGGCGAGGAGGGGTCACGTGGGGAGGCGCGCACGCGCGTCGGAGGCTGGGGAGGCAGGGGAGTGTCGTTGCGCTGAGGCTGATCTTGGGGGTCGCTTCCAACCGTGGCCACTTTAAGACCTGTGGACTTCAACTCCCAGAATTCCTCAGAATTCCTGAGGAATTCTGGGAGTTGAAGTCCACAGGTCTTAAAGTGGCTACGCAATAGTGGCTTCGTAGGCATTGAGGTCCCCTCATGGACCAGGAATATTTATTTATTTTTCTGGTTTGAAGATAATTCATTGGGGAATGCTAGGGGTGGAAAGGGCCTTCGAGGTCATCTAGTCTAGTGTAGTCTTTTTCAACCTTAAGGGTCATTGGTGCTCTCTGAGCTTGCTTGTGGGGTTTTTTTTGTAGACGTTTCATTATCCCAACTAGGTAACACCATCAGTTGATATTATTATTATTATTATTATTATTATTATTATTATTATTATTATTATTATTATCATCATTATCATCATTATTATCATCATCATCATTATAGAAAATAATAATTTTCTGCAGAAAAAAACTATTGCTGCCAGCCTGCCTTCCACTGTGGACCTGTGTACTGTACGTACGAGTCAAAAAGAGGGCTGTGAAAGTATTTACTGACCCCTCGCATCCTGGACATAAACTGTTTCAACTCCTACCCTCAAAAGGTGGCTACAGAGCACTGCACACCAAGACAACTAGACACAAAAACATTTTTTCCCAAATACCATCACTCTGCTAAACAAATAATTCCGTCAACACTGTCAAATTATTTATTAAGTCTGCACTACTATTACCACTAGGTTTTTTCTCAGCATTCCTATCTCCCATCACCTCCCACTTATCACTGTATGACTGTAACTTGCTGCTTGTATCTTTAAGATTTTTATTAATATTGATCGTTTCCTGGTTGCTTATTTGATCCCATGACAATCATTAAATGTTGTACCTCATGATTCTTGACAAATGCATATTTTCTTTTATGTACACTGAGAGCACATGCACCAAAGATAAATTCCTTGTGTGATCTTATTCCTTGGCCAATAAAGAATTCTATTCTATTCTACTCTACTCTACTCTACTCTACTCTACTAACACAAAAAACATAACACAATATGTACAAACATATACATTAGGAAACTTAGTTCCTGTCAATGTTACAGTTGCCGATCGGTTCATTCAAAAACCATGCACATATATTCATACAGCTATTCAATACAAATATTAATACATTGATCTAATTACATTTTATTATCTGCTCTTCTATACATACACATTTGATTTCTGTTCCCTTTTTTTTGTTTTATTTATTTACATCTACAGTATATACTGTATACAGCCAGTTAACAGTTGCACCTTCTATGCTTTATTTTCCTTATTCATACACTCTGTTCCAGTTGATGTTTTGATCAGTGCAAATTAGCATTTAGCAATAATAATAATAATAATAATAATAATAATAATAATAATAATAATATTGCTTCACAGTGTTTACAGCCCTCTTTAAGCGGTTTACAGAGTGTAAGCATATTGCTCCCAACAATCTGGGTTCTCATTTCACCCACCTTGGAAGGATGGAAGGCTGAGTCAACCTTGAAATTATGCAACAGACCAAGGAATATAAATCCTTCCATTCCCCACCGTCTCGTCAGAGTTGAAGAAGCTGTTTGGATGGGAAGTGATACGTCTTCAAGGGAAAACAACAAAAAAGTCCAGTTGTTTCCTGAAAAAGCACCTTTGGGGCAACCATGACCTCAATGACTGAGAATCTCTGCAGACTTTTAAAATAGAATTAGAATAATAGATTTCTTTGTTAGGCAAGTGTGATTGGACCCACAAGGAATTTGTCTTTGGTGTATATGCTCTCAGTGTACATAAGGGGAATAAAATTCATTCATCAAGAATAAAAAGATTACTGATAGTCAAGATTGCTTATGAGCTATCAAATTGTACTAGAAAACAAGTAAAAACAATATAAATTGAAAGATACATGCATATGGTTATAGTAATAAATGGGAAGAGATAGATACTATTAAGGAAGAGAAGAATAACAATAATACAGCCTTAGTAAATTATTTGACAGTATTGTGGGAATCAGTTGTTAAGCAACTAATAGCATTAGGGGGGAAAGGGTTGTTGTGTCTACTTGTTCTGGTTTATTTTATTTTATTTATTTTATTTATTTGTCAAACAAGTATAGTATTATAGTACATATTAACTTAACATAACATAAGTAGAACGTAGTAATAGAAAGGATAATAAGACAGTAGGACAGAGACATTAGGCACAAAAGTGCACTTATGCACGCCCCTTACAGACCTCTTAGAAAAGGGGAGAGGTCGATTGTAGATAATGTAAGGTTAAAGATTTTGGGGTTGGGGGAAGCAACAACCGAGTCCGGTATTGAATTCCAGGCGGTGACCACTTTATTGCTGAAATCGTATTTTCTGCAGTCAAGTTTGGAGCGATTTACATTCATTCTGTATCTATTACATGCTCTTGTGTTGTTGTTGTTAAAGGTGAAGCAGTCACTGACAGGGAGTACATTATGATGTATGATTTTATGAACAACAGTTAAATCAGTTCGGGAGACCGACCTAGTTGTAAATTTTCTAGATGTAGTATTTGAAGTCTGGAGGAGTAGGGTAATTTGTTACGTGAGGAGGAGTGAAGGACTCTTCTTGTGAAGTAAGGTTCAGGAGGGAAGTGTTTTTAATAGGAAAGTGAACACAAGAACAAGGGGACACAATCTGAAGTTAGTTGGGGGAAAGATCAAGAGCAACATGAGAAAATATTATTTTACTGAAAGAGTAGTAGATCCTTGGAACAAACTTCCAGCAGACGTGGTTGGTAAATCCACAGTCACTGAATTTAAACATGCCTGGGATAAACATATATCCATCCTAAGATAAAAATACAGGAAATAGTATAAGGGCAGACTAGATGGACCATGAGGTCTTCTTCTGCCGTCAGACTTCTATGTGAGCAGGAGGGAGATGGGGCAGACACCTCCTGCTCACTCTGCCACCCAAAAATGGACGGTGAGGAGGCCTTAATTTTTGGCCATCAGAATGTTGTTGGAGGCCAGGGAGGCCAAAAACGGGCTACATGGCCATTGCGTGCGACACGTTTTGATATTTCCAAGCCAGCCCTATGGGCCAGATTTAAGCACTGGAACCAGCCTGCGGACCTTGAGTTTGAAACCCTTGTTACAGAGGTTTATTATTTATTTTATTTTATTTCATTTCATTTCATTTCATTTCATTTCATTTCATTTCATTTCATTTTATTTTATTTTATTTTATTTTATTTTATTTTTTATTTTATTTTATTTTATTTTATTTTATTTTATTTTATTTTATTTATTTTATTGATTTATTGATTTGATTTGATTTGATTTGATTTGTATGCCGCCCCTCTCCGAAGACTCGGGCCGGCTAACAACAATAAAGAAGACAATGTAACAAATCTAATATTAAAAAATAAAGTAAACCTCAACGCTTCAACACTCCGTGGCTTGCATTGGCTGCCGATCAGTTTCCGGTCACAATTCAAAGTGTTGGTCATGACCTTTAAAGCCCTACATGGCATTGGACCAGATTACCTCCGGAACTGCCTGCTACCGCACGAATCCCAGCGACCGATAAGGTCCCACAGAGTTGGCCTTCTCCGGGTCCCGTCGACTAAACAATGTCGTTTGGCGGGCCCCAGGGGAAGAGCCTTCTCTGTGGCGGCCCTGGCCCTCTGGAACCAACTCCCCCCGGAGATTAGAACTGCCCCCACCCTCCCTACTCAAGACTCACTTATACCGCCAGGCATGGGGGAGTTGAGATATTCCTTCCCCCTAGGCCATTACAAGTTATGCATGGTATGTTTGCGTGTACGTTTGGTTTTACAATAGGGGTTTTTAGTTGTTTTTATTATTGGATTGTTACATGTTGTTTTATCATTGTTGTTAGCCGCCCCGAGTCTAGGGAGAGGAGCGGCATACAAATCCAATAAAATAGAAATAGAAATAGAAAAATAACTGTATAGTCTGGAGGACAGAAGGAAAAGGGGGGACATGATCGAAACATTTAAATACGTCAAAGGGTGAAATAAGTTTCAGGAGGGAAGTGTTTTTAATAGGAAAGTGAACACAAGAACAAGGGGGCAGAATCTGAAGTTACTTGGGGGAAAGATCAGAAGCAATGGGAGAAAATATTATTTGACTGAAAGAGTAGTAGTAGATCCTTGGAGCAAACTTCCAGCAGATGTGGTTGTTAAATCCACAGTGAATGAATTTAAACATGCCTAGGCCATTACAAGTTATGCATGGTATGTTTGTGTGTATGTTTGGTTTTGCAATAAGGGTTTTTAGTTGTTTTTATTATTGGATTGTTACATGTTGTTTTATCATTGTTGTTAGCCGCCCCGAGTCTACGGAGAGGGGTGGCCTACAAATCCAATAAATAATAATAATAATAATAATAATAATAATAATAATAATAATAATAATAATGCAATGACTTCACTTCGTGTTTGTTTTTCATTTCAGGGAAACAGCGACTGAAAGTTTGTTCCGAGATCTCCTGCAGATTTTGAAAAAAGTCGCAGATGAAATTGACATGACCTGCCAGGACGCCAGGACGTTGGCGCATCTAGATTCGCGGTTGCAACTGCTATCGGAATGTTTTAGATGCCTTCGGAATGCTTGTGCGCAGTGTGGAAATAGCCAAAATGCTATGAGGTATAGTTTTGGCTCCTGTGAGTGGGGCCTATACATGCATAGCTTTATTTGAAACATAGAAACATAGAAACATAGAAGACTGACGGCAGAAAAAGACCTCATGGTCCATCTAGTCTGCCCTTATACTCTTTCCTGTATTTTATCTTACAATGGATATATGCTTATCCCAGGCATGTTTAAATTCAGTTACTGTGGATTTACCAACCACGTCTGCTGGAAGTTTGTTCCAAGCATCTACTACTCTTTCAGTACAATAATATTTTCTCATGTTGCTTTTGATCTTTCCCCCAACTAACTTCAGATTGTGTCCCCTTGTTCTTGTGTTCACTTTCCTATTAAAAACACTTCCCTCCTGAACCTTATTTAACCCTTTAACATATTTAAATGTTTCGATCATGTCCCCCCTTTTCCTTCTGTCCTCCAGACTATACAGATTGAGTTCATGAAGTCTTTTCCTGATACGTTTTATGCTTAAGACCTCCCATCGTTCTTGTAGCCCGTCTTTGGACCCGTTCAATTTTGTCAATATCTTTTTGTAGGTGAGGTCTCCAGAACTGAACACAGTATTCCAAATTTGAATGATTAAATTCCATCGTTTGTTCATATTTTTGAGTTTTTATCGGATTTAACTTGGGAAGCTTACTCTCTTTGAAACCCAGCTCTCACTTTGTTAATTCATTTCATCTTTTGTCTGCTCTCAGCATATTAATAGGAGATGATTTGTCTCTGGCATTGGAATGAAATCTTGTGAGTGAGTGAATTCATAGGTCAGGCTAACTGACCTTTGCATAATATTGTGTTTGTTTGACTCTATTCAAAGGTATTAGATTAGACTCATTTTGCAATTTTGCTTCTCCCCCTGCTTTTTGGGTGGTAGGCGGCTATTTTCTTCTCTTATGCTGCCTGAGTATGTTGTACAGTAGAACTATTCAGAGATGGAAGTTCAGTGAACTCTTCATAATTTTGTACTATTTTTATAGTACCTTGTGGTTGGCTCTGGCCCAGCTCCTGCCCCAGGGAATGTGGAGGTGGAGGCAGGGGAAACGTCAACCTGTCCTAGGCCTGTTTTGTTGCCGGCAGAGTCAGGTAGTTCAGTTTTCTTGGACGAAGAAGAAGGTGGGGGTGACTTGGAAGAGGGGGGCTTGGCACACAGCCCAGGAAGCCAATCTCCATTATCTTCGGTCGATTCGGATGACGAAGTGTTAGACCCACGCAGGCGCAGAGTTATGCATCGAAGAGACCAAGTAAGGACATATTACAGGAGATAAGAGAGGCCACCTGTGTTTGGGTGGGGCTCCAGTAATTAGAGCTGCTGCTATAAATAGCAGCGTGCTAGTTTGGCCGTTGTGGAAGATTATCTGATCGCAGTTCTTCAGGATCGTGCCTCGCTGTGTCTGAACTTTGTGGATTTTTCACGCCTTTAACACCAAAGCAGAGTAAAGTGTGTGTGTGTTTCACTTCGTGGGAAGAACGAGGGCTGTGACGTTTCTTCACAGCTACTAGCTAAGTACTTAAGGACTGATTAAGGGACTTGTACAGCCAACAAGGTTGTTTTGGGGACGAGTGCTCTTTGCAATACAAAAAGGGTGCTTTGTTTCTTTTGAATTTTGTGATAAAGGACATTGTTTTGAATTTTCAAACATGTGTGTGTCTGAAATTTGTATCCGTGAATTTTTGGGAGGCTTCTACCAGAGAGCCTGGCAGAACACTTGGTATCTATGAACCACCAAATACAGTGGTAACCTAAGAACGCCTCTACTTAAGAACTTTTCTAGACAAGAACCGGGTGTTCAAGATTTTTTTTGCCTCTTCTTAAGAACCATTTTCTACTTAAGAACCTGAGCCCGGAAAAATTTCCCAGGAAAATTGAGAGCGGCACGAAGGCCCGGCCAGTTTCCTGCCATTCCCCCCAGGTTTCTCTCTCTGGTGCAATGTATGGGAGGCAGCCTCGCGCCGGGTGTATGGGAGGCGCATGCTCCTCCTCGCCGCGTTCAGAGTCCTTTTTTTAAAAAAAGCCTTAAAGTTTAGGAATTTTTTTTTATTGCCCTCACTTCATCTTCTTCCTTCGGCAATCTGAAATTAGTTGGGGGAAAGTTCAAAAGCAACATGAGAAAATATTTTTTTTACTGTAAGAGTAGTAGATGCTTGGAACAAACTTCCTGCAGACATGGTTGGTAAATCCAAAGTAACTGAATTTAAACATGCCTGGGATAAACATATATCCATCCTAAGATAAAATACAGGAAATATTATAAGGGCCATGGACCATGAGGTCTTTTTCTGCCGTTAGTCTTCTATGTTTCTATGTTTCTAATACTCATTTTCACAGAGTTGAATGAATCTGGCCATTGGTGAAAGATGAAATGGCCTGAGTGCCGAGAACTGGTTAGGATCTCCAAACCAACCTCAGGCTGCACCCTAACAAAAAAGAGTGGCTTTGGGTTTGGAGACCATTAGCAACCAGACATGGTTCTTCTTTAGTTCTGAGTGGATCTCGCTCCCATATTCAGAGCTTGCTTGCAATCTGGTGTTTTTCCTGGTCTCATTGTTCCTGCTGGGACAGAGGGAAGAATCCATAGCCAATTAATCATTGGCGCCATTATGTTTTGTATGCCAGTTGCATCCCTTGGTTGAAAGGTGTAAATTGCAGTCATTTGAATCCTTGTCATAGAAACATAGAAACATAGAAGACTGACGGCAGAAAAAGACCTCATGGTCCATCTAGTCTGCCCTTATACTATTTCCTGTATTTTATCTTAGGATGGACATATGTTTATCCCAGGCATGTTTAAATTCAGTTACTGTGGATTTATCTACCACGTCTGCTGGAAGTTTGTTCCAAGGATCTACTACTCTTTCAGTAAAATAATATTTCCTCACGTTGCTTTTGATCTTTCCCCCAACTAACTTCAGATTGTGTCCCCTTGTTCTTGTGTTCACTTTCCTATTAAAAACACTTCCCTCCTGGTCCTTATTTAACCCTTTAACATATTAAAATGTTTCGATCATGTCCCCCCTTTTCCTTCTGTCCTCCAGACTCTACAGATTGAGCTCATGAAGTCTTTCCTGATACGTTTTATGCTTAAGACCTTCCACCATTCTTGTAGCCCGTCTTTGGACCCGTTCAGTTTTGTCAATATCTTTTTGTAGGTGAGGTCTCCAGAACTGAACACAGTATTCCAAATCATCTCATGGTTGGACTGTTGCAGTTTCGTCTATCTGGGGCTGCCCTGAAAGACCATCCCAAGGGTTAAATTGCTTCTCTGTGGAGCTGCCTGGGTGGATTTTAAGAGTCCAAGCTCAGCACCAATTTGCTGTACAGCTGTGCTAAAGAGATAGCCTCAATTCTGGATGCTGGCAAACCCACCTGATCCAGGAAGCTGACAGGGTGATCATATAACACAGGCCATTAGCATTAAGATTTAATAGGCTTGTTGAGAAGATAATTGAGGCTCATTTTCCTCATTTACCTTAATTCCATTTTTTTCCTGCCAACATCTTGATGCCACCACAAAGGTTAACAGTAGCAAAGAATTGCTTTGCTCTGTGTTTTCTGTTGGTTATAGAGTGTATGTATGTATGTATGTATGTATGTATGTATGTATGTATGTATGTATGCATGCATTTATTTGTTGGTTGGTTGGTTGATTTATTTGTTTGTTTGTTTGTTGGTTGGTTGGTTGGCTGATTTATTTATTTATTTATTTATTTATTTACTTACTTACTTACTTACTTACTTACTTACTTACTTACTTACTTACTTACTTACTTACTTACTTACTTACTTACTTATTTGATTTGTATGCCGCCCCTCTCCGTAGACTCGTGGCGGCTCACAACAGCAATAAAACAATTCATGACAAATCTAATAATTTAAAAACATTTTAAAAACCCTGTTATTAAGCAGACATACATACAAACATACCATACATAAATTGTATAGGACCAGTGGAGATACAGTGATCTCTCGGTTAGCGCGGGGGTTACGTTCCAAGACCTCCCGCGCTAACCGATTTCCGCGTTATACTGGATGCGGAAGTAAAAACCACCATCTGCGCATGTGCGCCATTTTTTTCATGGCCGCACATGCGCAGATGGTGGAGTTTGCGTGTGGGCGGCGGGGAAGACCAAGGGAAGGTTCCTTCAGCCGCCCAACAGCTGATCTGCTCCGCAGCGCGGAAGCAGCGAGGAGCCGAAGATGGGGTAAAGGCAAAGGGGAAACCCCATCTTCGGCTCCTCGCTGCTGCCGCGCTGCGGAGCGGATCAGGTGTTGGGCGGCTGAAGGAACCTTCCCTTGGTCTTCCCGCCGCCCAGGCAAAGGGGAAACCCCAAGATCGCTTGCCGCTTGCCGCTTTGCAGCTTGGAGCCTTGCTTCGCCTCCTTCGCTGCAATAGGCAAGCGGCAAGCGATCTTGAGAAAGAGAGAGAAAGGAGGGCGACTTGCCAGTCCACGCCCCCCTGGATGAACAGCCTCGCATGGCCCCAGCGCCGGGCTCCGCTGTTGCCTCCGCCCCCATTCGGCTCTGCAGCTGAGAGGCCTTCCCGGCAGAGCCCTCCCCAACAGCTCCCGCCGCCAGCGCAAAAAAGAAAAGAAAAAAAAATCCCCAAAAGAGGCAGGCACAAAGCGGGGGCACAAGGGGAGCTGCCCGGCAGAGGTTGCTTTTTTTCTTCTCGTGGGCAAGTGGAGGGGGGGAGAGAGAAGGGAGGAAGAGAGTGTGAGAGAGGAAGAAAGAGAGAGAGAAATGATAGAAAAAAGGGGAGAAAAAAGAGAAATGAGAAAATGATTGAAGCATAGTGACAGGAAAGAAAGAGAAAGAGACAGAGAAGTGACTCTTGGTGATGACGTATGACGTCATCGGGTGGGAAAAACCGTGGTATAGCAAAAAAACCGTGGAATATTTTTTAATTAATATTTTGTGAAAAACCGTGTTGTAGCGTTTCGCACTAATCGAGACCGTGCTAATCGAGGGATCACTGTATCTCAATTCCCCCATGCCTGGCGGCAAAGGTGGGTTTTATGGAGTTTATGAAAGGCAAGGAGGGTGGGGGCAGTTCTAATTTCCGGGGGGAGCTGGTTCCAGAGAGTCGGGGCCGCCACAGGGAAGGCTCTTCCCCTGGGTCCCGCCAAACGACATTGTTTAGTCGACGGGACCCGGAGAAGGCCCACTCTGTTGGACCTAATCGGTCGCTGGGATTCGTGCGGCAGAAGGCGGTCCCGGATATATTCTGGTCCGGTGCCATGAAGGGCTTTATAGGTCATAACCAACACTTTGAATTGTGTTCCGTCTAGAAGCCCACTTCTGTATATATGTATATATGTACACTGCTCAAAAAAATAAAGGGAACGCTTAAACAACACAACTCCAAGTAAATCAAACTTCTGTGAAATCAAACTGTCCACTTAGGAAGCAACACTGATTGACTGATCAATTTCACCTGCTGTTGTGTACATTCAACTTTGTACAGAACAAAGTATTCAATGAGAATATTTCATTCATTCAGATTTAGGAGTGTTCCCTTTATTTTTTTTGAGAAATGTATACAGTATTTGGGTTTTGTAGGACTTTTATGATGTTGATAGAATAATGTTGCGTATAACGTGGATTTCTCCATTTGTAAATTGACCTTTTTTTGTTTTTAATAATAGGAGCCTGGGTCTCATTGATGCCTCTATCCATGTGATTCAGTTGTTACAGAAATTAGAAAGTGATTTGGAATCACACCTGATAGGTAAGTATTGTGCAACTGCTGTTATTTTATTTTATTTATTTTTGATCTTTATATATCTCATGTCGTGACTGTTTACTTTCTGGGTTTCATACATCCATACTATAGTCTTAACAATATTTTTCTTAATAAATACAATTCGTTATCATTTCACTTTTGATGCAGAGTTTCTACTATCATCCTTCCATTTCTAAATTTTCCAGCCCGTTTCTCACATTTTTTTTCCATCTTAATATCCCTTTTAGTCTTTTCCCCATCTGATTTTATCTTTATTTTAATTCTTTTTTCTTTCTCCCTTTTCTCCCTATTATTCTCCTTTCATTCTAAAAGTCGAAGACATAGTCTTTCTCCACTTTACACATATCTAGTATTAATATATCTTACTTTGTGTCTTTCCTAAACAATAATCAAAAATGGTTATTACATCTTTTTTCATATTTTACTCTTTAATACAAGCTGGCTTTGACTTTTTAAGAGTTCTAAAACATTTCTAACAATCATTCAAAACTAGTTTTTAATCTCTTATTCCATACACAAAAGCATTTTTCAAAGTTACCAATTTTCAATATTTTAATTAATCAGAGTTCTTATGGGACTGTCTATATTCCAGTGACTGGTCAGATGCCACAGAGTCATCCTTCTCTAGGTCCCGTCAGCCAAGCAGTGCTGACTGGCAGGGCCAAGGGGAAGGGCCTTCTTTGTGGCAGCTCCGGCCCTCTGGAATCAACTCCTTCCAGAGATTCACGCTGCCCCCACCCTCCTGGCCTTTCTAAAGGCTTTAAAAACACGCCTTTGCCAGCAGGCTTGGTGGGGCTGTTGAGTGTGAACACTCTTCTCCAGCTATTAGTACAGTAATACCTCGTCTTATGAACTTAATTGGTTCCCGGAGAAGGTTCGTAAGGTGAAAAGTTCGTAAGATGAAACATTGTTTCCCATAGGAAACAATGTAAAATGAATTAATGCGTGCAAGGAAAAAAACCGCAAGAAACCACCGCTGCCTGGCTGTCACCTTTTGAAACAGCCAGGCGCTTCTCAGCGTTCTCCACGTTTCGGCCGGCCAGGAAGGACGTCTTCGTGATGTCAAAGCTCCGCCCATGGAATTCCCTATTGGGATTCCCCACCTCCTTTCCAGCCTCCCGACCCGCCCGACAGCTCTGCAGCTCTTTTGAAAAGCTAACAGCCAGGCGGCGGGGCTTCTCAGCGTCCTCCTGAACCCAAACGCCGACCCTGAACTTTTGCTGAACTTCCGGGTTCGGCGTTCGGGAGAACGGCAAGAAGCCCCCTGGCTGTTTCAAAAAGCGACAGCTGGGTGGCGGGGCTTCTCGGCGGCCTCCCGAATGCTGAACCCGGAAGTTCTGCAAAAGTTCGGGTTTGGCGTTCGGGTTCGGGAGGACGCCGAGAAGCCCCCCGGCTGTTTCAAAAAGCGACAGCCGGGCGGCGGGGCTTCTCGGCGGCCACCCGAACCCGAACTTTTGCCGAACTTCTGGGTTCGGCATTCGGGCGGCGAGTTCGTAAGACAGAAAAAGTTCGGAAGAAGAGGCAAAAAATTTCTGAACCCCGGGTTCGTATCTCGGATTGTTCGTATGGCGAGGGGTTCGTATCACGAGGTACCACTGTATGTTTGTGGTATTGGATGAAAGACTCCCTCTTGAAATTTTATATTTATTTTATATGTATTACAGGCCTTGGATATCTTCAATCTAGCATTATTGGGGCATTTATTAAACAAAGTAATTATTCTGTGCACGATAGGGAAACGCAAAGCAGGAAAACTGGTATTACTGCAATTCTCTCTTTATTTTTACTATTTATGTCAGTGACTTAAGAGTAGGAAAGAAATGGGCAATTAAGCATAGAAACTATTACACTACAAGCATATTTTAAGTGATCCTTCAGTTGGGACACCTGGCAATAAATTAACTACAGAAAGAGAAGTGAGTTTTTCTACCAGTATGTAATTGATAGAGAACATGTTTCTGTCCAGTCTTATAACTAACAGGTTTAATAAGATCTCTGGACTGTGCAGAATTGCTTTCCATTCTTTTGTTTCTAAACAGGATATATCGTCTTTTTCGGAATATAAAACACACTCCCTCCCCCAAAGAGGGGTGAAAATTTATTTATTTATTTTTGATTTGATTTTTGATTTGATTTGAGATTTGATTTGAGATTTGATTTGGGATTTGATTTGAGATTTGATTTGAGATTTGATTTGAGATTTGATTTGAGATTGATTTTTGATTTGATTTTTGATTTGATTTTTGATTTGATTTGAGATTTGATTTGAGATTTGAGATTTGATTCTTGATTTGATTTTTGATTTGATTTTTGATTTGATTCTTGATTTGATTCTTGATTTGATTCTTGATTTGATTTTTGATTTGATTTTTGATTTGATTTGAGATTTGATTTGAGATTTGATTTGAGATTTGATTTGAGATTTGATTTGAGATTTGATTTGAGATTTGATTTGAGATTTGATTTTTGATTTGATTCTTGATTTGATTCTTGATTTGATTCTTGATTTGATTTTTGATTTGATTCTTGATTTGATTCTTGATTTGATTTTTGATTTGATTTGAGATTTGATTTGAGATTTGATTTGAGATTTGATTTGAGATTTGATTTTTGATTTGATTCTTGATTTGATTTTTGATTTGATTTTTGATTTGATTCTTGATTTGATTCTTGATTTGATTTTTGATTTGATTTGAGATTTGATTTGAGATTTGATTTGAGATTTGATTTGAGATTTGATTTTTGATTTGATTCTTGATTTGATTCTTGATTTGATTTTTGATTTGATTTTTGATTTGATTCTTGATTTGATTCTTGATTTGATTCTTGATTTGATTTTTGATTTGATTTTTGATTTGATTTGAGATTTGATTCTTGATTTGATTCTTGATTTGATTCTTGATTTGATTTTTGATTTGATTTGAGATTTGATTCTTGATTTGATTTGAGATTTGATTTGAAATTTGATTTGAGATTTGATTTATTTATTATTTATTTATTTATTAGATTTGTATGCCGCCCCTCTCCGTGGATTCAGGGCGGCTAACAACAGTAAAAAGACAATATGTACAAATCTAATATTAAAAATAATGTAAAAATAAAAAATCTGAGGTTACTTGGGGGAAAGAGCAGAAGCAACGTGAGACAATATTATTTTACTGAAAGAGTAGTAGATGCTTGGAACAATTTTCCAGCTGACGTGGTTGATAAATCCACAGTCCCTGAATTTAAACATGCCTGGGATAAACATATATCTATCCTATGATAAAATACAGGAAATAGTATAAAGGCAGACTAGATGGACCATGAGGTCTTTTTCTGCCGTCAATCTTCTATGTCTCTATATGTTTCTATAATTGGCACAATAGTGGGATATTTGTATGGGGCGTAGGATGTAAGTGTTCAATCAATTAAAAGAGGATCAAAAGAAACATAGAAACATAGAAGTCTGACGGCAGAAAAAGACCTCATGGTCCATCTAGTCTGCCCTTATACTATTTTCTGTATTTTATCTTAGGATGGATATATGTTTATCCCAGGCATGTTTAAATCCAGTTACTGTGGATTTACCAACCACGTCTGCTGGAAGTTTGTTCCAAGCATCTACTACTCTTTCAGTGAAATAATATTTTCTCATGTTGCTTTTGATCTTTCCCCCAACTAACTTCAGATTGTGTCCCCTTGTTCTTGTGTTCACTTTCCTATTAAAAAAAACACTTCCCTCCTGGACCTTATTTAACCCTTTAACCTATTTAAATGTTTCGATCACGTCCCCACTTTTCCTTCTGTCCTCCCGACTATACAGATTGAGTTCATGAAGTCTTTCCTGATACATTTTATGCTTAAGACCTTCCACCATTCTTGTAGCCCGTCTTTGGACCCGTTCAATTTTGTCAATATTGAAAAGGAAAGTAGATAATGGACAACAAGCATGGGATATGTTCTGGTTGTTTCATTGGGTTATACGCATTGTCTACGTCTTCAAAAATTAATAAAAGGTGCAAGGAAATTACGGGCCCTGAGAACATTTAACCACAGGCCACAAATATTGTGAACTCAAAACATTCAGCACACCCTCTAGATTAAATCTGGCAAGTGGACGGATGAATCAGTTACCCAGGTTTTGATGGGGAGAGGGAGTCAAATGTGGTCAACCAACGTTTTGCCCACCGTTCCCAAAACACGACTGTCTCTTGAATTAATAAAACCCCAAGCCTGGTGTTGGGGTGGAGGAGTTTTTCAGGCTGTCCTAATTGGTGGATGGCTCCCCCCACTCCCAAAGCTCAGAAATTAATCAAAAAGCATTAGATTTCACATCTCAATTTTGTAAATACCCTTTGAATGAAATGGCACAAAAAAATCCCAATGGGATCAGTTGGGAATACTCCTGAGCGATTGTTTTCATATGTCACCACCAATAAATCAGAATTTTTGGTGTGTTGTGTGTCACAGAAAGTAATGGAGCAACAAGTAAAAGCAAAATATTCTGCTGCTTGACAATTAAATGACAGGGAATCATGTGCATCGGCATACATTTTGCTCTAATGGATTCGGGACTTGTTTTACCAGTTAGGATGTTTTGAAAATATATATACGCGCACACACAAACATGCAGGCACATATATACGGATACATGCAGACACATAGTTTTTTTGTGATCGCATAGAAGCAAACTGGTCTACCAGCATTTTAGCTGAAATAGAAATAGGGTTGGACCCGCAGATGATATTAATTATAATTTTATGAAGCATGTTCCTGCATACATTATGGTACGCTTGCCAAAGTTTCACCCCTTCTTGTTTCTTCTCAAAGTTTGGATGGCAAATGAGATCAGATATGAGTGTGCCTCTCCTTATCTTATATTTAAGAACCAGCAAATGGCAAATCGTTTGGTGAGACCCAGGGGAAGAGCCTTCTCTGTGGCGGCCCCGACCCTTTGGAACCAACTCCCCCCAGATATCAGAGTTGCCCCCACCCTCCTTGCCTTTCGTAAGCTCCTTCAAACCCACCTCTGTCGTCAGGCATGGGGGAATTGAGACTTTCCCTCCCCCTAGGCTTATAAAATTTATGCATGGTATGTCAGTATGATGATTTTAATCATCAATACCAAATTACTATTGTACACTGTTTTATTGTCGCTGTTAGCCGCCCCAAGTCTCTGGAGAGGGGCGGCATACAAATCAAATCAAATCAAATCAAATCAAATCAAATCAAATCAAATCAAATCAAATCAAATAAATAAATAAATAAATAAATAAATAAATAAATAAATAAATAAATAAATAAATAAATAAATAATTGGTTTCTAAATTGGGGTTTTAAATTAACTTAAATATTAGATTTGTTTACATTGTACTGTATTATTATTGCTGTTAGCTGCCCCGAGTCTGTGGAGAGGCGTGGCATACAAATCTGATAAATAAATAAATAAATAAATAATAAATCAAGGATCATTTTATATATACAGTGGTACCTCTACTTAAGAACTTAATTCGTTCCGTGACCAGGTTCTTAAGTAGAAACATTATTAAGAAGAAGCAAATTTTCCCATAGGAATCAATGTAAAAGCAAACAATGCATGCAAACCCATTAGGAAAGAAATAAAAGCTCGGAATTTGGGTGGGAGGAGGAGGAGGAAGAAGAGGAGGAGGAGGAGAGTCGCTGCCGAAGGAAGAAGGGGAGGGGAATCAAAAAAATCAAAAACTTTAAGGCTTAAAAAAAAAAAAAGAGGGACTCTGGCTGCTGGTACTGCTACCTGCTTCCTCTTCCTTCCCATGCTGAAGGGCTCCCCTCTCCTCTCCTCTCCCTCTCCTCTCACTCGCTTGCTTTGTAGCCGGCGCCTTTCCTTCACTTTGGTGACTCTTCAGCTGCCCAGAGCAAAGGGAGCCTTTCTTTTCTCTGGGCGTTGGCAGAGGTTTATTCCCTCTCCAAGTGCCCAGATAAAGGAAAATGCTTCGTTCGCTCTGGGCTGCCAAAACCTCCTTAAGCTCCACCGAAAGGCTCCTCTGGCAGCCCAGAAAAGCCCGAGATGGCCGGGATTAAAGGGGGAATGGCAGGAAACTGGCTGGGCTTTTGTGCCGCTCTCAAATTTCCTGGGGAATGTCTCACTTAACAACATAAATTTAGGGGCTTGGTTGTGGTCATATGTCAAGGACTGCCTGTATTTTGTCATAAACATCAAACTGTCCCATTTCTTTATACTGTATACAGGCAGAAGTAAGACTGTTGCTTTAAGGAGTTGCCAGCAGATGGCGCTGTTTACTCCAGAGATCTTTCTCCTATTGGAATTCACCTTGCTATTAATTACTGTACATCAGGTTGTAGTGCATTTAAAAATTAGGCACATAAGGAAGCGACTGCTTCCTTTAAAAACAGTACAGATATTAAAAGAATATAATTCTGAACAGTTGTTGCAATAATGCTGTTTACTTCCACCTGTTGGTTATAAATCTTGATTAGGATGTATGAACTTGCAGGTTTCATCAGTATCTTGAAAAGGGGAGATAACATAGGAAGAACTTGTTCCAGGAGAAAGAGGAAAAGGCCCTGATATAACATCTGCATGCTTATTTTCAGACAGATGTGTATCTACCCCATCCCACCTCCACCCCAAAATGCCAGGCAAACATAGGAGTTGGAACTCAGTCCTTCAACTCTATCAACTTTTTTGGTTTTTGTGTTTGATCCTCAGTTGCCTGACAGGGCCATTTGCCCATTTACTTTTAAAATGTAGACTGGCAATTTTATAGGGATTATTATTGTAGCGGTTTTTTTTATTTAAAAAAAGGATTGCATGTCATTGGGACCAGTTGGAGAGCTGGAAGCTTTGGCCACTAGAGGGCACTGTGATATGCTGTTTCAGAACACAGGGCTAGACCTAGGACTCCCCTAAGTTACCGTGAATTGTGTAATTTATTTATTTATTTATTTATTTATTTAATTAATTTATTTATTTCGTCGAATACATAATACACATTGAAGAGAAAGACATGTAATAATATAAGTAAAGAAAAGAATAGAAGAAAAGATATAAAAGTATAGGTGAACATATTTGAAAGGAAGAAAAGATAAATGAGATAAGGAGAGACCATTGTACAGGGGACGGAAGGCACACTAGTGCACTTATGCACACCCCTTACTGACCTCTAAGGCAGTGTTTTTCAACCAGTGTGCCGTGGCACACCAGTGTGCCGCGAGACATGGTCAGGTGTGCCGCGAAGCTCAGAGAGAGAGAAAGAAAACAAGAGAGAGAGAAAGAAAGAGAAAGAGAGAAAGAGCAAGAGAGAGAGAAAGCAAGCAAGAGAGAAAGAAAACAAGAAAGAGAAAGAAAACGAGAGAAAGAAAGCAAAAGAGCAAGAGAGAGAAAGAAAGAAAGCAAGAGAGAGAGAGAGAGAAAGAGAGGTAGGGAAGGTGGGAGAAAGACATAGAGGGAGGTAGGGAGGGAGAGAGAGAGAGCAAAAAAGAGGAAAGAAGGAAGAGAGAAAGAGGGATGGAGAGAGAGAGAGAAAAAAAAGAGGAAGAGAAAGAGGGAGGGAGAAATAGAGCGAAAGGGAGATTTTTTTTTGTCCAAAGTTTTTTTAGCCACCCCCCCGCCCCCACTCAATGTGCCCCACTGTTTTGTAAATGTAAAAAATGTGCCGCGGCTCAAAAAAGGTTGAAAATCACTGCTCTAAGGAACCTGGAGAGGTCAATCGTGGATAGTCTAAGGGAGAAATGTTGGGGGTTAGGGGTTGACACTACTGAGTCTGGTAATGAGTTCCACGCTTCGACAACTCGGTTGCTGAAGTCATATTTTTTACAGTCAAGTTTGGTGCGGTTAATATTAAGTTTGAATCTGTTGCGTGCACTTGTGTTGTTGCGGTTGAAGCTGAAATAGTCATTGACAGGCAGAATGTTGCAGCGTATGATCTTGTGGGCAGTACTTAAATCGTGTTTTAGGCGATGTAATTCTAAGCTTTCTAGACCTAGGATTGATAGTCTGCTTTCGTAGGGCGTTCTGCAGCTTTTTTTAACCCAACCGTGTTAAGACGTGACATTCAACTTTTTCTCTTTGAAAGAGAGGCCTTTTACAGCTCTTGATCGTAGTCCTCCCTTCTTGTTTTCCTATATATTGGATCCAGGGGTGGGTTCTAACTTAACCTCGCCCATGCAGAGTGGAAAAAAAATCCGAGAAAATAATAATTTTAAAAAGCCGAAAACAAGATGGCGGCATATGCTGAGTCATGGAAACTCAGCTTCTCTGCATGTAGAGAAGAATATAAAAAATACCTCCAACCCCTATTTTTTTTTTAAAAAAAAGATGGCGGCGCCCACAGGCTGGCACCAACCGAACTGGTTCCGTGACATCATTGTGATGTCACTAGCGGGTCGCTACCAGTTCGGGTGCGTCTTTGCCACTCGCTTGAGGGGGGTCTCCCTGCGCATGCGCACACTCCTGGCCCTGCGACAGCCAGGCAAGGAGTCGGGAGAGGAGGAGGGTCGCCGGAAGGGAAGTCTTGGCCGGAGGCGGCTACGTTCCTCAACCAGTGCCAGAGAATCAGCCCCGACTGCTTCTCCATTCACACGGTCACCCTTACTTTCTCAGGCCAGGTGAGGGAGGGCAAGGTGAGGCCAGCCAGTGATGGCACAGGAGGGGCCAAACAGCCGTATACGGCTCCAGAGCCATGGGTTGCCGACCCCTGACTTAGAGAGACCCAATCCAGCAACTGTTCTTTATATGTTTCAGCCTCCAGCCCCCTAATCATTTTTCTCTGGAGAGGGGCGGCATACAAATCTTAATAATAATAATAATAATAATAATAATAATAATAATAATACATGGGGCTACCTTTGAAAAGTGTTCGGAAACTTCAGATCGTGCAGAATGCAGCTGCGAGAGCAGTCATGGGCTTCCCTAAATATGCCCATGTTACTCCAAAACTCCGCAGTCTGCATTGGTTGCCGATCAATTTCCTGTCACAATTCAAAGTGTTGGTTATGACCTATAAAGCCCTTCATGGCATCGGACCAGAATATCTCCGGGACCGCCTTCTGCCGCACGAATCCCAGCGACCGATTAGGTCCCACAGAGTGGGCCTTCTCCGGGTCCCGTCAACTAAACAATGTCGGTTGGGGGGGCCCCAGGGGAAGAGCCTTCTCTGCGGCGGCCCCGACTCTCTGGAACCAGCTCCCCCCAGAGATTAGAACTGCCCCTACCCTCCTCGTCTTTCGCAAACTCCTTAAAACCCACCTTTGCCGCCAGGCATGGGGGGATTGAGATATCTCCCCCGGGCCTATACAATTTATGTATGGTATGTTTGAGTGTATGTATGTCTGCTTAATAACAAGGTTTTTTAAAATGTTTTAAAATTATTAGATTTGTCATGAATTGTTTTATTGCTGTTGTGAGCCGCCCCGAGTCTACGGAGAGGGGCGGCATACAAATCTAAATAATAATAATAATAATAATAATAATAATAATAATAATAATAATAATAATAATAATTTTTGTTGCTCTTCTCGGCACCCTTTCTAGAGTCTCACCATCATTTTTACACTCGATGCAGTATTTCAAGTGTGGACTTACCAAGGAATTACAAATATAATGAGTATATAATATTCATTACAGTTTTCAGGGCCTGGCAATCAAGACTTCCAATTGTTTTCCTATGTCCGGCTATTTATATTTTAATAGGTAATTAAATCCCATCTCTTTTTAATTAATTTCTATACTATAGAACCTCCACACAGCACACAAGATATAACAATGTACTCAGTGTCTAAATGCCCGCCACCAGACAACATTCATACCCCTCCACCAAAATGGGGGCATATTTTGTATATACCATTTTCACCCAAGAGCAATAAATCTAATTACATATTATAAAGTGATTCTAATTTATTCTTTATAGCTTGTTCTCGAATTCTATAGACCAGGTACCCTCTTACCTTATCCCATCATCCCATCAGTTCCCGCAGATTGGTTTCATTAGCCGAATTCAACCTCTTATCCATAATATCAAAATGAATGTGATCTACCATGTACCAATACCAATTTTGTATTGTCCATTTTGTTGCATCCTTCCAGCCTAGGACTATTACCACCTGAGCGCTTTCTATCACTGCTTCTTTTATTTCTCTAAATTCTCCCACCTCGTTCCTTTGAACTAATACCCCCATTTTTTATTATTATTATTATTATTATTATTATTATTATTATTATTATTATTATTATTATTATTAATTAGATTTGTATGCCGCCCCTTCCCGTAGACTCGGGGCGGCTCACAACACAATAAAAACAGTTTATAACAAATCTAATAATTTACAATTTAAAATATTAAAAAAAACCCATTATTAAACAGACCTACACACAAGCATACCATACATAAATTGTATAGGCCCGGGGGAGATATCTCAGTTCCCCCATGCCTGACGACAAAGGTGGGTTTTAAGGAGTTTGCGAAAGACGAGGAGGGTAGGGGCAGTTCTAATCTCTGGGGGGAGCTGGTTCCAGAGGGTCGGGGCCGCCACAGAGAAGGCTCTTCCCCTGGGGCCCGTCAACCGACATTGTTTAGTTGACGGGACCCGGAGAAGGCCCACTCTGTGGGACCTAATCGGTCGCTGGGATTCTTGCGGCAGAAGGCGGTCTTGGAGATATTCTGGTCCGATGCCATGAAGGGCTTTAAAGGTCATAACCAACACTTTGAATTGTGACCGGAAATTGATCGGCAACCAATGCAGACTGCAGAGTGTTGGTGTAACATGGGCATACCTAGGGAAGCCCATGACTGCTCTCACAGCTGCATTCTGCACGATCTGAAGTTTCCGAACACTTTTCAAAGGTAGCCCCATGTAGAGAGCATTACAGTAGTCGAACCTCGAGGTGATGAGGGCATGAGTGACTGTGAGTAGTGAGTCCCGGTCCAAGTAGGGCCGCAACTGGTGCACCAGGCGAACCTGGGCGAACGCCCCCCTTGCCACAGCTGAAAGATGTTTCTCTAATGTGAACTGTGGATCGAGGAGGACGCCCAAGTTGCGGACCCTCTCCGAGGGGGTTAATAATTCTCCCCCCAGGGTGATTGACGGACAGGTGGGATTGTCCTTGGGAGGCAAAACCCACAGCCACTCCGTCTTATCAGGGTTGAGTTTGAGCCTGTTGACACCCATCCAGACCCCAACAGCCTCCAGACACCGGAACATCACTTCCCCTGCTTCATTGATTTCCTTCGTAATTGCCATCTCTGAAACAAGGAGAAACTGAGGATTTATTGATTTTTGTCTTAATGTTGTGGGTGTCTCCAAAATTTTGCTTGTTTGTTTCATTTTTAGAAGTTTTTGTTGTCGTTCTAACTTTAAATCTGTTGGGCTTTCGTTGATCAAAGCTATTGAATGATTTTTTAAAAAAACCAAACACTTAAAATCAATTTTTTTTACAAAACCCCCAAATCATACAGAGAGGAAGATTTATATAATGTATGTAATATCTAAAACTAGCATACTGGATGCATTTGAAAGGAAGCAAATTCTGGCGATGGAATATGGCTGGCTTCAATTTTCCCGTACGGAGATCTGAAGGGTGTTGAGTTCCTTGACTGCAAATTGCAGCGGTTTGCCAAGCTCTCTAAAAATAAAGAGGGTTGTGAGTGACTTCAATATTTTTCCTTTTGAAATATTGCCGTTTTACACCATGCAGCCTATAATAATCCTGTTCCTGCATTGGATTTATCCTTTCCTTCCATTGTCTGTTTGTTCACTTGTCTAACTCTCTTTCCTGTGCTTCATTGAAATAATTCATTGTATAAATATGTGGTGGTGGTGGGAAACTTTTAAGAAAATGGGAAATTATACAGCGTGGAGACTTCACGATGTTTTGTTACCTGGCCGAACTTGCAATTTTATTTTATTTTATTTTATTTTATTTTATTTTATATTTTATTTTATTTTATTTTATTTTATTTTATTTTATTTTATTTTATTTTATTTTATTTTATTTTATTTTATTTTATTTTATTTTATTTTATTTTATTTTATTTTATTTTATTTTATTTTATTTTATTTTATTTTATTTTATTTTATTTTATTTTATTTTATTTTATTTTATTTTATTTTATTTTATTTTATTTTATTTTATTTTTATTTTATTTTATTTTATTTTATTTTATTTTATTTTATTTATTTTTATTTTTTTTATTTTTTTATTTTTTTATTTTTTTTATTTTTTTTTTTTATTTTTTTATTTTATTTTTATTTTATTTTAGTTTCCCTTTCAAATGAAAAATGATTCCTTTTTGATGCTGTTTTGCAACTAAAACATATGTCTTGGAATTAAGGCAATATCTCTATTACGGGAAATCAGCAGTAATAGCTTCCGCCTAACATAAGCAGTAATAGTTTCTGCTTAACATTGTATTGGCAGTTCTCTGTTAGTAAAAACTTCAGAAGAGAAGGATTTGGGTTAGTGGTCTCTGACAGTCTCAAAATGGGTGAACAGTGCGGTCAGGCGGTAGGGAAAGCAAGTAGAATGCTTGGCTGCATAGCTAGAGGTACAACAAGCAGGAAGAGGGAGAATGTGATCCCGCTATATAGAGCGCTGGTGAGACCACATTTGGAATACTGTGTTCATTTCTGGAGACCTCACCTACAAAAAGATATGGATAAAATTGAACGGGTCCAAAGAAGGGCTACAAGAATGGTGGAAGGTCTTAAGCATCAAACTTATCAAGAAAGACTTCATGAACTTAATCTGTATAGTCTGGAGGACAGAAGGGAAAGGGGGCAATTGAAGCATTTAAATATGTTAAAGGGTTAAATAAGGTTCAGGAGGGAAGTGTTTTTAATAGGAAAGTGAACCCAAGAACAAGGGGGGCACAATCTGAGGTGAGTTGGGGGAAAGATCAGAAGCAATGTGAGAAAATATTATTTTACTGAAAGAGTAGTAGATGCTTGGAACAAACTTCCAGCAGACGTGGTCGGTAAATCCACAGTAACTGAATTTAAACATGCCTGGGATAAATATATATCCATCCTAAGATAAAATAGTATAAGGGCAGACTAGATGCACCATGAGGTCTTTTTCTGCCGTCAGTCTCCTATGTTTCTATGTTTCTTTGACATGCGTCTTTCTTTTTCTCTTTTAGCTTTTCGTTGTGGCCTCCAGTTTCTTGGAAATATTGCAACAGGGAACCGTGACTCCCAGAATTCAATATGGACACTTGCTTTCCCTTCTCTGTTCTCGTAAGCATCTGCAGGTGTCACTTCTCCCAAAAATGGGTAGAGTTGCTTTGAAAGATACTTTAATTGTGCTTGATTTTAAGCTTCATTGACAATGTTTGCAAGTCTCTGGAGAGGAAAAAAACAGGGGGAAAATAAGGGATTTTGGAATATATTCTTCCTCTACGTTAACTTAAAGAGTCAAAACGAGAGTTTCTGTTTTAGATTGGATTAAATTGGATTGCAGGACCACGAGCTTTTCTCTGCGGCTTAAAGTTTTATGTTTAATCAAATTCAGGTAGGTGGTTTCTCCATCTTAGGCAAGATCTGGTTTCTATCATCTATAGATGCAGAAGGTAAAATTCCTTCAGGTTTGGATGTACAGTGATACCTCGTCTTACAAACGTCTCGTCATACAAGCTTTTCAAGATACAAACCCGGAGTTTAAGATTTTTTTGCCTCTTCTTACAAACTATTTTCACCTTACAAACCCACCACCGCCGCTGGGATGCCCCGCCTCTGGACTTCCGTTGCCAGCGAAGCACCCGTTTTTGCGCTGCTGGGATTTCACTGATGCTCCCTTCGCTGGGAAACCCTACCTCTGGACTTCCATGTTTTTGTGATACTGCAGGGGAATCCCAGCAGCGCAAAAACGGGTGCTTCGCTGGCAACAGAAGTCCAGAGATGGGGTTTCCCAGCGAGGGGAGCCTCAGTGAAATTGCAGCATCGCAAAAACGCAGAGGTCCGGAGGTGGGGTTTCGAGGACTTCGGTGTTTTTGCAATGCTGCAATTTCACTGAGGCTCCCTTCGCTGGGAAACCCCACCTCCGGACTTCCGTTGCCAGCGAAGCACTCGTTGTTGCGATGCTGGGATTCCCCTGCTGGGAGTTCCCTGCAGCATCACAAAAACACAGAAGTCCAGAGGTGGGGTTTCCCAGCAGCGCAAAAACAGGCGCTTCGGCTGGCAAAAGGGGTGAATTTTGGGCTTGCACACATTAATCACTTTTCCATTGATTCCTATGGGAAACGTTGTTTCGTCTTACAAACTTTTCACCTTAAGAACCTCGTCCCAGAACCAATTAAGTTTGTAAGACAAGGTACCACTGTATTCAGTGAATACCTGGACTTAATAAATAGGTAAAAATGTCAATAGTAATTAGATATTTTTTTTTTAAAAAAAGACTTAATTTGCAGATGAAAAAGGAACAAGTGAACTTGGTTAGCAGGGACATTTTTGGGTTTCCTTTGAGTCAATATTGATTCCAGGCAACTGCCCTGTTTCCCTGAAAATAAGACCCAACTGAAAAAGCTCCAGCATGCTTTTTCAGGATGCTCATAATATAAGCCCTACCCCAAAAGTAAGCCCCAGTTAAGATCCTCAGCAAGATGGATGCATTTAGTACTGTATTTCCCTAAAAATAAGACCTAACCAGAAAGTAAGCCCTAATGCATCTTTTGGAGCAAACAAATAATATAATGGATGTCAACAGACTCAAACTCAACCCTCATAAGACGGAGTGGCTGTGGGTTTTGCCTCCCAGGGACAATTCCATCTGTCCGTCCATCACACTGGGGGGAGAATTATTAACCCCCTCGGAGAGGGTCCGCAACTTGGGCATCCTCCTCGATCCACAGTTCACATTAGAGAAACATCTTCAGATCGTGCAGAATGCAGCTGCGAGAGCAATCATCCGCTTTCCTAAATATGCCCATGTCACACCAACACTCCGCAGTCTGCATTGGTTGCCGATCAGTTTCCAGTCACAATTCAAAGTGTTGGTTATGACCTATAAAGCCCTTCATGGCATCGGACCGGAATATCTCCGGGACCATCTTCTGCCGCACGAATCCCAACTAAACAATGTCGCTTGGCGGGACCCAGGGGAAAAGCCTTCTCTGTGGCGGCCCCGGCCCTCTGGAACCAGCTCCCCCCAGAGATCAGAATTGCCCCCACCCTCCTCGCCTTTCGTAAGCTCCTTAAAACCCACCTATGTCGCCAGGCACTTGGAAATTGATTTCCCTGGGCCGTTTCTGCTTTATGTATGTCTAAACTTTCGCATTCGTACCATTACTGTATGAGATATATTTATTTATTTATTTATTGGATTTGTATGCCGCCCCTCTCCGGAGACTCGGGGCGGCTAACAGCGACAATAAAACAGTGTACAATAGTAATCTGATATTAGGAATGATTAAAAATCCATTAATATAAAAACCAAACATACATACAGACATACCATGCATAGAATTGTAAAGGCCTAGGGGGAAAGGATCTCAATTCCCCCATGCCTGGCGGCAGAGATGGGTTTTAAGTTGCTTACGAAAGGCAAGGAGGGTGGGGGCAGTTCTAATCTCTGGGGGGAGTTGGTTCCAGAGGGCCGGGGCCGCCACAGAGAAGGCTCTTCCCCTGGGTCCCGCCAAGCGACATTGTTTAGTTGACGGGACCCGGAGAAGATCCACTCTGTGGGACCTAACTGGTCACTGGGATTCGTGCAGCAGAAGGCGGTCCCTGAGATATTCTGGTCGAGTGCCATGAAGGGCTTTATATGTCATATATATATATATATAAATAAGAAAGAAAGAAAGAGAGAGAGAAGAAAGAGAGAAAGAAAGAAAGAAAGAAAAGAAAAGAAAGAACGAAAGAAAGACCTGGTCTTACTTTGGGAGAAACACGGGTTCTAGACAAGTCCATGCTTTTTTCCCAACAACTTTTTCTGACATGGTATTCCCTTACTTTCTTCCCGGAACTGAGAGAGAGAGGAATTGGTGCAATATCGTTCAATTGGCTTCATTTCTAGGGCAGGATTGGAATGCGTAATCTCCCAGTTTTTAACCCAGTGCATTTAACAGCTGTGCCAAGCTGGCACTTAGCTGATATATCTACTCTCCTGTCGCTTCACTCGTCTACGTCCTGCATTCAGGAACAATAGGAATGGGTATGGCTTGTTCTCCATGGATGATTCCTTTTCAGAGGTTTGAAGAGTGTTGAACTGTTAATAGTGTCTGTTGGGTTTTTAAAAGGCAATTAAAGTGAGCCTTAGAAGCAGACATTGTGAGCCATTTCCTCTTGGTGGTTGATTGAGTTATTTTGTTGATGTCAACTAAATTGTGCTTTGTACTTATAGCGGGGAAGTCAAACTCATGGCGTCACATGACGTGTCACAACTTTCGCTAAACTGGGTGTGGATATAGCCAGCATAGCCACCCCGAGTCTGCGGAGAGGGGCGGCATACAAATCTAAATAACAATAATAATAACCATAACCATAATCATAATCATAATTGTTGTGGTTAGCTCTGGCCCAGCTCCTGCCCCAAGGAATGTGCAGGTGGATGTGGGGGAAACATCCACATGCCGCAGCCTTGTTTTGCTCCCGGTGGAATCTGCCGACGAAGTCTCCTCTGACCAAGGAAGCGTGAGTGACAGGGAAGAGGGGAGTTTGGCAGACAGCCCAGGAGGAGATCAATCATCTGTATCATCCTTGGATTCTGAACAAGAATTAATGACACATCCACGCATGCGTAGAGTGATGCATAGGAGACAACAACTGAAGGATTATTACAAGAGAAAATGAGGCCACCTGTGGTTGGGTGGGGCTGCTGCAATTAGTGCTACAGATAAAAGTGCAGCTTGGTGTTTTAGCCTCATGGTAGTTTATCTGATTCATTGTTTCGTCAAGATCGTGGGTTTTGTGCTGTTCAAGATTGTGTGTGGACTCTCTGGACTTTAGAATTGAACTCAATTTCCCAGTTATTGGGTGAGCAATTGGATTACATTTAACCTGTGCCTTGTGTGTACCAGAAAATCCCTTTGACATTTAAAAAGGGAGCTGTTTCTGTTTTACTGTTTATAAAAACTTTTGGGTTTTCCTTTTATCGTGTGATGTGTGTCTTCCTGGACTAATTACCCTGCAATTAGGGGCAGTTGAAACACGCCGGCAGAACAAATAATAATAATATGACGTATTTGGGGCGCGAGTTTGACAGCCCTGTACTGTAGTATTTTGCTGTCATTGATTAACCATATTTATAAAAGTAGGGTTTGTGAAATACTCAGAGTCACTATGGATTGGAGCAATGTATAACCCTAGCAAATAGATAAATCAATATTTTGCCCTCAACGTTATTTCTTACTGCTAAACACTCCCACTTCCCCCAGTCTCTTCTTGTTGAAAATTTCTCTGCCTTCAGTCATTTTTCACTCTTCTTATTTGCACTACTCTCATTTTCTCAAAATATTTCACAATAACTTTGATTGCAAAAAAACCCCAGGGTCGCCCAAAAAGTAATGCACCACATTTTTTTCTTCAACAATTATTTATTGAACACAATGAAACTTACACACAAGAAAGAACAATGTTTCTTCTACACTCTCTATTTTTCCACGTAACCTCCGTCCTGTTCTATGGCCTTTCTCCAGCGAGATACAAGGGCGTGTATGTCCTGTTGGTACCACTCCTTGTTCTAGTCACGAAGCCTTGGAGCTCTGCCGAACCATCTTCTAATGGCTTCACCCTCTGTGCCCAGTGCATAATTGTACTTTTGTCGACTGCAGATTCTCCATAATCAGTTTCCGGTCACAATTCAAAGTGTTGGTTATGACCTATAAAGCCCTTCATAGCATCGGACCAGAATATCTCCAGGACCACCTTCTGCCGCACGAATCCCAGCGACCAATTAGGTCCCACAGAGTTGGCCTTCTCCGGGTCCTGTCGACGAAACAATGTCGTCTGGCGGGACCCAGGGGAAGAGCCTTCTCTGTGGCGGCCCCGACCCTCTGGGATCAATTCCCTCCGGAGATTAGGCCCGCCCGCACCCTCCTTGCCTTTCGCAAACTCCTCAAAACCCACCTCTGTCGTCAGGCATAGGAAAATTGATTCCCCTGGGCCATTTCCGCTTTATGTATAGTCTGTATGAGATGCATGATTGTTTTTTATATTAAGGGTTTTAATGTATTGGATTTGTACTGTTTCTTGTTGTGAGCAGCTCCGAGTCTTCAGAGAGGGGCGGCACACAAATCTAATAAATAATAATAATGATGATGATGATAATAATGATAATAATAATAATAATTTACTGGAACTTGTGCCGGAACTACCATTTACCAGTGGCAAAGAACTGGTGGGATCATAAGCCCAAAAAAGTGGTCGAAAATGAGCAAGCAAAACTACTGTGGGACTTCCGACTTCAGACTGACCGAATTCTGAAGCGTAACACACCAGACATCCTGATTGTGGAGAAAAAGAAAGCATGGATCATCGACATCGCAATCCCAGGAGACAGCAGAATTGAGGAGAAGCAGCTAGAGAAAAGAGTGAAATACAAAGATCTAAAAATCGAGCTGCAACGACTCTGGCATAAGCCAGTGAAAGTGGTCCCAGTGGTCCTTGGCACGCTGGGCGCAGTACCAAAGGATCTCAGCGGACATTTGAAAACCATCGGAATTGACAAAATCTCCACCTGTCAATTGCAAAAGGCCACTTTACTGGGATCAGCAAACATAATTCGCCGCTACATCACGCAGTCCTAGGTGCTTGGGAAGCGCCCGACTGGTGATGAAATACGAAATCCAGCAGTGATCTCGTTTGCTGAGTTGTATTGACATAATAATAATAATAATAATAATAATTAATATTAATATTAATATTAATATTAATATTAATATTAATATTAATATTAATATTAATATCAATATCAATATCAATATCAATATCAATATCAATATCAATATTAATATTAATATTAATATTAATATTTATTAATATTAATATTAATATTAATAATATTATTAATATTAATAATATTAATATTATTATTATTATTATTATTAATAATAATAATAATAATAAACTCTACACAAATGTTTGTGAATGTTCCCAAAAGTTTCTTTCTCTGCAGTGAGAAATTCAATTATGACACGCTGCTCGTAACATACATCACTTGACAGACGCCTATTCGAAACACTGCTGTCTGTCTGAAGAAACTCAAAATTTACACACGCACTCCTGACAATTCAAATAATGTATATCTAAACTTTTGCATTCGTACCGTTACTGTAGGCTGAGGAAAAAAAATGGGGTGCATTACTTTCTGGGCGACCCTTGTATTATAGTTTAGCCACTGCCGTCGCAAGTGACTGTCCTTGTGTCTTTCCTTTCTTTTTTAAAAGGAATTGTTTAAGTCACCAAGATGAGAAAATCGTGGATTATTGCTCTATGGTTCTTTTCACGTGCCTTAATCCGGAGCGAACCAAGCAACTGCAGGAACAAAACAACTTGGAGATTGCCCTCCGTGTTTTTCAAGCTTGTAGGAGATGGCCAGAATCGGAATGGACGTATGTATTCTGTTCAACTTTTTCAAAACGGTAACGAGGGGTCTTGTTTCGGTTTTTATCTCCTTCCATTCTACAGGGTATAAATTACAGCTTCTTTTAAATCCTTTTCAGCCCAGGGACTGTAAAACTCTTATACTGGTAGCCATAGTTCCCTCTAAGCTGAGCAGTGAGCAATCGCTCACTTAAAAATCATCATCAACTCAGAGTTTTCCAAACCTGCCCAGAAGCCGAGAGGGAAAGAGTGAGAGGGAAGGAGAGAGAGAGGAAGAGAGGAAGAGAGAGAAACAGATAGAAAAAAGAGAGGAAGGAAAAGAGAAAGAAAAAGAATGGGAGTAAGGAAGAGAGAAAGAATCAAAATCTAGTTTGAAACTAGCTCAACTATTTAAGTGGCATTTTGATATTGATAGAGTTGCCCTATTATGAGCTCACTGTTATAGACACACAGTATTTATTTATTTATTTATTTATTTATTTATTTATTTATTATTTCTGTGCCGCCCAGTCCTGAAGGGACTGCCGCTCAGACACTATATTTTTCTGCCCACCCCCCAAAAAATTAGAGGGAACACTGCTAGTAGCATGTAACTGAGTTACATCTATTAAGATAAATGTGATACTGGCATTTTTTGACTTTTTATTAGTAGTACCTGACTATGCTATACTGTTATACTGTTTTTTATATGCTGTTGTGAGCCGCCCCGAGTCTTCGGAGAGGGGCGGCATAAAAATCTAATAAATAATAATAATAATAATAATAATAATAATAATAATAATAATAATAATAATAATATGCTGCTCCCAGGTGCTTCTGTTGTTCTGCACCGTCCAGCAAACTGCAGAAACAGGTATGGGGAGAGAGGGAAGAAAGGATTGGCGGGACCTAGGGGTAGAGCCTTCTCTGTGGGGGCCCCGGCCCTCTGGAATCAGCTCCCTCCAGAGATTCGCACTGCCCCCACCCTCCTTGCCTTCCGAAAGAGCTTAAAAACTCAACTTTGCCGCCAGGCTTGGAACTTTTAGATCTTCCCCTGACCACTGAATGCATTAAGTATGACTTCTGAATGTTTGGTTAATAAGTCAATTGTTTGGTTAATTTTTTTCCTTTTAATTGTTTTTAAATTGTAGTATTAATTGGATTACATTATTGTTCTGTTTTTTATATATGCTGTGAGCTGCCCCGAGTCCTCGGAGAGGGGCGGCATACAAATCCAAATAAATAAATAAATGAATGAATGAATGAATCAATGAGAAGCATTTTTGCTTGTGGAAACCTGTTTTACTCATCTGAAAGGAAGCTGGATTCTAATGATGATCAGAAATGTGATTCAGATTAAGAGTCGCTTTTGAATTACACCTATGAGCCTTGATCTGAACCATTGTGTCTAAAAAAAGTATTTAAAAAGAGTTATAGCCCAAAAAAGGTAGTTTATTCACTTTAGAAATTTTGCAGTGCCTTTTCAAAATATTGGACAAATATAAGGATAAATATTAATAATTTTAATATTATTGGCTATGTAACAGTGGTGCTGTAAGAAATATAATTTGACTGTTACCAATGTAAACTATTTTTTATTTATTTTTTATTTATTTGATTTGTATGCCGACCCTCTCCGTAGACTCGGGGCGGCTCACAGCAATAGCAAAAACAATGCACAATAACAAATCTAATATTTAAAAATATCTAAAACCCATTATTTAAAAAAGGCATACATACAAACATACCATACATAAACTATATAGGCTTGGGGGAGATGTCTCAATTCCCCCATGCCTGACGGCAAAGGTGGGTTTTAAGGAGTTTATGAAAGGCGAGGAGGGTGGCGGAGATCCTAATCTCCGGGGGGAGCTGGTTCCAGAGGGTTGGGGCCGCCACAGAGAAGGCTCTTCCCCTGGGTCCCGCCAGACGACATTGTTTAGTCGACGGGACCCGGAGAAGGCCAACTCTGTGGGACCTCAGTGGGAACTACATTAATACAGTGCAGAGGTGTTAACTTTGCTGTTTATTTACAACCGACAACAATACGTTCTACTTTTTAATGTGTTTTTTTCATAATTTCAGGACCTTGATTGTTACCAATCATTTGGTGAAGTGCCCCGAGTTGGTCAAAACTCTCTATGCCAAACTGAGCGATGCAGAAAGGTAACCCCAAAAACCAATGTGGGTTTTAGTAGTTAGCATACCATCTAGAGTATCCTGTTCACATGGATTTTTTTGGGGGGGGGGGAGGGGGGAACAGTGTGGTTTTATAGTTGGCACATAAATACATGTTTCTGTGTCAGTAATGGTTTTAAATTGGTTGGTTAACATTTACAATCCAGCCACAACTGGCAAAGATTTGGATAGGAGTTGGAGAATCCAGGTTGGCGCCCTGAATTTATTTATCTATCTATCTATCTATCTATCTATCTATCTATCTATCTATCTATCTATCTATCTATCTATTTATTTGATAGGAAAGTGAACACAGGAACAAGGGGACACAATCTGAAGTTAGTTGGGGGAAAGATCAGCAACGTGAGAAAATATTATTTTACTGAAAGAGTCGTAGATCCTTGGAACAAACTTCCAGCAGACATGGTTGGTAAATCCACAGTAACTGAATTTAAACATGCCTGGGATAAACATATATCCATCCTAAGATAAAACACAGGAAATAGTATAAGGGCAGACTAGATGGACCATGAAGTCTTTTTCTGCCGTCAGTCTTCTATTTTTCTATCTATCTATCTATCTATCTATCTATCTATCTATCTATCTATCTATCTATCTATCTATCTATCTATCTATCTATTTCTATCTATCTATCTATCTATCTATCTATCTATCTATCTATCTATCTATCTATCTATTTCTATCTATCTATCTATCTATCTATCTATCTATCTATCTATCTATCTATCTATCTATCTATCAGATTTGTATGACGCCCCTCCTCGTAGACTAGGGGCGGCTAACAACAATAATAATACAATGTAAACAAATCTAATATTAAGTTAATTTAAAAACCCCAATTTAAGAAACCAATCATACATACTGACATATCATGCATAAATTTTATAAGCCTGGGGGGAAGGGAAAGTCTCAATTCCCCCATGCCTGACGACAGAGGTGGGTTTTTAGAAGCTTATGAAAGGCAAGGAGGGTGGGGGCAACTCTGATATCTGGGGGGAGTTGGTTCCAAAGGGTCAGGGCCGCCACAGAGAAGGCTCTTCCCCTGGGTCCCGCCAAACGACATTGTTTGGTTGACGGGACCCGGAGAAGACCCACTCTGTAGGACCTAACTGGTCGCTGGGATTCGTGCGGCAGAAGGCGGTCCCGGAGATATCCTGGTCCGGTGCCATGAAGGGCTTTATAGGTCATAACCAACACTTTGAATTGTGACCGGAAACTGATCGGCAACCAATGCAGACTGCGGAGTGTTGGTGTAACATGGGCATATTTAGGAAAGCCCATGCTGCATTCTGCACCATTTGTAAAGAAATGCGAAGACTGGGGGTATAAAAAGGGAAGATTTCATGCCTGGGCCCTGATTTCGTAAGAGCATCGCGCCCTGCTGCATGGAATGACTCAACCTAAACTCTCATTTCGTAACTAGAGCGAACCCCCCCACCCACCAAAGTAAAACACAACGAAGTGTCTATCTGCCAAATCATTTCAGATACCTTCAACCCTCCAGCCAAATGAATGGCAAGATAATTCCCCCCTCCCAATCAGCCAAGTCTCCTTACAAACAAGCCAGCACATGAAATAAAACTCAAGAGGATATATTAGCAAAGTAAAGAAGATTAGAAATATCAAACGCGATGTTTTGGGTATCAGTAATGTACATGCTTTGTTAATGTTTTGAAAAGGGTTCGGAAACTTCAGATCGTGCAGAATGCGGCCGCGAGAGCAATCGTGGACGTCCCCAGATATGCCCATGTTTTGTCAACACTCCGCGGATTGCATTGGCTGCTGATTGGTTTCCAGTCACAAATCAAAGTGTGGGTCATGACCTATAAAGCCCTACATGGCATTGGACCAGAATACCTTCGGGACCGTCTTCTGCCGCACGAATCCCAGCGACTGATACTTCCTTCCTTCCTTTCTTCTTCCTTCCTTCCTTCTTCATTCTCCTTCCTTCCTTCCTTCCTTCCTTCCTTATTTTTCCTTCCCTCTTCATTCTCCTTCCTTCCTTCCTTCCTTCCTTCCTTGCTTCCTTCCTTCTTTTTCCTCCCTTCTTTCCTTCCCTCTTCATTCTCCTTCCTTCCTTCCTTCCTTGCTTCCTTCCTTCTTTTTCCTTCCTTCTTTCCTTCCCTCTTCATTCTCCTTCCTTCCTTCCTTCTTTTTCCTTCCTTCTTTCCTTCCCTCTTCCTTCTCCTTCCTTCCTTCCTTCCTTCCTTCTTTTTCCTTCCTTCCTTCCCTCTTCATTCTCCTTCCTTCCTTCCTTCCTTCCTTCTTTTTCCTTCCTTCTTTCCTTCCCTCTTCCTTCTCCTTCCTTCCTTCTTTTTCCTTCCTTCCTTCCTTCCTTCCTTCTTTTTCCTTCCTTGGTCTCTTCCCATCTTCCTTTCTTTTTCTTGGCCTTTCCTCTTCCCCCTTTTCCCTTTCCCATCCCTTGCATGCTCGAATTCAAAAGAGGAAATTTTGTTTAGTTTTTAGTTTGTTTTGCCCCATTTTCACTGGTAGAGAGCGGCTGGAGACCATCACAGGCAAAAATGGGTGACCTCCATTTTTGCCAACACAGACATCGTGGGCTAGTCCTTTGCTGGTTCTAGGGTGGCTCCACGGGCCAGATCTGAGGGCCCTGTGGGCCTTGAATTTGACACCCCTGACCTAAGGCATCCAAAAAGCATTCAGAAATAATAATAATAATAATAATAATAATAATAATAATAATAATAATAATGCACGAATCCCAGCAACCAGTTAGGTCCCACAGAGTGGGCCTTCTCCGGGTCCCATCAACTAACCAATGTCATTTGGCCCAGGGGAAGAGCCTTCTCTGTGGTGGCCCCGACTCTCTGGAACCAACTCCCCCCGGAGATTAGAATTGCCCCCACCTTCCTTGCCTTTCGTAAGCTCCTTAAAACCCACCTCTGCCGTCAGGCATGGGGGAACTGAGATACTCTTTCCCCCTAGGCCTATACAATTTATGCATGGTATGTTTGTTTGTAGGTATGATTGCTTTTAAAATAAGGGTTTTTTAGTTGTTTTAGTATTGGATTTACATGCTGTTTTTATTATTGTTGTTAGCCGCCCCGAGTCTACGGAGAGGTTCGGCATACAAATCCAACAAACAAACAAACAAACAAACAAACAACAACAACAACAACAATAATAATTGTTATTTATTAGATTTGTATGCTGTCCCTCTCCATAGCCTTCCCTCTCCGTAGCCTTCCTACTTAAGACTGTGTGGAAATAATTGATGCTCCGTCTGTATTTGTGGGTGGGGATACCATCAGATAAGTCTTGTCTCTCGGCTTTCTGCAACGCATTGCAACCTCCATCCATTGCAACCTCACCTACAAAAAGATATTGACAAAACTGAACGGGTCCAAAGACGGGCTACAAAGATGGTGGAAGGTCTTAAGCATAAAACTTATCAGGAAAGACTTCATGAACTCAATCTGTATAGTCTGGAGGACAGAAGGGAAAGGGGGGAATAGGATCAAAACATTTAAATATGTCAAAGGGTTAAATAAGGTTCAGGAGGGAAGTGTTTTTAATAGGAAAGTGAACACAAGAACAAGGGGACACAATCTGAAGTTAGTTGGGGGAAAGATCAAAAGCAACATGAGAAAATATTATTTTACTGAAAGAGTAGTAGATGCTTGGAACAACCTTCCAGCAGACGTGAATTTAAGTAACTGAATTTAAATATGCCTGGGATAAACATATATCCATCCTAAGATAAAATACAGGAAATAGTGTAAGGGCAGACTAGATGCCGTCAGTCTTCTATTTTTCTATGTTTACTCTGCTACCAATTCTGTGCAGACCTCCTTAACCTTCTGCAAAATTCAACCATGGTTAAAGTTTCTAAAAAAAGGGAAATTGGGACTAATGGTGTGGGCAGACCGGGCATGTCCCATCCCCTGATGTGCTCTTAATGATAAAGCAGGGCTTGGAGGCTTGTTCTCCAGCTGTTGCCCTCCTGTTGCTTGCAGCTAAAGGGGGAAATATTTCCGCAAACAAATCGAAACATAAAAGACGGGATGGAAAGTGCTGGTTTTCCTTCCTTCGTGCCAGCACAAACCCAGAAGGGCCTTTGATGAAATGGTTTGTTCGCTACAGATCTCCCTACTGTGCTCGGCAGGACTGCTCTGTTAAAATATTTATTCTGATTTAAAAAAAAAATTAAAAAAATCAGTATTCTCCGAATATCGGGAACTTTTTAACCACCACAGAAATTTCCTCAGTTATAAATTAGTGGTAGTAGCATGCGTCTTTCAGGATGGATGCTGTAGTCCACAACCTTCATATCTCGTTTAGTGGAAATCCTTAATGTTGGCCGAGCTTGCTTGCATGTTTCGTTAAGAGTAGGTACATAGAACATAGAATCATAGGGTTCACAGGGATGTTGGAGTCTTCTAATCCAGTGATTTTCAACATTTTTGAGCCGTGGCACATTTTTTACATTTACAAAATCCTGGGGCACACCACCAACCGAAATGACACTCTGACACAGTACATATTGTTTGTTTGTTTGTTTGTTTGTTTGTTTGTTTGTTTGTTTGTTCGTTCGTTCATTCATTCATTTCTTAAATTTGTATGCCGCCCCTCTCCGCAGACTCGGGGCGGCTCACAACAGCAACAGAAAACAATATATAATACAAATTCAATCATTAGAAAGCTAAAAACCCATAAATTTTAAAAAACATGGACACAACATACCATAAATAAACAGTATAGGCCTGGGGAAGATATTTCAGTTCCCCCATGCCTGACGGCAGAGGTGGGTTTTAAGGAGTTTGCGGAAGGCGAGGAGGGTGGGGGCAGTTCTAATCTCAGGGGGGAGCTGGTTCCAGAGGGTTGGGGCCGCCACAGAGAAGGCTCTTCCCCTGGGACCCGCCAAACGACACTGTTTAGTTGACGGGACCCGGAGAAGGCCAACTCTGTGGGACCTAATCGGTCGCTGGGATTCGTGCGGCAGAAGGAATACACCATCAGGATAGACATAACCAGCTGAGGCTGAGGCTTCATCTAGTGGTGGCAACATTTACCTCCAGTCCTGACCAAGATTAGAAATCAGGACCACAGGGAGGAGTAGCAGCTTCAACTACTCTCCGTGGCCACACAATGACAAGTGCGCGGCAGCCCGAGCTGGGTGTGGATGAGAGGCGGCCTGCTATTGGTTCATCGCTAGTGGGACCCGCCAGACGACAATGTTTAGTCGACGGGACCTGGAGAAGGCCAACTCTGTGGGACCAGAAGTTGGGAAACAGGCTGTTTCTGGCCTACAGAGGGCCTCCGGGGAGGGTAGGGGAGACAATTTTTGCCCTCCCCAGGCATTGAATTGTGGGTATGGGCACGATAGCGCACGCCCACATTCTTTCGGCACCTGAGGGAAAAAAAGGCTCGCCATCACTGCCGTAGAGTCTCCAGCCAGTCTTTTAGGAGATCCTCACAGCGCTTTTCAATGGCTGAGCGTTCCGCCGTCGCAGGGGCTCCCGGAGATCTTCACAAGCCACAAGGAGACTCTTGAGCTCTCTGGGGCTTCTTTGCAACTTGGAATCGACTGAGGACTATCTGAATTGACTTTGTACCTCAAGCTCTGTAACTCTTGTCCAGCAACACTTCCTTTTTTTTTTTTTGTTTCCTTAGGACTTTCTTGTTAGAAGTAATTCTGTCAGAAATGAAGGAAAATAGTGTCTTAATTGGTGAAGAGATGGCCACGTTCCTGGCAGCATCTTTTGAAGAGAAGTGCCAGTCGGTGTTAAGATTGGTTTCTGCCACAGACGACGAGGAGGTAAAATCTTCTACTCTTGCATTAAAAGGTGAATTGTAAAATATAGCCTGGAGTTCTACAGCATGATGGGCCCACACAGCAAAGGGGCAGCCCATCTCTGGGATCGCCTTCTGCCACACGAATCCCAGTGACCAGTTAGGTCCCACAGAGTTGGCCTTCTCCGGGTCCCGTCGACTAAACAATGTCATTCGGTGGGACCTTCTCTGTGGTGGCCCCGACCCTCTGTAACCAACTCCCCCCAGAGATCAGAATTGCCCCCACCCTTCTTGCCTTTCGTAAGCTCCTTAAAACCCACCTCTGTCGTCAGGCATGGGGCAATTGAACTATTCCTTCCCCCCAGGCCTATACAATTTATGCATGGTATGTTTGTGTGCATGTTTGGTTTTTAAATGAGGGTTTTAAATTATTTTAAACATTAGATTTGTTATAGGCTGTTCATTATTGTTGTTAGCCGCCCCGAGTCTACGGAGAGGGGCGGCATACAAATCAAATCAAACCAAACCAAACCAAACCAAACCAAACCAAAAAATAAATATGTATAATATCGTAAAGAAAGAGGGATTAAATCTTACAATGAATGATATGATAAATTCTAAGGTTTGGGGAGTAGGGAGAAGGCAAAGAAGAAGCATGCAAATGATACACTGATGAATTAATCATAATCTCCCTCTTCCTACTTGTTATACCTCTAGCTTGGCTGCATAGCTAGAGGTATAACAAGCAGGAAGAGGGAGATTATGATCCCGCTATATAGAGCGTTGGTGAGACCACATTTGGAATACTGTGTTCAGTTCTGGAGACCTCACCTACAAAAAGATATGGATAAAATTGAACGGGTCCAAAGACAGATTACAAGAATGGTGGAAGGTCTTAAGCATAAAACGTATCAGGAAAGACTGAATGAACTCAATCTGTATAGTCTGGAGGACAGAAGGAAAAGGGGGGACATGATCGAAACATTTAAATATGTCAAAGGCTTAAATAAGGTTCAGGAGGGAAGTGTTTTTAATAGGAAAGTGAACACAAGAACAAGGGGACACAAGCTGAAGTTAGTTGGGGGAAAGATCAAAAGCAACGTGAGAAATATATTATTTTACTGAAAGAGTAGTAGATCCTTGGAACAAACTTCCAGCAGACGTGGTTGGTAAATCCACAGTAACTGAATTTAAACATGCCTGGGATAAACATATATCCATCCTAAGATAAAATACAGAAAATAGTATAAGGGCAAACTAGATGGACCATGAGGTCTTTTTCTGCCGTCAGTCTTCTATGTTCCTAATTATGTATTGTATGTTTGTCTATAAAAATAAAAAAAATGTTTATTAAACACCCCCCCCCCCAAAAAAAAAAAAAAGGTCAGCTCCTCACCCCTGCCATCTTACAGATTTTGACCCTAGAATAAAAGAAGGGTCAAGTACATCTCCGGCTTTGTGACAGTTCAGCTCAAGGGCAAGAACTTCCCTGCATACAAAACCAGCCACACTTTGGTGGATAAATATTTTATCAGTCTTCTCTTCCCATAGAGCGCTCTCTCTTTTGAAATGTGAAGAGGTTAGACAAACGTTCCTTGCACATATTTGCCTACTTACAGTGCAATGTTTAAGCCATAGTGAGTCTGGTGTGGGAGGGAAAAAAAGAAGTCCTCTACATTTGCCATACAGTCAGTTTGTGTCTCAGATTTGTTCATTGAATAAAATAAAATTAAACATTAAATGTGCTCATCTCAACTCAAGTCACATAGTAATGCACATCAATAGGTTATGACCTATAAAGCCCTTCATGGCATCGGACCAGAATATCTCCGGGACCGCCTTCTGCCGCACGAATCCCAGCGACCAGTTAGATCCCACAGAGTTGGCCTTCTCTGGGTCCCGTCGACTAAGCAATGTCGTTTGGCGGGACCCAGGAGAAGAGCCTTCTCTGTGGCGGCCCCGGCCCTCTGGAACCAGCTCCCCCCAGATATCAGAGTTGCCCCCACCAGTGTTCCCTCTAATTTTTTTTTTGGGGTGGGCGGAAAAGTATAGTGTCTGAGCGGCAGTCTCTTTGGGACTGGGCAGCACAAAAATAATAAACAAACAAACAAACAAACAAACAAACAAACAAACAAACAAACAACTCACCCTGTTTTGCCTCAGAGAATTTCAAAATAAAATACTGTACTGTGTGTCTATAACAGTGAGCTCATAATAGGGCAACTCTATCAATATCAAAATGCCACTTAAATAGTTGAGCTAGTTTCAAACTAGATTTTGATTTTCTTTCTCTCTTCCTTACTCCCATTCTTTTTTTAAGCTCTTTCGGAAGGCAAGGAGGGTGGGGGCAGTGCGAATCTCTGGGGGGAGCTGATTCCAGAGGGCCGGGGCCCCCTCAGAGAAGGCTCTACCCCTAGGTCCCGCCAATCCTTTCTTCCCTCTCTCCCCATACCTGTTTCTGCAGTTTGCTGGACGGTGCAGAACAACAGAAGCACCTGGGAGCAGCATATTATTATTATTATTATTATTATTATTATTATTATTATTATTATTTATTAGATTTTTATGCCGCCCCTCTCCGAAGACTCGGGGCGGCTCACAACAGCATATAAAAAACAGTATAACAGTGTAGCATAGCCAGGTACTACTAATAAAAAGTCAAATAATGCCAGTATCACATTTATCTTAATAGATGTAACTCAGTTACATGCTACCAGCAGTGTTCCCTCTAATTTTTTGGGGGGTGGGCGGAAAAATATAGTGTCTGAGCGGCAGTCCCTTCGGGACTGGGCGGCACAGAAATAATAAATAAATAAATAAATAAATAAGTAAATAAGTAAATAAGTAAATAAGTAAATAAGTAAATAAGTAAATAAGTAAATAAGTAAATAAGTAAGTAAGTAAGTAAGTAAATAAATAAATAAATAAATAAATAAATAAATAAATAAATAAATAAATAAATAAATAAATACTGTGTGTCTATAACAGTGAGCTCATAATAGGGCAACTCTATCAATATCAAAATGCCACTTAAATAGTTGAGCTAGTTTCAAACTTTCTCTCTTCCTTACTCCCATTCTTTTTCTTTCTCTTTTCCTTCCTCTCTTTTTTCTATCTGTTTCTCTCTCTTCCTCTCTCTCTCCTTCCCTCTCACTCTTTCCCTCTCGGCTTCTGGGCAGGTTTGGAAAACTCTGAGTTGATGATGATTTTTAAGTGAGCGATTGCTCACTGCTCAGCTTAGAGGGAACTATGGCCACCACCCTCCTTGCCTTTCGCAAGCTCCTTAAAACCCACCTCTGTCGTCAGGAAATGGGGAATTGAAATTTCCCTTTCCCCTAGGCTTATAGAATTTATACATGGTATGCTTGTATGTATGAGTGGTTCTTTAAATTGGGGTTTTTTAGATTATTTTTAATATTAGATTTGTTTACATTGTCTTTTTATATTGTTGTTAGCTGCCCCGAGTCTTCGGCGAGGGGCGGCATACAAATCTAATAAATACAAATACAAATACAATCAATTGCAAGGATGTTGATGTTTACTGCAAGAATTGGAAAATGGCTTTGTTTTCTTGCATTCTGGCAGTGGGAGGGGTTTGGTACCAAGGGAAAAGGTTAGAAGAAGAACCACACTTTGGGGGGCAAAGATGGCAGGTGTGATCACCGCCTGCTCCACGCTTTGTTGTCTACGACTCATAAAAAATGGGAGTGGCATTTCTGATTGTGTGATCATGGCTGCCATCTTAGAATAGAATAGAATAGAATGGAATGGAATGGAATGGAATTCTTTATTGGCCAAGTATGATTGGACACACAAGGAATTTGTCATTGGTGCATATGCTCTCAGTGCACATAAAAGAAAATCTACATTTGTCAAGAATCAAAGAATAGAATAGAATAGAATTGAATTCTTTTTGGCCAAGTGTGATTGGACACACAAGGAATTTGTCATTGGTGCATATTCTCTCAGTGCACATAAAAGAAAATATACATTTGTCAAGAATCAAAGAATAGAATAGAATAGAATTGAATTCTTTTTGGCCAAGTGTGATTGGACACACAAGGAATTTGTCATTGGTGCATATGCTCTCAGTGCACATAAAAGAAAATTTACATTTGTCAAGAATCAAAGAATAGAATAGAATATAATTGAATTCTTTTTGGCCAAGTGTGATTGGACACACAAGGAATTTGTCTTTGGTGCATATGCTCTCAGTGCACATAAAAGAAAATTTACATTTGTCAAGAATCAAAGAATAGAATAGAATAGAATTGAATTCTTTTTGGCCAAGTGTGATTGGACACACAAGGAATTTGTCATTGGTGCATATGCTCTCAGTGCACATAAAAGAAAATTTACATTTGTCAAGAATCAAAGAATAGAATAGAATAGAATTGAATTCTTTTTGGCCAAGTGTGATTGGACACACAAGGAATTTGTCATTGGTGCATATGCTCTCAGTGCACATAAAAGAAAATTTACATTTGTCAAGAATCAAAGAGTAGAATAGAATAGAATAGAATAGAATTGAATTCTTTTTGGCCAAGTGTGATTGGACACACAAGGAATTTGTCTTTGGTGCATATGCTCTCAGTGCACATAAAAGAAAATTTACATTTGTCAAGAATCAAAGAATAGAATAGAATTCTTTTCGGCCAAGTGTGATTAGACACACAAGGAATTTGCCATTGGTGCATATGCTCTCAGTGCACATAAAAGAAAACTTACATTTGTCAAGAATCAAAGAATAGAATAGAATAGAATAGAATTGAATTGAATTGAATTCTTTTTGGCCAAGTGTTATTGGACACACAAGGAATTTGTCTTTGGTGCATATTCTCTCAGTGCACATAAAAGAAAATTTACATTTGTCAAGAATCATGAGGTACAACATTTAATGATTGTCATAGGGTACAAATTAACAAATAAGGTATAAATAAACAAATAGAATAGAATAGAATTATTTATTGGCCAAGTGTGATTGGACACACAAGGAATTTGTCTTTGGTGCATATGCTCTCAGTGTACATAAAAGAAAAAGATAACATTTGTCAAGAATCATGAGGTACAACACTTAATGATTGTCATAGGGGTCAAATAAGCAATGAGGAAACAATATTAATAAAAATCTTAAGGATACAAGCAGCAAATAACAGTCATACAGTCGTAAGTTGGCGGAAACGGGTGATAGGAATGCTGAGAAAAAAACTAGTAGAATAGAAGTGCAGACTTAGTAAAAAGTTTGACAGTGTTGAGGGAAATATTTGTTTAGTAGAGTGATGGCGTTTGGGGAAAAATGTTCTTGTGTCTAGTGGTTTTGGTGTGCAGTGCTCTATATTGCTGTTTTGAGGGTAGGAGTTGAAACTGTTTATGTCTAGGATTCAAAGGGTCAGTAAATATTTTTACAGCCCTCTTTTTGACTCATGCAGTATACAGGTCCTCAATGGACGGCAGGTTGGCAGCAATTGTTTTTTCTGCAGTTCTGATTATCCCCTAAAGCAGTGTTTCCCAACCTTGGCAACTTGAAGATATTTGGACTTCAACTCCCAGAATTCCCCAGCCAGGAAATGCTGGCTGGGGAATTCTGGGAGTTGAAGTCTAAATATCTTCAAGTTGCCAAGGTAGGGAAACACTGCCCTAAAGTCTGTTTTGCCATCCTACCCAAGCCCCTTTTGATAGCATTGCCAGGAAACCCAAAAATTGTAACTGTTTCCTGTCTGTATGCTTAAATGGGTATAGCTTAGCAATACATGTAATTCAATTAAATCATATGCTAATTGCCTTCCTAAGTAAAAGAATGTTGGAATAAATTTTGGGTTAATTGCTAGCTAATCAATCCCAAGTTAATTCTTGGAATATTTTATAACAAAAGAGCTTAATAATTAGATAAAATTGGATAAAAACTATGCTGTATCACAAGCCTCCTGCAAATCCAGCCTTTATTTTTAAAAACTTTTTTTCCCTGCAAATGATAATTTGGCAATTGATAGAATTGGCATATATTAGCCCAGGTGTGGTTAGACAATGCCAAGAATGATTTAGCAGTTGAGTAAATAAATGAGAATTTATCCTGTTTCCGGTATTCTAATACTGTTTGGATAGAAATATTTTTTTAAAAGCCCTCTCATTCAGAAATATTCTTTAACATACCAGTTGAATAGTTATTAGAAGCTTAATATAAATTATGGTAGTTCAGCTATACGGATTCTTAGTGATCATAAATTGTGATCTTGGATCTGTGGGTTATCTAATGAGAATCCCAGCATATTATCTTAGAAATGATTTAGTGTGTGTATATATACGATATATATGTCACATGTTTTTGCTGAATTTGAAAATTAAGGGAGACTAGGATAGATCTATTTCGGCCTTATTTTGGCCTCATCGGCTAGCCATACCCACTGGGACTTGAACCTGCAACCTTTTGCCTTGTAAGGCAGAGAATTAACCTCCAGGCTACAGTATCCAATCCTTTCAGCTCTGTACCAGGGAAGGGTTACATTTTGTGTCGAATCACCCCAAATACATAATTAAATTCTTGCTGAATTTTGAATATCAAACAGGAGTTGGAGTACAGTGGTCCCCCAATTATCGCGAGGGTTCCGTTCCAGGACCCCTCGCGACAATCGATTCTTCGCGAAGTAGTGGTGCGGAAGTAAAAACACCATCTGCGCATGCGCAGATGGTGTTTTTACTTCCGCCGCAGCAGCGAGGAGCCGAATATTGGGGTTTCCCCGCCGCCCACGCAAACTCCTCGCTGCTGCCGCGCCCCGCCGCTTGTCCGCCCGCCGCTTGTCCGCCGCCTGCCTGCCCGCGCGCCCCGCCGCTCGCCCGCCCTTCGCCCGCCCACGCCGTTCGCTCGCGCCGCTTCCCAGCTGAGTCCTGAAGCCAGAAGGCAAAGGCGAACTTCCGCATTTGGCTTCGGGACTCAGTTGGGAAGCGGCGCTGGGGTTTCCCCACCACCCACGCAAACTCCTTGCTGCTGCCGCGCCCGCCGCTCGCTCCGCCCTTTGCCCGCCCATGCCGTTCGCTCGCAGCCGCTTCCCAGCTGAGTCCTGAAGCCAGAAGGCAAAGGCGAACTTCCGCGTTTGGCTTCGGGACTCAGCTGGGAAGCGGCGCTGGGGTCTTACCGGCCGCCCACGCAAAGGGGAAACCCCGGCTCCTCGCTGATGCCCGCCGCTCGCCCTCCCCGCCAGCAAGAGGGGGAAGACCCAGGGAAGCCGCCCAGCAGCTGATCTGCCAGGGGAACGCAAACTCCACCATCTACGCATGCGTGGCCATAGAAAAAAGGGGCGCGCATGCGCAGATGGTGTTTTTACTTCCGGGTGGAAAAATTGCGACATAGCGTTTAGCGAAGATCGGGATTGCGAAACTCGGGGGACCACTGTACTGTATTTTTCATAGAGTAAGATACACTGGAGTATACGACTCACCTTAGTTTTGGGGGAGGAAAATAGGAAAAAGAATCTGCTTACCAGGTATTCATCTGGCTAGCATCCTTAGCCAGCACATTATTTTATCCTCTGGTTAAGGCTTTTTAAAAAATGTACTGGTAGAGAGTAACAATGAAAGAACTTGCAAACCAGTAAGAGCTGAGAACATCACTAGCACCTGGAAAGAAACATTCAGAACAAGTAGAGCAATGGGAAAAAAATATTCTTCGCAGAGGGGAAACAGTGAAAGAAGTTGCAAGCTGGTAAGAGCTGGGAACATCGTTAGCACCTGGTTAGGGCTGGAAAGAAACTTATTTGGAGCAAGTTAGAGCAATGAAAAAAACCCTGCAAAGACTTAGGGCTTGGGAAACATTCTTCTTTGCAGAGAGTAACAATGAAAGAGCATGCAAGCTGGTAAGAGCTGGTTACATTGTTACCACCTGGTTAGGGCTGGAAAGAAACTTATTCGGAGCAAATTAGAGCAATGAAATAAAGCCTGCAAAGACTTAGGGCTTGGAAAACATTCTTCGCAAAGAGTAACAATGAAAGAGCTTGCAAAGTAAGATCTGGGAAGATTGTTAGCAGCTAATTAGGGCTGGGGGGAGGGGAGCTACATTCAGAGTATAAGATGCACCCAAATTATCAGCCTCTTTTAGGGAGGAAAAAAATGTGTCTTATACTCTAAAAAATACGGTAGTTAATTTAATTAGATATTAGAAACATAGAAGACTGACGGCAGAAAAAGACCTCATGATCCATCTAGTCTGCCCTTATATTATTTTTTGTATTTTATCTTAGGATGGATATATGTTTATCCCAGGCATGTTTAAATTCAGTTACTGTGGATTTACCAACCACGTCTGCTGGAAGTTTGTTCCAAGCATCTACTACTCTTTCAGTAAAATAATATTTTCTCATGTTGCTTTTGATCTTTCCCCCAACTAACTTCAGATTGTGCCCCCTTGTTCTTGTGTTCACTTTCCTATTAAAAACACTTCCCTCCTGAACCTTATTTAACCCTTTAACATATTTAAATGTTTCGATCATGTCCCCCCTTTCCCTTCTGTCCTCCAGACTCTACAGATTGAGTTCATGAAGTCTTTCCTGATACGTTTTATGCTTAAGACCTTCCACCATTCTTGTAGCCCGTCTTTGGACCCGTTCAATTTTGTCAATATCTTTTTGTAGGTGAGGTCTCCAGAACTGAACACCCTATTCCAAATGTGGTCTCACCAGCGCTCTATATAAGTGGATCACAATCTCCCTCTTCCTGCTTGTTATACCTCTAGCTATGCAGCCAAGCATCCTACTTGCTTTCCCTACCGCCTGTCTGCACTGTTCACCCATTTTGAGACTGTCAGAAATCACGACCCCTAAATCCTTTTCTTCTGAAGTTTTTGCTAACACAGAACTGCCAATACAATCCTCAGATTGAGGATTCCTTTTGTGTATTGTTCTAATACACAACCACAATGAAGTCTTAGCACCCAAAGGTAAACCACCCCGTATTTTTCAGAGTATTTGACCCCCTCGAAAAGAGGGTGGAAGTGCATTTTTTGATTTCAACCGTATTGCCTCTTTTCTGTAGGGAGCCCTAGTTGCGATTCGTCTTCTGGATGTTCTCTGTGAAGCGACATCAAATCCCGAAGAACTGCAGCGTTTCCAAAGTTGTACCGATTTGCTTGAAGTAGCCATCAGTAAGTGAGAACTATTTGTATGATTTCAAAACAGTGTCTTTGAAAGAAAAGATAGTGTTTAATTTTGCTGGGAAGTCAAGTTTGTACAATTGCTACGTAAGTAAACACAGCTAGGCCTCTGACTTACAACAGTTCATTTAGTGACTGCTCAAAGTTACAGCAGCACTGAAAAAGGACCATTTCCCACACTTTCCCATGGCCATGTGATTTATGTTTGGATCGGAATCAGAATACTGTAGAGTCAAACCTAGCTTGACAGCTGGTTCATACTTAATGGCAGTTGCCATGATCTGAGGATCACATTTCTCATTTAGCAACATGAATTTTGGGGCTCAGTTGTGGTTGTAAGTCAAAGACAATCTGCACTAAGCAATAACACTGGGACATTATTTCTGCCCCTTTATTTACAACACTTTTGAACATTTCTTTGAACATGCTATAAATCAGGGGTCTCCAACCTTGGCAACTTTAAACCAGAATTCCCCAGCCAGCAAAGTCGAAGTCCTCCAGGCTTCAAGTTGCCAAGGTTGGAGACCCTCTGCTATAAAGAGTCTGCAATCCTTTTCATTTTATGTATGTAGGAGGCTCTCTTAAGTTCCACTTGTTATCGAAAGTGGTTCGAACATAAAGAACAGAAGGGAAGGGTCACTGTGAGTCAGCATCCTAGAATCCCTGCTTTTCAGCTTTTCGCCAGGCATGTCTGGTTCTCCCCACAGATAATAATAATAATAATAATAATAATAATAATAATAATAATAATAATAATAACAACAACAACAACAACAACAACAACAACTATGCCAGCTGTGTATTTAAACGTGGGCCATACCTGTCATTAGATACACAGCTGGCATAGTGAACTGGACTCAAGCAGAGCAGAGCTGGACAACCTGGACAGGAAAACCAGAAAATTAATGACGATCCATCATGCACTACACCCCCGCAGTGACGTTGACAGGCTGTATTTACAAAGGAAAATAGGCGGCAGAGGACTTTTGCAAGTGAAGCAGACAGTAGAAGAAGAGAAGCATGCATTAGCTGACTACGTGAAGGGGAGCAAAGAGTCAGCGTTGATGGAGGTCAACAATAGGAAGCTTCTCAAGGTGAAGCAAACTAAGGACCAGTACAGAAAAAATGTAACTCAATGTCGTATGGACAGTTGGCAGAACAAAGCATTGTATGGACAGTTCTTGGAGAAGATTGAAGGCAAAGTGGATAAAGAAAAGACCTGGTCATGGCTTACAAGTGGAACACTCAAAAAGGAGACAGAAGGACTAATACTGGCGGCACAAGAACAGGCCATTAGAACAAATACTATCAAAGCTAGAATTGAAAAATCAACAGACGATCCAAAGTGCAGACTCTGTAAAGAAACAGATGAAACAATCAATCACATACTCAGCTGCTGCAAAAAGATCGCACAGACTGACTACAAGCATAGACATGATGCTGTGGCACAGATGATCCACCGGAACCTGTGCCGGAACTACCATTTACCAGTGGCAAAGAACTGGTGGGATCATAAGCCCGAAAAAGTGGTCGAAAATGAGCAAGCAAAACTACTGTGGGACTTCTGACTTCAGACTGACCGAATTCTGAAGCATAACACACCAGACATTGTGATCGTGGAGAAAAGGAAAGTATGGATCATCGACATCGCAATCCCAGGAGACAGCAGAATTGAGGAGAAGCAGCTAGAGAAATTAGTGAAATACGAAGATCTAAAAATCGAGCTGCAACGACTCTGGCATAAGCCAGTGAAAGTGGTCCCAGTGGTCCTTGGCACGCTGGGCGCAGTACCAAAGGATCTCTGCGGAAATTTGAAAACCATCGGAATTGACAAAATCTCCATCTGTCAATTGCAAAAGGCCGCTTTACTGGGATCGGCAAACATAATTCGCCGCTACATCACACAGTCCTAGGTGCTTGGGAAGCGCCCAACTGGTGATGAAATACAAAATCCAGCATAGTGATCTCGTTTGCTGTGTTGTATTGACATAATAATAATAATAATAATAATAATAATAATAATAATAATAATAATAATGTCAATATTATTAATATTGACATAATAATTAATATAATAATTAATATTATGTCAATATTAATATTATTATTATATTATTATTATTATTATTATTGTTATTATTATTATTATTATTGTTATTATTATTATTATTATTGTTATTATTATTATTATTATCATTCATTCATTCATTCATTCATTCATTTATTAGATTCGTATGCCGCCCCTCTCCAAAGACTCGGGCGACTGTGGGGTGACTGTATGAATAATTTCAAGTTGACCTTGACTCCTGTGGATTACCTAGACTAGTCCCTGCAGTTTTCTTGGCAAGATTTTGGACGTGGTTTGTGTTAAGTGATAAGGAGTGTGCAGAGTGATCCTTGAGTTACCAAGGATGCACAGAAGAAACGTGGAGGTGGCAGGTATCCAGCTGATAGCCCAGAGATACAAGTAGTAATTCAGATAACCAGATACATTAAGTGTATAAGTATTATTTACTTTGGCAGATAGCTTAGTCAAGAACAATCCTAGTCATACACAATTACATCAGTCAATACACTCAATACATATACAATATTATAGGCTTCTCTCGATACATTACACAGTACTATAAGCCTTACTTACAAAATACAATAAACCGTCATTTGAACACACAGTTCTACAGAATATTATTATTATTATTATTATTATTATTATTATTATTATTATTTATTAGATTTGTATGCCGCCCCTCTCCATAGACTCGGGGCGGCTCGCAACAGTGATATAAACAATATATAATGACAAATCTAACAATTAGAGTCTAAAATAACAGTATTACATTTAGAAGGTCTAAAAGCAAGAAACCCCAATATATAAAAAGCATACATACAGTCATATCATGCACAAAACTGCATAGGCAGGGGGAGATGTCTCAGTTCCCCCACGCTTGACGACAGAGGTGGGTTTTAAGGAGTTTACGAAAGGCAAGGAGGGTGGGGGCAGTCCTAATCTCTGGAGGCAGCTGATTCCAGAGGGTCGGAGCCGCCACAGAGAAGGCTCTTCCCCTGGGTCCCGCCAGACGACATTGTTTAGTTGGCGGGACCCGGAGAAGACCAACTCTGTGTGACCTAACCGGCCGCTGGGATTCGTGCGGCAGAAGGCGGTCCCGGAGATATTCTGGTCCGGAGCCATGAAGGGCTTTATAGGTCATAACCAACACTTTGAATTGTGACGGGAAACTGATCTGCAACCAATGCAGAATAGTCACACAGACAAACCAGAAATAGCAGAGAGCAGTCAGAGAGAGAGAGGGATGCTTCTGGCTAACTAGAAATAGAAGACCAGCCACAAGTGGTTGCAGCAACGACGGGCAACACGGACCCTCGCCCGTGCCATCAGGAGTTGCCTAGGCGACAGTGCTACATTACAGATTCCTTCCCTGCTCCTTCCCCTTCCAAATTGTTTCTTTGAATTGTAAGATGAATCACCTTGATTTTCTTTGACGTTACTGTCTTGCAAAAATTACCTTCTTTGCTTAGGCCTTTTGAAGCTTGTTCAGCTTGCTGGGAAGCAGACCACAAATATCTTCACCGTCACTTATTCCAGAGAGCAGGAAGAAATTTCCCATCCAGCCGTGGGCTTTAAATCACATCTGATTCGTCTGATTGGAAATTTATGCTACAGGAATAAGGGTAACCAAGACAAGGTAAGCTGGAGAATAGAAGCACCTTGTAGCGTCAATGTCACTTAGCTTTGGCTCCGTTTTGCAAAGAAACGACCAATGTGATGTGGTTCCTCATTTCCATCTCCTGCTATCACCCAACCTGGGATTTTGAGCACTTTTTGAAAATGGTTGTTTTATAGTAATAATCATCAGGGAGATTTCACAATATTTATTTGCGTTTATATATCATTAAATAATGGAAACATAGAAACATAGAAGTCTGACGGCAGAAAAAGACCTCATGGTCCATCTAGTCTGCCCTTATACTATTTTCTGTATTTTATCTTAGGATGGATCTATGTTTATCCCAGGCATGTTTCAATTCAGTTACCAACCACGTCTGCTGGAAGTTTGTTCCAAGGACCTACTACTCTTTCAGTCAAATAATATTTTCTCATGTTGCTTTTGATCTTTCCCCCAACTAACTTCAGATTGTGTCCCCTTGTTCTTGTGTTCACTTTCCTATTAAAAACACTTCCCTCCTGAACCTTATTTAACCCTTTGACATATTTAAATGTTTCAATCACGTCCCCCCTTTTCCTTCTGTCCTCCAGACTATACAGATTGAGTTCATGAAGTCTTTCCTGATACGTTTTATGCTTAAGACCTTCCACCATTCTTGTAGCCCGTCTTTGGACCCGTTCAATTTTGTCAATATCTTTTTGTAGGTGAGGTCTCCAGAACTGAACACAGTATTCCAAATGTGGCCTCACCAGCACTCTATATAGCGGGATCACAATCTCCCTCTTCCTGGTTGTTACACCTCTAACTATGCAGCCAAGCATCCTACTTGCTTTCCCTACCGCCTGACTGCACTGTACAGGAATACAGGAAATAGTATAAGGGCTGAGGTCTTTTTCTGATATCAATCTTCTATGTTTCTATGTTTCTAATTATTTAAAATACGTTATTTTGTCATTTTTGCCATTCACATTTCCTTCTGTCCTTCCTTTTACATCTTTTTTTCAATGAGTCTATTTCACCATTCCTTTGTGAATGTGAATTGTCCTGTGGTAGGTTGACTATGGTGAGTTGTCCCTCAGCAAGTTGGCCATGGCGAATTGTCGTAGACCTCTAGTGGACACCATTCTGTTAAAGCCATTGACTTAACAATAGCCAGGAAGCTATATGGTCCCTTGAATCCCCGGGAGAGGGACCATTAATATTTAAGATTATAATGGGATGAAAAACCATTATCTGTATATTGTCCATAGCAGGGGGGTGGGGGGTCTCCAACCTTGGTCATTTTAAGACTTGTGGACTTCAACTCCCAGTATTCCTCAGCCAGCAAAGCTGAAGTCCACAAGTCTTCAAGTGGCCAAGGTTGGAGACCCCTGATCCATAGGATAAGGAGATGTATTTCTTGATGAACTTCAGCTCGGTGGTTTCACACTGAACAGGAATTTCCATATAATACAGATACAGTAATGCCTTGTCTTACAAACGCCTCGTCATACAAACTTTTCGAGATACAAACCTGGGGTTTAAGAATTTTTTGCCTCTTCTTACAAACTATTTTCACCTTACAAACCCACCGCCACTGCTGGGATGCCCCGCCTCCGGACTTCCGTTGCTAGCGAAGCACCCGTTTTTGCACTGCTGGGATTCCCCTGAGGCTCCCCTCCATGGGAAACCCCACCTCCAGACTTCCGTGTTTTTGTGATGCTGCAGGGGAATCCCAGCAGGAGAATCCCAGCAGTGCAAAAATGGGCGCTTCGCTGGGGTTTCCCAGTGAGGGGAGCCTCAGTGAAATCACAGTATCGCAAAAACACAGAGGTCCAGAGTTGGGTTTCGAGGATTTTGGTGTTTTTGTGATGCTGCAATTTCACTGATGCTCCCCTCACTGGAAACCCCACCTCCAGACTTCCATTGCCAGCGAAGCGCTCATTTTTGCGATGCTGGGATTCCCCTGCAGCATCGCAAAAACACAGAAGTCCGGAGGTGGGGTTTCCCATGGAGGGGAGCCTCAGAGGAATCCCAGCAGCGCAAAAACAGGCGCTTCGGCTGGCAAAAGGGGTGAATTTTGGGCGTGCACGCATTAATCTCTTTTCCATCGATTCCTATGGGAAACATTGTTTCGTCTTACAAACTTTTCACCTTAAGAACCTCGTTTTGGAACCAATTAAGTTCGTAAGACGAGGTATCACTGTACTGGTTGCAGGAGATGAAGGACTTTTCGTCTTATTTATTGATTGATTGATTGATTGGATTTGTATGCCGCCTCTCTCCGCAGTTCTTCAAACTGGCTTGAATCTTATTAATTTCGGTTCCTCCCTAGCCCCATTTTAAATACTTTGGGGATTACATGTAAAGAAGCCTTTAATGTCCCACTTAAGTTTGGCCCCTACATGCCAGCTAATTTATGGAGGTTAGCATGACCTCGCCTTCTGAATGTCGAAAACCATTAGTCATTGTTTTATGTGTTGTTTTAGCTTTCAAAGACAGGCTGTTAAGTAGGCAGTTTTAGGATGAAGCCTAATCAGGCAATGCAGAGTCGCAAATTTGTCTTGAATATTTTCCCTGGAAAATCTGAAAAATTTACAATTGGCCATCGGTGGTTATTCAGAATTCCTTCCCAGAGATCTTGGTGCCAACAGAGGATAGAACTAATGTATAATACTGCATTTTCCCCCCCAATATTTTTATTAATTTTCTTAAAATAACATACAGACTTACAAACATTTAACATAGACTGTGGGGATGTATCATCCCCACTTTTCTTAAAAGTATAAATGCAGATACAGAAAAAGGAATACATGATTAAATGCGTAATTCAATGCTACTAATACAAAAATATCAAATAAGGAAAAAGTGATATTGTAGAAAAAGGAAAAGTAGTTATAACTAGTATAAAGTCAAACAATCTTGTCGACTAAACTAAATCTAATATTAATCTCAATAAAAAGAAGAGAAAAATTTATACTGCATTTTTGAACAGATAGTGCCACTAGCATCGTCCAGTTTGGACTGGCAAGTTTAAGAGTGGAAGCAAATACTTTTAGTCATCTTAGGAGCAAGCTGCTGTGTGTGTGTATGTGTGTGATTTCATATTCCTAGAATACCTTATTTTTGGTTGCTGCTCAGAGTTTCACCCTTCATGGCACCGGAGCAGAATATCTGCGAGACCGCCTTCTGCCGCACGAATCCCAGCAGCCGGTTAGGTCCCACAGAGTTGGCCTTCTCCCGGTCCCGTCGGCTAAACAATGTCGTCTGGCGGGACCCAGGGGAAGAGCCTTCTCTGTGGCGGCCCCAACCCTCTGGAACCAGCTCCCCCCGGAGATCAGGACTGCCCCCACCCTCCTTGCCTTTCGTAAACTTCTTAAAACCCACCTTTGTCGTCAGGCATGGGGGAACTGAGATATCTCCCCCTTGCCTATGTAGTTTTATGTATGGAATGTTTGGGTGTATATTTTTATATAAGGTTTTTTTTAGGTTTTTAATGTAAAATTGTTATTTTAGACTTAATATTAGATTTATCATTGTATACTGTTTTATCACTGCTGTGAGCCGCCCCGAGTTTGCAGAGAGGGGCGGCATACAAATTTAATAAATAAATGAATGAATGAATGAATGAATGAATAAATAAATGATAGATAGACAGACAGACAGACAGACAGACAGACAGACAGGCAGCCATATACAGTAAATTGGATGGATGGATGGATCAATCAAGGTTGGGAGATGGACATATGGATTGATGGGACTAAATTTACATATTTCACCGCATCACGGTGTGCTTAAGCATGGTTCCTAAATTTAAATCAAAGAATCTTGGTTCTCACAGGGCACAGATCAAGGTTTATGAATCACGTTGGCTAAATCCTCCTAGTTTTAAGTCAAAAACAGTTGAATCATGCTACAATTTGAACCCAATGGGCCCTACCCTATACTTTGCAGCAAGTAAAATGTTAGAAAAGGGAAAAAGATATGTAAGTAGGATCAGAATTATTTTGAACTGTTTGATAATATTATCCCAAATGGAAACAAAACTAAAATAAAGCCTTATGGAGTTTAATGAAGTGCTAAATAATTGCTAATAAAGTTGCTTCCATATTTTCTGTCTAAACAGAAAGTTCTTATCCTCTCTGGATTTTTTGTTTTTATTTTGCCGGGTTTGTTTGTTGCTAAGCACTGAACTGTTTGGAGAAAGCAGGAATAGCTTGCTTTAATTGTGACTCCAAAAAGCACTATGAAATCTCATGATTGGTTGTTTCATGTATTAGCCTGTTGGAAGACGCCCGAGGCAGAATTCATCTCTGCCAGCTACATACTTCGGTTCTTATAGATCCTTTACAGTAACTCTATGTTTTTTCTTGGGCACTTGATTAAGAACGGCAAAATTATAGCCTTCCACAAAATGTATTAATCTTAGCAATCCAGCCTTTTAATAGATCTATCTAATTCAACCAAGATTCATGAAATTGAATTATTATTATTATTATTATTATTATTATTATTATTATTATTATTATTAATTAGACTTGTATGCCGCCCTCTCCGAAGACTCGGAGTGGCTCACAGAACACAATACAAAAACAATATGTGTACAAATCTAATAATTAAAAACTATAAACTGAAATCCCATTACAAAGCAGTCAATAGCTCAATCACATCCACACATCACATTTCATGGTCAGAAAGGGGGGGGCATAATCTAATTGCCCCATGCCTGGTGACATAGATGAGTCTTAAGGCTCTTGCGAAAGGCAAGGAGGGTGGGGGCAGTGCGAATCTCCAGAGGGAGCTGATTCCAGAGGGCCGGGGCCGCCACAGAGAAGGCTCTTCCCCTAGGTCCTGCCAGACGACATTGTCTGGTCGACGGGACCTGGAGAAGGCTGACTCTGTGGGACCTAATTGGCCACTGGGATTTATGCGGCCGATTATTTAGCATCTAGAGTCTCTACGTAGATTAATCAGGATTATATGGGGAAAATGAAATAAGAATTGGATAGTGGCAAAGTTTATGTTACTACATTATAAACATTTTCAGGAAAAATTAATTTAAAAATTAAAATAAAAAAATTAAAATTAAATTTTTTTAAAATTATCTGAATGTCATATATCAGTGATGGCAAACCTATGGCATGCGGGCCACAAGTAGCATGTGCAGTCATACTTGGGGTCACGGAAGGCGTTGCCTCATGTAAGCTCTAGACAGCTGATTTTCGGCTTGCTTTTCAGCTGTTTTCGCTCTTCCCAGCCTTCATGAAAGCCTCCTAAAGCCTGGGGACGGTGAAAACGGCCCAACGGCCCAAGCAGAAGTTCACTTGTATGCATCACCCCCAGCCTTCTTTTTGCGGTCAGAGTTCTTCAGGAACTTCTTCGGCTTTGGACAGTTGTAGCCAGGCCTCTCACATCTCGTCCCATTTCTTCTGCATCAGGCAAGGCTTTTTCTGAAGGCCTCTGCAGCCAATAACAGAGCTCCAGATTGTTACTTTTTTTCTGTATTATGAAAAAAGTCCTTAAGAGGTTTCCAGTTACCAGAAAATATAGGTATCATATTTATCGAAGTATAAGACACACCTTTTTCCTCCCTAAAAGAGGCTGATAATTTGGGTGTGTCTTATACTCTGAATATAGCTTCCCTTCCCCTAACAATCTGCTAACAATCTTCCCAGATCTTACTTTTCAGGCTCTTTCATTGTTTCCCTCTGCGAAGAATGTTTTCCAAGCTCTAAGTCTTTGCAGGGTTTTTTTTCATTGCTCTAACTTGCTCCGAATAAGTTTCTTTCCAGCCCTAACCAGGTGCTAACGATGTTCCCAGCTCTTACCGTCTTGCAAGCTCTTTCGTTGTTACTCTCTGTGAATAATATTTTCCAAACCCTAAGTCTTTGCAAAGTTTTTTCCATTGCTCTATTTTCTCCGAATGTTTCTTTCCAGGTGTTAATGATGTTCCCAGCTCTTACTGGCTTGCAAGTTCTTTCATTGTTACTCTCTCCAAATAAAGTTTTTTTAAGCCCTATCCAGGGGATAAAATAATGTGCTGTCTAAGGATGCTAGCCAGATGAGTACCTGGTAAGCAGATTCTTTTCCCTATTTTCCTCCCAAAAAACTAAGGTGGGCCTTAGTATTGTGTTTTATCTGATCAAAACAAATTGGTCATCTCACCAAGTTCTATCATCTTTACCATCCATTCATGCATTGGAGGGATTGCAAAATCCTTCCAACTTTGTACGTACAGTAATCTTGCTGCAGTTATATACAAAACCCAACTTCCATTGTTTTTTTCCTTTCTCAACCGTCTGTTTGTCCATCAGTTCCAAGTGGAAGATTTCTTGTTTCAATATTTTTTGGAAAAATTATGGAAGATGTAGCCCATCAGCTCTTCATGATGGGGCATTGGGAGTGTTGGTATGAATGTTTACTGTTCAGTTGTCAGAAGAGATACTTTGAGGAGTTAGATGGGTTTAGATGCTAGATGGCTTTCCGTGAATTGTTTATGGAAACTGAAATCGTCGTCGCAATAGGATGCAGGGTAGGATTTCATGCTGGGAAATTGCCACCACTTGGGAGGTTGTGGTACCCATCTCACAACTCTGAGAATTGCAATCTCAGCATGAGATGGAGTTCTTCTTAGACATAAGTCATCAGTACTGACCGTTTGATCTACTATTTTGGGTTCTCTTCTGGAGATTATTTTAACTTTCCTCATCTTTACATAGTTTAAATAAATTACAGCATATTATTTTTAATATTTTTTGAAGACAGAAATCCACTTCTCCTCAAAAGACTGAATAATGGTTCAAAGTATATGAGAGGTTAGTTCTTTAAAGCAGGGCTCCCCAACCGCCGGTCCGCGGACCAGTACCGGTCCGCGGGGCATGTTGCACCGGTCCGTGGAGTCAGCAGCTGCCAGTCCTCCTGCCGCCGCCCCCTCCCTCCAGTGCTTCATCTCCCGCTGGGAAAGAGGCCTCGGGAGGCAGGTTCTGCCGGCCACAGGGCGATGGTGGGAAAGAGGGGCGGGAAGGACCAGCACCCCCATGCTTAATCCCGCCCCCAACCACACCCCTTTCCGCCCCCACCGGGCCATAGAAAAATTGCCTTGCTGAAACTGGTCCCTGGTGGAAAAAACGTTGGGGACCACTGCTTTAAAGGTGTCAGGACAATATACAGTGATACCTCGTCATACAAACTTTTTGAGATACAAACCCGGGGTTTAAGATTTTTTTGCCTCTTCTTCTAAACTATTTTTACCTTACAAACCCAAGCCGCCGCCACTGCGACTTCTGTTGGCAGCGAAGCACCCGTTTTTGTGTTGCTGGGATTCCCTTAAGGCTCCCCTCCATGGGAAACACCACCTCTGGACTTCTGTGTTTTTGCGATGCTTCAGGGGAATCCCAGTAGCGCAAAAATGGGTGCTTCGCTGGCAACGGAAGTCTGGAGGTGGGGTTTCCCAGGAAGGGAAGCTTCAGCGAAATTGCAGCATCACAAAAACACGGAAGTCCAGAGGTGGGGTTTCGAGGACTTCTGTGTTTTTGCGATGCTGCAATTTCGCTGAGGCTCCCCTCGCTGGGAAACCCCACCTCCTGTTTTTGCGCTGCTGGGATTCCCCTACTGGGATTCCCCTGCAGCATCAGAAAAACACGGAAGTCTGGAGGTGGGGTTTCCCATGGAAGGGAGCCCCAGGGGAATCCCAGCAGTGCAAAAACGGGCTCTTCAGCTGGCAAAAGGGGTGAGTTTTGGGGTTGCACGCATTAATCGCTTTTCACCTTACAAACCTCATTCTAGAACCAATTAAGTTCATAAGACGAGGTATCACTGTAATTGTCTATCCAAAGCAGCTATTTGGATGTTGGTGAAATCCCATTCATTCATTGTATCGGTAGCCAATTCTGTTGAAATTCATCATCAGAGAGATTATTTTTTTCCCCCAGAAGAAAATGATCCTGTTTTGATTTCTTCTTCTCTCCACTCATGATTTTAACGATGATTTTGGATTCCACAAATCTGTTATTCAGATGGCAAAAGTCCTAATGATATTAAGGCAATTACAGTCATGTTTAAGTGGGCCCTGGGCCAAGTTATGTCATAGATAGAAGCTGGTCTTAGAATCAGACACATCATGATTTATGATTGAAACTTACTGGTTCTTTTGGGGAAATCGCTCATTCTCAACCAATTCAACTTTACAGAATTGATGAGACAACAAGCTTGGGGAAATGTAGACTGAAAATGAATATGAATATTGCAACTTTGCCCAGGTTTAATGTACAAAAAAACCCCCTGCAAATACTTAGGGCTTGAAAAACATTCTTCAGAGAGTACTAGTGTTAATATTAGTATTAGTATTTATTAGATTTGTATGCCACCCCTCTCCGAAGACTCGGGGCAGCTAACAACAATATAAAAAGACAATGTAAACAAATCTAATATTAAAAGACAATCTAAAATACCCCAATTTAAAGAACCACTCATACATACAAGCATACCATGTATAAATTCTATAAGCCTAGGGGGAAGGAATTTCAATTCCCCCATGCCTGACGACAGAGGTGGGTTTTAAGGAGCTTGCGAAAGGCAAGGAGGGTGGGGGCAACTCTGATATCTGGGGGGAGCTGGTTCCAGAGGGTCTGGGCCGCCACAGAGAAGACTCTTCTCCTGGGTCCCGCCAAACGACATTGCTTAGTCGACGGGACCCGGAGAAGGCCAACTCTGTGGGACCTAACCGGTCGTTGGGATTCATGCGGCAGAAGGCGGTCCCGGAGGTATTCTGGTCCGATGCCATGAAGGGCTTTATAGGTCATAACCAACACTTTGAATTGTGACCGGAAATTGATCGGCAACCAATGCAGACTGCGGAGTGTTGGTGTAACAATGAAAGAGCTTGCAAGCCAGTAAGAGCTGGGAACATTGTTAGCACCTGGTTAGGTCTGGAAAGAAACTTATTTGGAGCAAGTTAGAGCAATGAAAAAAAAAACTTTGCAAAAACTTGGGGCTTGGAAAACATTCTTTGCAGAGAGAAACAATGAAAGAGACTGCAAGGTAGGAGCTGAGAAGATCGTTAGCAACTAGTTAGTAGGGGGGAAGGGGAGAGTTACATTCAGAGTATAAGACGCACCCAAATTATCAGCCTCTTTTAGGGAGGAAAAAGGTATGCTCCAAAAAATACGATATATATTGGAAAATCCAACTAGTCAAACACACAGTACTGACACATGCCATAGATTCGCCATCACAGAGATAGGAGAATAACCAACGTTTGCCACAAGTCTCATTTGATTTAGTCTTACAGTCTTACAAATCTAATACAGGCTGATGTTCTATTTAGGGAGATAGTTTAGGTGGGCGATGTGGTCTTTAGAAATCAATAGGGTAATGATAGGGTGCTTTGAATCTGTGAGCCTTGGGTTTTCTCTGTGCAGAAGGCAAAAGACCTCTGGGAGGGTTTAAAGCGGCAAGTCCCATAGCAACCTTCGCTCTCCCAGCAGACGTCAGGGGAAAGGAGCCTCCCACCCATAAATTTTCAGCAGATTTGCAGGATGTGGTGATTTCTGATAATAGACTTTTTGCCACAAACCACAGTTCCATCTTTTATAAGCCAAAGCGCCTATAGCACTGGCACTGCGATCTGCGTTAGAAAATACATGAGCCTTCTTCCTCCCGATTTACCAGAAAAACCAGATGGAAATTTGCACCTTGCTTTGAGAGAGACCCAGAGCCAACTTTTTTTTTTTGAAAAATTAACTCCAGCTGTCTTCTTCTCTCTTAAGTAGATGGGGTTATCTGGGGGTTTCAGGATTGTCCACGTTTATTTATTTTATTTATTTATTTATTATTTAGATTTGTATGCCGCCCCTCTCTGAAGACTCGGGGCGGCTCACAACAAGATATGACAAATCATAAATAATTCAGATAGCTTTAAAATATTTAAAGATTTAAAAGAACCCCATATACTAACAGACACACACACACAAGCATACCATGCATAAAATTGAACAAGCCTGGGGGAGGTGTTTCAATTCCCCCATGCCTGACGGCAAAGGTGGGTTTTAAGGAGTTTACGGAAGGCAGGAAGAGTAGGGGCAGTTCTAATCTCTGGGGGGAGTTGGTTCCAGAGGGCCGGTGCCGCCACAGAGAAGGCTCTTCCCCTGGGGCCCGCCAACCGACATTGTTTAGTTGACGGGACCCGGAGAAGGCCCACTCTGTGGGACCTAATCGGTCGCTGGGATTCGTGCGGCAGGAGGCGGTCCCGGAGATATTCTGGTCCAGTGCTATGAAGGGCTTTAACCAACACTTTGAATTGTGACCGGAAATTGATCGGCAGCCAATGCAGACTGCGGAGTGATGGTGAAACATGGGCATACCTAGGGAAGCCCATGACTGCTCTCGCAGCTGCATTCTACACGATCTGGAGTTTCCGAACACTTTTCAAAGGCAGCCCCATGTAGAGAGCATTACAGTAGTCGAACCTCGAGGTGATGAGGGCATGAGTGACTGTGAGCAATGAGTCCCAGTCCAGATAGGGCCGCAACTGGTGCACCAGGCGAACCTGGGCAAACGCCCCCCTTGCCACAGCTGAAAGATGGTTCTCTAATGTGAGCTGTGGATCGAGGAGGACGCCCAAGTTGCGGACCCTCTCTGAGGGGGTCAATAATTCCCCCCCCAGGGTTATGGACGGACAGATGGGATTGTCCTTGGGAGGCAGAACCCACAGCCACTCCGTCTTATCCGGGTTGAGTTTGATTTCACAGAAGTTTGATTTACTTGGATACTAGTTGTCAATGTTTCCTTATACAGAAAGTAAAAAAAAGGGTTATACAATGTAGAAGGTGCAGAACGTACAACAAGAAGGAACTTGCGGTCAGTATGTGGGTTCAGATCTATCTCTGCCCTATCAAAGCCTTGTTCCCTTCCTGAGTACATTTCCTGGTTACGCATTTAGCGCTACAGCTGTCCTTCAACCGGGCATAGAGGAAGTACAGGTGTGAAAACGGAAAAGCTTGCCCGACTCTCGGCACTTTAAAAATGTCACGTTTATAGCAGATATGTAGGACAAAGGTCATATCTCAAAAGAGCATAATCCTGGCAAGAAATGCAGTATAAAATGAAAATGCAGATATCAAGGCATAGCCCAGCTTCCTCAATTCCAAAGTAGTTTCTGTTGAGACACTTATCGTAATTTTTAAAAACCTGAGTGAGGATATAGTCCTCAACATCCTGAATTTCTCAATAAACTAAATTTATTGGGTGGGTAGAAAAGTTCTGAAGCCGAGAACTAGCCTCTGGCATTAGACTGACGATGAATTTACGGAGTATAACATGCACCTTAGTTTTGGGGGAGTAAAATGGGGAAAAGAATCTGCTTACCAGGTATTCATCTGTGTCTTATAATGTCCTTAGCTGTTCTGTCGGGCTCTCTGGTAGAATCCTCCCAAAAATTCACAGGTACAAATTTCAGACACACACACACGTTTGAAAATTCAAAACAATGTTCTTTATAATGAAAATTCACTTAAAATAAGCCCTCTTTTGGTATAGCCAAGAGCACTGGTCTCCAAACAAACTGGTAATTTGTACAAGTCCCTTATCAGTTCTGTGATACTTAGCTTGCAGCTGTGAGGCAATTCACAGTCCTTCTTCTTTCACAAAGTGAAACACACTTTGCTCTGGTTTAGTTTCAAAGCCGGGGAAAATCAGCACACAAAAGGTCAAAGTCAGTAAAGCAGGCACGAAACACAACGATCAGATAATCCTCCACAATGGCCAAACCCACAGGCTGCTATTTATAGCAGCCTCACTAATTACCACAGCCCCACCCAACCACAGGTGGCCTCATTTTCTTTGATAGTAATCTCTCAGTTGTTGCTGCCTATGCATCGCTCTCCGCATGCGTGGCTGTATCATTAACTCTTGTTCTGAATCCAAGGAGGAGCGAGATAATTGAACTCCTTCTGAGCTGTCTGCCCCACTCTCCTCCTCCCTGTCACTCATGTCTTCTTCATCAGAGGAGCCTTCATCAGCAGATTCCACCGGGGGCAAAACAGGCCTGCAGCATGTGGATGTCTCCCCCACATCCACAGTCCTTGGGGCAAGAGCTAGGCCAGAGCTAACCACAACAGAGTATAAGACTCACCTTAGTTTTGGGGGAGTAAAATGGGGAAAAGAATCTGCTTACCAGGTATTCATTTGTGTGTTATCATGTCTTTAGCCACCACATTATTTTATCGCCAGGTTAGGGCTTAAAAAAAACTTTATTCAGAGAGAGTAACAGTGAAAGAACTTGCAAGCCAGGAAGAGCTGAGAACATTATTATCTCAGGGACCGCCTTCTGCTGCACGAATCCCAGTGACCAGTTAGATCCCAGAGAGTGGGTCTTCTCCGGGTCCTGTCAACTAAACAAGGTCGCTTGGCGGGACCCAGGGGAAGAGCCTTCCCTGTGGCAGCCCCGGCCCTCTGGAACCAACTCCCCCCAGAGATTAGAATTGCCCCCACTCTCCTTGCCTTTTGTAAGCTGCTTAAAACCCACCTCTGCCGCCAGGCATGGGGGAACTGAGATACTCTTTCCCCCTAGTCCTTTACAATTTTATGCATGGTATGTCTGTATGTATGTTTGGTTTTTATAATAAGGTCCATCTAGTCTGCCCTTATACTATTTCCTGTATTTTTATCTTAGGATGGATATATGTTTGTCCTAGGCATGTTTAAAGTCAGTTACTGTGGATTTACCAACCACGCCTGATGGAAGTTTGTTCCAAGGATCTACTACTCTTTCAGTCAAATAATATTTTCTCACGTTGATCTTTCCCCCAACTAACTTCAAATTGTGTCCCCTTGTTCTTGTGTTCACTTTCCTATTAAAAACACTTCCCTCCTAAACCTTATTCAATCCTTTAACATATTTAAATGTTTCGATCATGTTCCCCCTTTTCCTTCTGTCCTCCAGACTATACAGACTGAGTTCATTAAGTCTTTCCTGATACGTTTTATGCTTAAGACCTTCCACCATTCTTGTAGCCCGTCTTTGGACCCGTTCAATTTTGTCAATATCTTTTTGTAGGTGAGGTCTCCAGAACTGAACACATATGGTGGGGAAGAGACAGATAAAAGAGTTGATTTAGCTTTTTTTCAGCTCTTGGTTACTTGGCTAAAACATAGCAGTGAAGAACATGAAGCAGCCAACATCTTAAAGAATTAAACGAATTAAAGCCGATATTAGTCGCAGAAAGACTTCAGTTGGGAAGTCTATCCGACATTAGAAGTACTCATTTTTCCATTGCTGCTGAAATTGCTGCCAAAAATTGAGTGATATCTCATGTATGCCTTCTGGAGTGAAAATTGTCAGAATCCGTAATTACGTTGTCACAGCAAGAGCTTTTACGCTGAGCGCTAGCATGCCTGGACATAGCCAAACATTTTAAACCAATATGTGACTATTCTTTACTTTTGGGGGGGAGAAGGAGGAGTGTGTCTTTAGCTCTTGAATCGTGATGTAACTATACAGTGATACCTTGTCTTACAAACTTAATTGGTTCCAGGACGAGGTTCTTAAGGTGAAAAGTTTGTAAGACAAAACAATGTTTCCCATAGGAATCAATGGAAAAGCGATTAATGCGTGCAAGCCCAAAATTCACCCTTTTTGCCAGCCGAAGCGCCTGTTTTTGTGCTGCTGGGATTCCCCTGAGGCTCCCCTCCATGGGAAACCCCACCTCCTGACTTCTGTGTTTTTGCGATGCTGTAGGGGAATCCCAACAGGGGAATGCCAGCATTGCAAAAACGAGCCCTTCGCTGGCAACGGATGTCCAGAGGTGGGGTTTCCCAGCGAGGGGAGCATCAGTAAAATCGCAGCATCACAAAAACACCAGTCCTCGAAACCCCACCTCCAGACCTCTGTGTTTTTGTGATGCTGCGATTTCACTGAGGCTTCCCTTGCTGGGAAACCACATTTCCGGATTTCCATTGCCAGCGAGGTGCCCATTTTTGCGCTGCTGGGATTCCCCTGCAGCATCACAAAAACACTGAAGTCAGGAGGTGGGGTTTCCCATGGAGGGGACCCTCAGGGGAATCCTAGCAGTGCAAAAATGGATGCTTCGCTGACAACGGAAGTCCAGAGGCGGGGCATCCCAGCAGCGGTGGTGGGTTTGTAAGGTGAAAATAGTTTGCAAGAAGAGGCAAAAAAATCTTAAACCCCGGGTTTGTATCTTGAAAAGTTTGTATGACGAGGCGTTTGTAAGATGAGGTATCACTGTACTCGGTTGCAAGTTAAGTTTTAGTTGCAACAAAGATCATTTTGGTTCCAGGAGCCTTGCTAGTCTGGAACTCAATCATTTACACAACAAAGAATAATTTAACATCTTATGATTAATGCAAAATCCATTATATAAAAATGGGTGATGTATTTCCATTCTTATGGTTAATAGTATAATTAAAAAAATAAGTTCCGAAAGAAGTTGTAGTGAGATTGTTAGTCAAAAAATGCAACTTTGGAAAGGCTGTATCCGTACCTTGGGGGCAACCTGTGCTGTGATGTTGTGAAATGAATTAATTTAATCGGAAAGGCAACAAGGAAGGCATTGAAAAATATTTAAATATATTTCCTCTGAGGATGCTCAGCCAAATGCTCTACTGAATCTATAATGTAATGTTCGCTCAGCCTTGGCAAATTTAAGTTGTGCGGGTTTAATCTTTCAGAATTCTGGCAGGGAATGACCTGTTCGTGACCAGGGACCGAGGTCAATACCCCTAACTCCAAATCCCGCCACCACTGTTTCGAATCAAAAACCAGATCTATTGTGTGAAGTTCTCACTCTGAGTGGGGCCTTCAGTAATCTGGACCAGGCCCATTCTGGACTTGAACATCTAGACTTCCCCTAACTCTGGATCAAGGAAAGCAGGACCATAGGCCAGGGGCAGTGATGGCGAGCTTTTTTCCCTTGGGTACCAAGAGAGCGTGCACACAATTCAAAGTGTTGGTTATGACCTATAAAGCCCTTCATGGCATCGGACCAGAATATCTCTGGGACCGCCTTCTGCCGCACAAATCCCAGCGACCGGTTAGGTCCCACAGAGTTGGCCTTCCCCGGGTCCCGTCGACGAAACAATGTCGTCTGGCGGGGCCCAGGGGAAGAGCCTTTTCTGTGGCGGCCCCGACCCTCTGGAACCAACTCCCTCTGGAGATCAGAACTGCCCCTACCCTCCTTGCCTTTTGCAAACTCCTAAAAAGGCATCTCTGCCGTCAGACATGGGGAAATTGATTCCCCCGGGCCGTTTCATTTTATGTATGGTTTGTTTGAGAGGCATGACTGTTTGTAATAATAAGAGTTTTAAACTGTCTTTTTTAACGATTAGATTTGTACTATGTATTGTTGTTGTAAGCCACTCCGAGTCTCCGGAGAGGGGCGGCATACAAATCTAATAAATAATAATACATAATAATAATAATTGCGCATGCGCGAGTGCCTACACCCATAATTCAATGCCTGGGGAGGATGAAAACAGCTTCCCCACCCCCTGGAGGCCCCCACCCTCCTTGTCTTTTGCAAGTTACTCAAGACCCACCTATATCGCCAGGCATGGGGGAATTAAGACATCTCCCCCAGGCTTTCTTATATTTTATGTTTGGTATGTATGTGCTGTATGGTTTTTTAAATTGTTGGGGTTTTTTACATAATTTTATTATTAGATTTGTTCCATTGTTATACTGTTTTTATTATTGTTGTGAGCCGCCCCGAGTCTTCGGAGAGGGGCGGCATACAAATCTAATAAATTGAATTGAATTGAAATAGTCACTGCTGGAATGTAGCCACCACGGCTCTTATGAAGGCCTGGAAGATTGCTTTATTAGGCACCACGGCTTATTTTATGATTGCATCCATGATTGGGATATAATAATCATATATTAAATTTTGTTTTGTAGTTTGGATTGCTGCACATTGCACGTTTACAAATATTGTAAATCAATTAAAATGGTATTAAATATGCTTTTCCCCCTCCCCACCTAGGTGTATGAGTTAAACGGCATCCCATTGATCTTGGATAACTGCAGCATTGATGACAATAATCCTTGTATCCTTTTTATTAACATTATAATTTTAATTATGAATCCCTCGGTGGAGCTCAGATTTATATATCAGTTCTTTGGGAATAATACAGAATTGTTCCGGTGCCTTGAAAAATGTTGCAAAACTCCATTCTCGATTAAGATCAATCAAAAAGCACGGGAGAAGGAAGGTATGTGTGTTATTGCCTTATTTGTAATAGTAATGTGCATTTGCACTAAAACAAATTCCTTGTGTGTCCAATCACACTTGGCCAATAAAATTCTATTCTATTCTATTCAAGTGGGACACAAACAAATAAGAATACAATGATACCTTGTCTTACAAACTTAATTGGTTCCGGGACGAGGTGCTTAAGGTGAAAAGTTTGTAAGACGAAACAATGTTTCCCATAGGAATCAATGGAAAAGTGATTGCGTGCAAGCCCAAAATTCACCCCTTTTGCCAACAGAAGCGCCATTTTTGCGCTGCTGGGATTCCCCTGAGGCTCCCCTCCATGAGAAACCCCACCTCCAGACGTCCGTGTTTTTGTGATGCTGCAGGGGAATCCCAGCAGGGGAATCCCAGCATCGCAAAAATGAGCACTTTGCTGGCAATGGAAGTCCGGTGGTGGGGTTTCCTAGCGAAGGGAGCACCAGTGAAATTGCAGCATCGCAAAAACACAGAAGTCCTCGAAACCCCACCTCCAGACCTCTGTGTTTTTGCAATGCTGTGATTTCACTGAGGCTCCCCTCGCAAGGAAACCCCACCTCCGGACTTCTGTTGCCAGCGAAGTGCCCGTTTTTGCGCTGTTGGTATTCCCATGCTGGGATTCCCCTGCAGCATCACAAAAACACAGAAGACCGGAGGTGGGGTTTCCCATCGAGGGGAGCTTAGGGGAATCCCAGCAGCGCAAAAACGGGTGCTTCGCTGGCAACGGAAGTCCAGAGGCAGGGCATCCCAGCAGCGGCGGTGGGTTTGTAAGGTGAAAATAGTTTGTAAGAAGAGGCAAAAAAATCTTAAACCCCGGGTTTGTATCTCGAAAAGTTTGTATGACGAGGCGTTTGTAAGCCGAGGTATCACTGTATTTTGATCTACAGTGATCCCCCGATCATTGCGAGGGTTCCGTTCCAGGACCCCTCGCAATGATCGGGTTTTCGCAAAGTAGCGCTGCGGAAGTAAAAACACCATCTGCGCATGCGCAGATGGTGTTTTTACTTCCGCCGCAGCAGCGAGGAGCCGAAGATTGGGGTTTTAAAACACCCGCGCGGCTTCCAAACTGAGCCCTAAAGCCAAGCGCCAAAGGCGAACTTCTGCGCTTGGCTTCAGGACTCAGTTTGGAAGCCGCACGAGTGTTTTAACGGGTCTCCGCCAACATGGGGAGCTTCCTAGCACCCTCCCGAGCCCCCAACCCGGGTTTGGGGGGTGCTAGGAAGCTCCCCATGTTGGCAGCGACGTTTTAAAACACCCGCGCGGCTTCCAAACTGAGCCCTAAAGCCAAGCGCCAAAGGCGAACTTCTGCGCTTGGCTTCAGGACTCAGTTTGGAAGCCGCGCGAGTGTTTTAACAGGTCTCCGCCAACATGGGGAGCTTCCTAGCACCCCCCAAACCCGGGTTGGGGGCTCGGGGGGGGGGGTGCTAGGAAGCTCCCCATGATGGCGGAGACCTGTTAAAACACTCGCGCGGCTTCCAAACTGAGTCCTGAAGCCAAGCGCAGAAGTTCGCCTTTGGCGCTTGGCTTCAGGACTCAGTTTGGAAGCCGCGCGAGTGTTTTAAAAGGTCTCCGCCAACAATGGGATCTTCCTAGCACCCCCCAAACCCGGGTTGGGGGCTCGGGGGGGGTGCTAGGAAGCTCCCCATGATGGCGGAGACCTGTTAAAACACTCGCGCGGCTTCCAAACTGAGTCCTGAAGCCAAGCGCAGAAGTTCGCCTTTGGCGCTTGGCTTCAGGACTCAGTTTGGAAGCCGCGCGAGTGTTTTAAAAGGTCTCCGCCAACAATGGGATCTTCCTAGCACCCCCCAAACCCGGGTTGGGGGCTCGGGGGGGGGGTGCTAGGAAGCTCCCCATGATGGCGGAGACCTGTTAAAACACTCGCGCGGCTTCCAAACTGAGTCCTGAAGCCAAGCGCAGAAGTTCGCCTTTGGCGCTTGGCTTCAGGACTCAGTTTGGAAGCCGCGCGAGTGTTTTAAAAGGTCTCCGCCAACATGGGGAGCTTCCTAGCACCCCCCCCCGGGTTTGGGGGGTGCTAGGAAGCTCCCATTGTTGGCGGAGACCTTTTAAAACACTCGCGCGGCTTCCAAACTGAGTCCTGAAGCCAAGCGCCAAAGGCGAACTTCTGCGCTTGGCTTCAGGACTCAGTTTGGAAGCCGCGCGAGTGTTTTAACAGGTCTCCGCCATCATGGGGAGCTTCCTAGCACCCCCCCGAGCCCCCAACCAGGGTTTGGGGGGTGCTAGGAAGATCCCATTGTTGGCGGAGACCTTTTAAAACACTCGCGCGGCTTCCAAACTGAGTCCTGAAGCCAAGCGCCAAAGGCGAACTTCTGCGCTTGGCTTCAGGACTCAGTTTGGAAGCCGCGCGAGTGTTTTAACAGGTCTCCGCCATCATGGGGAGCTTCCTAGCACCCCCCCCCGAGCCCCCAACCCGGGTTTGGGGGGTGCTAGGAAGCCCCCCATGCCGGCGGGAAGACCCAGGGAACGTTCCTTCGGCCGCCCAGCAGCTGATCTGCCGGAACGCAAACTCCACCATCTACGCATGCGTGCAGATGGTGTTACTTCCGGGTTGAAAACTCGCGATATAGCCGTTTCGCAATGATCGGGGTCGCGATACCCGGGGGATCACTGTACTCCTAATTCTTTTTCTTTTCATAATTTATGGTAACTTCATTTGCTATTAGCATTAAAACTAATTTTGTAATGTGGTGAGTTGTACTATTTCTTTCAAAATCTTTTCCCCATCTTTATTTTTTACTAACAAGAAGTAACAATACATTTTTAATACGAGGTATTAATTTTCCATTTTGCTTTTTACCTTGGTTTATAATTTCTTTTCAGTAAAATAAGATACTGGAAAATGACAAGGTAAGATTTCACACAATCCCTGGCAAGAATCTTCCAGAAATGTTAAAAATAAATTGTAGTTCCTTTCTCCCTCCCTATAATCTACTTGACTTGAGTTTTGAATCTCTTATGCTAAGATGGCCATACCTCTTTTGATGGGTAACAATCAAAGAGAGAAACTATATCTTTTTGGACAGCTTTTAAAGAAAAGAGTTTGGATGTAGCTCATTATATCTTGTTCTCTAACTTTCTGAATATCCCAGATTCATTGTTGTCACATGAAATTAGGATTAGGAATCATACCTCACCAAACTTGGTCATTGTAGTTCATCCTGAATTTTTTTTTGCGTCAGCTAACATCTGATCAGTCATCTGAACCAAACAAATAGGTTAGCTTGCATTCTTTATTATATTTGACTAGTGAAATGTAATATATATTTAATATAAACATCTGGCGTCCTTTGATTTTAAAAAAGAAAGAAAGATTTTTGTTGATCAAAGTAACAGGGATTGAATGGAAAGCTCCTCAGGAACATACAGTGGTGCCTCTACCTACAAACGCCTCTACTTACGAACTTTTCTAGATAAGAGCCAGGTGTTCAAGATTTTTTTTGCTTCTTCTCAAGAACCATTTTTCACTTACAAACCTGAGCCTCTGAAACTGTAACCCGAAAAGGCAGGGAGAAGCCTCCGTGGGGCCTCTCTAGGAATCTCCTGGGAGGAAACAGGGTCGGAAAAGGCAGGGAGAAGCCTCTGTGGGGCCTCTCTAGGAATCTCCTGGGAGAAAACAGGGCTGGAAAAGGTGGGGAGAAGCCTCTGTGGGGCCTCTCTAGGAATCTCCTGGGAGGAAACAGAGCTGGAAAAGGTGGGGAGAAGCCTCCGTGGGGCCTCTCTAGGCATCTCCTGGGAGGAAACAGAGCCGGAAAAGGCGGGGAGAAGCCTCTGTGGAGCCTCTCTAGGAATCTCCTAGGAGGAAACAGAGCCTCCACCCCCCCCCCCCTCTGTGATTTCTGCAATCACACACATTATTTGCTTTTACATCGCTTGTTGTGAGCCGCTCCGAGTCCTCGGAGAGGGGCAACATGCAAGTCTAATATATTATTATTATTATTATTATTATTATTGATTCCTATGGGAAAATTGCTTCTTCTTACAAACTTTTCTACTTAAGAACCTGGTCACGGAATGAGTTAAGTTCGTAAGTAGAGGTACCGCTGTATGTGTTTTCTACAGTGTTTGCGATAAATTTGCCAAGTCTCCAGAAGAGATAAGGAAAGATAAATCCTGACAGCTAATGAGCATGTGATTCTTTGGATCTTAGGTGATCTAATTCCTGAGAACTGTGGAGAATCTATGCTTCTAGATCCTGATTTTCACACCTCCTAGGCTAAACTACAGGATAAAATAGTATGAGGGCAGATGCACAATGAGGTCTTTTTCTGCCGTCAATCTTCTATGTTTCCATGTTTCTAAACTAAAGGAAGCTTAGCATTCCCCCAACCCACCAGAGTATTGGGGATGGGGGTGTCCTTAGTGAATACCCCTAAGAAAGACTTAGCTCTAAGCTTCGTGTCTTCTTATTAAATGAGAACGAACTGGTGCCTCCTTGAGCCAGTTTTAATTTTGATGCTGGTTTGAAAGCATTTTGTGTTTAAACAAAAAATAGTAAACGATCTAATACAATATAGAAACATAGAAATCTGACGGCAGAAAAAGACCTCATGGCCCATCGAGTCTGCCCTTATACTATTTTCTGTATTTTATCTTAGGATGGATATATGTTTATCCCAGGCATGTTTAAATTCAGTTACTGTGGATTTATCTACCACGTCTGCAGGAAGTTTGTTCCAAGGATCGACTACTCTTTCAGTAAAATAATATTTTCTCATGTTGCTCTTGATCTTTCCCCCAACTAACTTCAGATTGTGTCCCCTTGTTCTTGTGTTCACTTTCCTATTAAAAACACTTCCCTCCTGGACCTTATTTAACCCTTTAATATATTTAAATGTTTTGATCATGTCCCCCCTTTTCCTTCTGTCCTCCAGACTATACAGATTGAGTTAATGAAGTCTTTCCTGATACGTTTTATGCTTAAGACCTTCCACCATTCTTGTAGCCCGTCTTTGGACCCGTTCAATATAATTCATTTTAATTTTGCTGGATTCAACTTTCTCCTCAAAAAATAGAAAAACGAAGCATGTTTGTGGCAAGATCTGGACCTGGAATAAGGTCCATTTAGCCTCATGCATGGTTGCCTGTTACAATCCATTTCTATGTCATTGACCTATACCGGCAGGCATGGGGGATTTGAGACACCTTTCCCCCAGGCTCCTTATAATTTATGTTTGGTATGTATGTTTTGCTTGTTTTTAATATGATAGGGTTTTAGTTATTTCTCTTAATATTAGATGTGTGCCACTACAATATTGTTTTTATCATTGTTGTGAGCCGCCCCGAGTCTTCGGAAAGGGGCGGCATACAAATCTAATAAATTATTATTATGTCAGTACAACACAGCAAACGAGATCACTATGCTGGATTTTGCATTTCATCACCAGTCGGGCGCTTCCCAAGCACCTAGGACTGTGTGATGTAGCGGCGAATTATGTTTGCCGATCCCACCAAAGCGGCCTTTTGCAATTGACAGATAGAGATTTTGTCAATTCCGATGGTTTTCAAATGTCCGCTGAGATCCTTTGGCACTGCGCCCAGCGTGCTAAGTACCACTGGGACCACTTTCACAGGCTTATGCCAGAGTCGTTGCAGCTCGATTTTTAGATCTTCATATTTCACTAATTTCTCTAGCTGCTTCTCCTCAATTCTGCTGTCCCCCGGGATTGTGATGTCGATGATCCATACTTTCTTTTTCTCCACGATCACAATGTCTGGTGTGTTATGCTTCAGAATTCGGTCAGTCTGAAGTCGGAAGTCCCACAGTAGTTTTGCTTGCTCATTTTCGACCACTTTTTCGGGCTTATGATCCCACCAGTTCTTTGCCACTGGTAAATGGTAGTTCCGGCACAAGTTCCAGTGGATCATCTGTGCCGCAGCATCGTGTCTATGCTTGTAGTCAGTCTGTGCGATCTTTTTGCAGCAGCTGAGTATGTGATCGATTGTTTCATCTGTTTCTTTACAGAGTCTGCACTTTGGATCGTCTGTTGATTTTTCAATTCTGGCTTTGACAGCATTTGTTCTAATGGCCTGTTCTTGTGCTGCCAGTATTAGTCCTTCTGTCTCCTTTTTGAGTGTTCCACTTATAAGCCATGACCAGGTCTTTTCTTTATCCACTTTGCCTTCAATCTTCTCCAAGAACTGGCCATGCAATGTTTGTTCTGCCAACTGTCCATACGGTATGCATGCATGCATGCATGCATAAATAAATAAATAAATAAATAAATAAATAAAATTATTATTATTATTATTATTGTTATTATTGTGCGATTAAGTCATTTGTGTGGTGATTTCATGGTGCAGGTGACATCATTCCTCTCTTTGAACACCAATTCTGTTGGTGTTGGCCTCTATTCTGTTCCCCTAAGAGGTCCCATCTTCCACTGATCTTTCCATCCACATAGCTTCAAGCCAGTTGTCGCTCCCCTCCCCAAACATGATCTGGGGATTTAGAGCTTATTCTTTTAACAACTGTTTTATATTCCCTTGACGGTAAAATTGGGAGGAATGGCGTCTAAGATATGAAGGAAGGGAGCGATAGCTAGCAGGCAGCCATGAATAACCTCAATGAATTTGTCTAATCCTCTTTTAAAACTCTCTCAGTTGGTGGTCATCCCTCCATTGTTTGATGATGTCTTAATTATGGACTTTTCTCTCTCTCTCTGCTCAGCCAGAAGCCTCAGGCTTCTCTTGAGTTAGAGAAAGGGTCAGAATTTGCCTCCCTGATCTTCCAGATCTGCCTGCAGGGTTTTTAACATCCGCTTCAAGGCAAAAGGGGTTAGTGAGGCAGGTTTAACCTTGGTTTGTCTGCATAATACCCGTGTTGGGTCGTTTCTTCATTCTTGAATAAAGCTTTTGAGTAAATGACCTCCCCAGCTTGATTTTTGAAAACTTAACATAATTCATTAATTTTTATATTTATTTATTTATTTTATTTTATTTATTTGTTTAGTCCAATATGTAATACGCATGGAAGAGAATAGATATTTAGTAATGTAACTAAAGAAACGAATAGAAGAAAAGATCTAAAAGTATAGGTGAACAAATTTGAAAGGAAGAAAAGATAAATGAGATAAGGAGAGACAATTGGACAGAGGACGGTGCACTTACGCACGCCCCTTACTGACCGCTAAGGAACCTGGAGAGGTCAATCGTGGATAGTCTAAGGGGAAAATGTTGGGGGTTAGGGGTTGACACTACTGAGTCAGGTAATTAGTTCCAAGCTTCGACAACTCGGTTGCTGAAGTCATATTTTTTACAGTCCAGTTTGGAGCGGTTAATATTAAGTTTGAATCTGTTGCGTGCTCTTGTGTTGTTGCAGTTGAAGCTAAAGTAGTCATTGACTATATATATAAATTATACAGATATATATATATATATATATATATATATATATTCGTAGGTTTTCACGGGTATATGTATGTAGATTGTTCTGAGTTCGGGTTTTGCCCCGTGTAATATTTTGAGTGTCTATGCTTAAAACTTAAAGCTTAAAACTTCAGCCTGATGATGGTGAATGTGATTTCACCAAAACGTCGCATAGACACTCAAAATATTACACGGGGCAAAACCCGAACTCAGAACAATCTACACACACACACACACACACACACACACACACATATATTCGGGGTTCGGGGTTTGGGGGGGTTCAGGGTTCGGGGGGGTGCTGGGAAGCCCCCCAGGCCGGCTGCGATCTTTTAAAACAGCCGCGCTGCTTCCCAGCCTGTCTCCTGAAGCCGAACGCGGAAGTTCGGCTTTGCCGTTCGGCTTCAGGAGACAGATGGGAAGCGGCACGGCTGTTTTAAAAGGTCGCAGCCGGCCTGGGGGGCTTCCCAGCACCCCCCCGAACCCCGAACCCGGGTTCGGGGGGGGGGTGCTGGGAAGCCCCCCAGGCCGGCTGCGACCTTTTAAAACAGCCGCGCGGCTTCCCAGCAGTCGCCGAAAGCCGATTTTTTGCGGGGGTTTTTTTGGTTGCACGGATTAATTGACTTTACATTGTTTCCTATGGGAAACAATGTTTCATCTTACGAACCTTTCGTCTTACGAACCTCCTCCTTGCACCAATTAAGTTCGTATCATGAGGTATTACTGTATATGTAAGTATAATTTATTTTTATTTATTTATTTATTTGTTTGTTTGTTTGTTTGTTTGTTTATTTATTTATTTAGTTATTTAGTTATTTATTTAATTAATTTATTAGGTTTGTATGCCGTCCCTCTCCGCAGACTCGGGGCGGCTCACAACAATAATAAAACAATGTACAGAGAACAAATCTAATATTTAAAAATATCTAAAACCCATTATTTAAAGAACATACAACACAAGCATACCATGCATAAAACTATATAGGCCTGGGGGAGATGTCTCAATTTTAAGGAGTTTGCGAAAGACAAGGAGGGTGGGGGAAATCCTAATCTCTGGGGGGGAGCTGGTTCCATAGGGTCGGGGCCACCACAGAGAAGGCTCTTCCCCTGGGTCCCGCCAGACGACATTGTTTAGTCAACCGGACCCGAAAAAGGCCAACTCTGTGGGACCTAACTGGTCGCTGGGATTCGTGCAGCATAAGGCGGTCTGAGATATTCTGGTCCGATGCCATGAAGGGCTTTATAGGTCATAACCAACACTTTGAATTGTGATTGGAAACTGATCGGCAACCATTGCAGACTGCGGAGTGTTGATGTAACATGGGCATACCTGGGGAAGCCCATGATTGCTCTCGTAGCTGCATTTTGCACGATCTGACGTTTCCGAACATTCTTCAAAGGTAGCCCCATGTAGAGAGCATTATAGTAGTCGAACCTCGAGGTGATGAGGGCATGAGTGACTGTGAGCAGTGAGTCCTGGTCCAGATAGGGCTGCAACTGGTGTACCAGGCGAACCTGGGCAAAGATATATTTGTCTACGGAGTCTACAGAGAGGGGCGGCATACAAATCCAATTAATAATAATAATAATAATAATAATAATAATTATTATTATTATAATTATTATTATAATTATTATTATATATATATATAGATATGTCAGTGTAATTTATATATATATGTAAGTAAGTTTTGGTATGTTTGGGTCTTTTGCCGTGTAAGTTGAGAATTTCTTTGTGACAGTTCGACAAGATCACACTTGTCATTTTCAGGCTGGTGTTTTGGGCTTCGTGCTGGTGTGAATAAAGCGTGGTTGGAAATGCCATTTTTCCAAATGCAAAAACCAACCACGCTTGATTCGCACCAGCGCGAAGCCCAAAATACCAGCGTGAAGATGACGAGTGTGATATCGTTGAAATGTCGCAAAGACACTCTCAACCAGGGGTCCCCAAACTTTTTACACAGGGGGCCAGTTCACTGTCCCTCAGACTGTTGGAGGGCTGGACTATAAAAAAACCCTATGAACAAATCCCTATGCACACTGCACATACCTTATTTAAAGTAAAAAACAAAATGGGAACAAATACAATATTTAAAATAAAGAAGAAGTAATATGTAATTAAGTAATTAATAATAAAGTAATTAAGTAATTTATACTTCTTTATTAACAAGTAAATTTAAACTTAAATCAACAAACTCCATTTCTCCTTCCTTCCTTCCCTCCCTCCCTCCTTCCTCTCCACTTCTCTCTTCCCTCTTCCTTTTCTCTCATTTGTTTCATTTTCCTCCCTCGTTCTTTCCCTCCACCATTTTCTCATTTTTCTCTTTCTCTCTCTCTCTCTCTTTCCATCTCTCCCTCTTCCTTTCTCTCTCCCTCTCTATCTCTCCCTCTTTCTCTTTCTTTTTTTCTCTCTGTCCCTCTCTCTTTCTCTTTCTCTCTTCTCTCTTTCTCTCACTCACTCTCTTTCTAACTCTTTGTATCTCTCACTCTCTCTCTCCCCCTCTCTCTATTTCTCCCTTTCTCTCTCTCCCTTTCTATCTCTCCTCTTCATTTCTCTCTCCCTCTCTATTTCTCCCTCTTTCTCTCTCTAATTATATCAATCGTTAAAATCTCGTGTGCTGCCACGGGCCGGTTAAAAGACCTCAGCGGGCCGCATCCGGCCTGCGGGCCGTAGTTTGGGGACCACTGCTCTCAACCTTACACGGGAAAAGACCCGAACACACCAAAACCTACATACCTATCCCCGTGAAAATCTACGAAAATAAATTCTGGACTAGACAGCAACTGTTCCTCTTCCCCATTTCCCCCTCCAACTCATAAGACCTTTATCCTATTCCAAATAGCAATTTTTAAGAATTGGTAACTTAAACTGACGCATAGGCCTTAAAAAGTTGAGATAGACATTTTTGCATGAAGTCGGTTTCTGTCCAATTTATGGGCCCTGTAACAAAACCTTTCCTTACAATCCGATAATTTCTTTCCTCGATTCCTCCTCCTGAAAAAACAGAAAATCTGTTCTGCATTAGCTGGGAGAAAAGAAGATCTCCTTACGGTAGTCACCCACCCTCTCTGGAACTACTCCGGAATAAGTGGATTCAGGATTTCAGCCAAGATGATCTTCATAAATGCCTTTAGCTTTCTTGCACACATGGTTTTGTGTTAGCTGGTAGCAGACAATTCTGATGATAGACAGTTTAATGTCTGGTTGATGAAGGGAAGTGGCTTTTGACCTGTAGTAAAAGCTTCTGTGTTGTGTTAACATTGGTGTGCAAACTGTCCCGCAACTGAAATATCGGGAATACTTTAAAGGAGAGAAATTGGGTTGCGTTCTCTGAGCGATCAGGCTTGCTGGCTACCTAGAAGGAACCAAAATTGATAGCGTTTGCGCTAAGAAAACCTGTGGTTTTCCTTCTGCATTGGTTATGGGAGATCTGCACACCGACGGTTTACCCTTGGAGAGGATGCTGAAAATACACTTTAAAAGCTGGTTTTTTTCAAATCTCCATTCGAAGAGCGTTTCCCATCGTTTTGTTCCATCTGCCAATCATCTCGGAGGCGGAGGCGAAATACTTTTGACCTCATGGCAGTGATTAGTATAATTGTGGTTTATGAAACCTTAGGTTAAATCCGAGAGAAATCAAGTTGCTGCGGTGTACAACAATGGCAGGTTATTTTGTGTTTTGCCAGGACAGACTTTTACGGAGGGAAAGCAACCCGTTTTTCATAGATAGTTACAGTACAGCTATGTGTTAGGAAATCCATCTGGGCCAATGAAAAGGAAAACATGGATATGTTATATTTTAAAGGTGTGAATGTTTTTTTTAATTATTATTATTATTATTTATTAGATTTGTATGCCGCCCCTCTCGGAAGACTCGGGGCGGCTCACAACAGTAATACCAAAACAATATAACAGTGAGACAAATCTAATATTAAAATAAAACATATCTAAAACCCCAACAATTTAAAACCATACAACACATACATACCAAACATAAAATATACAAGCCTGGGGGAGGATGTCTCAGTTGCCCCATGCCTGGCGATAAAGGTGGGTCTTGAATAATTTGCGAAAGACAAGGAGGGTGGGAGCCTTTTTGCGGTTTTTCTATTTAGTACAGGAGAATATCGTATTTTTCAGAGTATAAGACCTATTGGAGTATAAGACCACCTTAATTTTGGAGGAGGAAAATAGGGGGGGGGGGAAAATCTACTTACTGTTCTGCTGGACTCTCTGGTAGGAGCCTCCCAAAAATTCAAAGGTACAAATTTCAGACACACACACGTTTGAAAATTCAAAACAATGTTCTTTATCACAAAATTCAAAAGAAACTAAGCACTCTTTTGTATTGCAAAGAGCACTCGTCCCAAAACAACCTGGTAGTTTGTACAAGCCCCTTATCAGTTCGTAAGTACTTAGCTTGCAGCTGTGAAGAAAGTCACAGCCCTTCTTCTTCCACGAAGTGAAACACACTTTGCTCTGCTTTGGTTTCAAAGTGGTGAAAAGTCAACAAACAAAGGCCGGAGTCAGCAAGACATTCATGAAACACAACGATCAGATAATTCTTCACAACGGCCAAACCCACGCGCTGCTATTTATAGCAGCAGCACTAATTACAGCAGCCCCACCCAACCACAGGTGGCCTCATTTTCTCTTGTAATAATCCTTTAGTTGTTGCTTCCTATGCATCACTCTACGCATGCGTGGATGTGTCATTAATTCTTGTTCAGAATCCAGAGATGATACAGATGATTGATCTCCTCCTGGGCTGTCTGCCAAACTCTCCTCCTCCCTGTCACTCAGGCCTCCTTGGTCAGAGGAGACTTCATCGGCAGATTCCACTGGGAGCAAAACAGGCCTGCAGCATGTGGATGTCTCCCCCACATCCACCTGCACACCTTGGGGCAGGAGCTGGGCCAGAGCCAACCACAACACTTACCAGGTATTTATCTGGCTAGCATCCTTAGTCTGTTCAGCTCCATATTATTTTATCCCCTGATTAGGACTGAAAAAAACTTTTTCAGAAGGAGTAGGAATGAAAATAAGCCTCCATACTTAGGACTGTATGACTGTAACTTGATTCTTGGCAAATGTATCTTTTTCTTTTATGTACGCTGAGGGCATATTCCTTGTGTGTGAGACAAATTCCTTGTGTGTCCAATCACACTTGGCCAATAAAATTCTATTCTATTCTATTCAAAGACTTAGGGCCGAAAAAACCTTCTTTGAAGGGAGTAGAAAGCCAGAAATATAGTTTTTTTTAATAAAAATAATTTTTAATTGATTTTTATAAATAACAATACAGTGATACCTTATCTTACAAATGCCTCATCATACAAACTTTTCGAGATACAAACCCGGGGTTTAAGATTTTTTTTTGCCTCTTCTTACAAACTATTTTCACCTTACAAACCCGCCGCCACCTCTGGGATGCCAGCGAAGCATTCGTTGCCAGTGAAGCACCCGTTTTTGCGCTGCTGGTATTCCCCTGAGGTTCCCTCCATGGGAACCCCACCTCCAGACTTCCGTGTTTTTGTGATGCTGCAGGGGAATCCCAGCAGTGCAAAAATGGGTGCTTCGCTGGCAATGGAAGTCCGGAGGTGGGGTTTCCCAGTGAGGGGAGCCTCAGTGAAATCGCAGCATTGCAAAAACACAAGAGGTCTAGAGGTGGGGTTTTGAGGACTTCGGTGTTTTTGCGATGCTGCGATTTCACTGATGCTCCCCTCGCTGGGAAACCCCACCTCCGGACTTCCATTGCCAGCAAAGCGCTCGTTTTTGCGATGCTGGGATTCCCCTGCAGGGATTCCCCTGCAGCATCGCAAAAACACAGAAGTCCGGAGGTGGGGTTTCCCATGGAGGGGAGCCTCATGGAATCCCAGCAGCGCAAAAACGGAGGTTTTGTCTGGCAAAAGGGGTGAATTTTGGGCTTGCACGCATTAATAGCTTTTCCATTGATTCCTATAGGAAACATTATTTCGTCTTACAAACTTTTCACCTTAAGAACCTCATCCCGGAACCAATTAAGTTTGTAAGACAAGGTATCACTGTATATCAATAAAACATTCACACAACACACAACAATGTGCTCAGTGTTCAAAATGCTCACCACCAAACACCATTCATACCCCTCCACCAAAATGGGGACATATTTTCCATATATCATTTTAAGAGCAATATATCTATTTACATATTATAAAGTAATTCTAATTTATTTTTATACCTTGGTCTCGAATTCTACTAGGAAGCCAGGAAGATCATGAGCACCTAGTTAGGGCTGGAGGGGAAAAAAACTTCAGAAAAGCTAAATTCAGAGTATAAGAGGCACCCAAATTTTCAGCCTCTTATACTCCGAAAAACACGGTAATTTCAAAATAACAATCAGGTGCTGTTGGAAATCAGCTGCACCATCATAGCAAAAGACGGTACAGTATGTTACATATTTCTGGGATCATAATATTCAAAATGGATTTTGAATAAAAAGGCAGATAAAAGCAAAATTTAAAATGTCATCTACAAGAAAAAAAAAAGTAACTTGTTTAAAAGTAAGCCGAACAAATGGAAATTGTTGTAATACTCAATTTCCTCAATCTGAGTATTGCATTGGCAGTTCTGTGTTAGCAAAAACTTCAGAAGAGAAGGATTTAGGGGTAGTGATTTCTGACAGTCTCAAAATGGGTGAGCAGTGTGGTCGGGCAGTAAGAAAAGCCAGTAGGATGCTTGGCTGCATAGCTAGAGGTATAACAAGCAGGAAGAGGGAGATTGTGATCCCCTTATATAGAGCGCTGGTGAGACCACATTTGGAATACTGTGTTCAGTTCTGGAGACCTCACCTACAAAAAGATATTGACAAAATTGAACGGGTCCAAAGACGGGCTGCAAGAATGGTGGAAGGTCTTAAGCATAAAACGTATCAAGAAAGACTTAATGAACTCAGTCTGTATAGTCTGGAGGACAGAAGGAAAAGGGGGGACGTGATCGAAACATTTAAATATGTTAAAGGGTTAAATAAGGTTCAGGAGGGAAGTGTTTTTAATAGGAAAGTGAACACAAGAACAAGGGGACACAATCTGAAGTTTCTTGGGGGAAAGATCAAAAGCAACGTGAGAAAATATTATTTCACTGAAAGAGTAGTAGATGCTTGGAACAAACTTCCAGCAGACGTGGTTGGTAAATCCACAGTAACTGAATTTAAACATGCCTGGGATAAACATATATCCATCCTAAGATAAAATACAGGAAATAATATAAGGGCAGACTAGATGGACCATGAGGTCTTTTTCTGCCGTCAGTCTTCTATGTTTCTATGTTTCAACATTTAGAGGCCAAACAGAGTTTGCCTGTCACAAGATTCACAGATGGAGCCCAGGGAATATTCACAGATTCTCCTGATCTGGTCCCAAAAAGATAAACAACGTGGAGAACAGCCGAATGTGTGTATTTAATCCAATGCTAGAATGGGTTAAACCGTGCGGCTCTCTGTCTCAATTGAAAGAATGTTCCAGTTGCTGAGTCATTTGTCTTTTTGCCAGTTAATTAATAAAATGAATAAAAATTTAAAAATGCAATGTTAGCTTAATCATAAAGTGTAGGGTTTCAGGGCAGCCCTTTATTGGTGAAGTGGTCAGGCTCTTGGAGATAATGAATAGGTGCTGACATTTCCAGCAAGTATTCTACCCGTATTCATCGTCTCAGGCAGAATCACCTAGAAGTCATTTTATTAACCATTTTGCTTTATTCGTGATCATGATGTTGTAATGTACTGTAATGCTCTCTACATGGGGCTACCTTTGAAAAGTGTTCGGAAACTTCAGATCGTGCAGAATGCAACTGCGAGAGCAATCATGGGCTTCCCCAAATATGCCCATGTTACGCCAACACTCCGCAGTCTGCATTGGTTGCCGATCAGTTTCCGGTGACAATTCAAAGTGTTGGTTATGACCTATAAAGCCCTTCGGACCAGATTATCTCCAGGACCGCCTTCTGCTGCACGAATCCCAGCGACCAGTTAGGTCCCACAGAGTGGGCCTTCTCTGGGTCCCGTCAACTAAACAATGTCGTTTGGCGGGACCCAGGGAAAGAGCCTTCTATCTCTTTTCAGCTAAATACCCTATATGAATAGGTTCAATATCAACTTTATTAGATTAGTCAATCGACCATATCAAAGCGAGGAAAAGGTCCACATCGGTCGTCATAAAACTGTGACTGGTTAAAATACAATAAAATTGGCTAAAATAGAGGAAATTTAAATAAATAAGTTAAAATGCAATATAATATGCTAAAATTGAGTAGTAAAACATGAGAATATAACTCGTGCAAAGGATTATATTAAACAAACCCAAGATACTGATATAAAATATTCTTAAGTGAGTTCATCTCCTTTGCATGCCACCCCAATATGTTCTATAAAACGTATTCTCATCTGAACAGCTCTGACTATAAACTTAGCGGTTCAAGAAACTCCCTATTTGGACCGGGAGTCACTGCTCACAGTCACTCATGCCCTCATCACCCCGAGGCTCGACTACTGTAACGCTCTCTATATGGGGCTACCTTTGAAAAGTATTCGGAAACTTCAGATCGTGCAGAATGCAGCTGCGAGAGCAATTATGGGCTTTCCCAAATATGCCCATGTTACACCAGCACTCCGCAGTCTGCATTGGTTGCCGATCAATTTCCGGTCACAATTCAAAGTGTTGGTTATGACCTATTTAGCCCTCCATGGCACCGGACCAGATTATCTCAGGGACTGCCTTCTGCTGCACAAATCCCAGGGACCAGTTAGGTCCCACAGAGTTAGCCTTCTCCGGGTCCCGTCAACTAAACAATGTCGTTTGGCGGGACCCATGGGAAGAGCCTTTTCTGTGGCGGCCCCGGCCCTCTGGAACCAACTCCCCCCAGAGATTAGAATAGCCCCCACCCTCCTTGCCTTTCGTAAGCTCCTTAAAACCCACCTCTGCCGTCAGGCATGGGGGGACTGAGATATTATTTCCCCCTAGGCTTCTACAATTTATGTATGGTATGTTTGTATATATGATTGGTTTTATAATAAGGGTTTTTAGCTGTTTTAGTATTGGATTGTCGCATGTTGTTTTTACCACTGTTGTTAGCCGCCCCGAGTCTACGGAGAGGGGCGGCATACAAATCCAATAAGTAAGTAAGTAAGTAAGTAAGTAAGTAAGTAAGTAAGTAAGTAAGTAAGTAAATAAATAAATAAATAAATAAATGTTACTATGACGGCATTTGTCAAAATACAGGAACTTCATATTTTTAAATTTTTGAATAGTTCAAAATTCGCGACTGTGAGATTTTGGAGATTTCACCTATTTTCGTTGATTTTTTTGCTTCTGTGCTCAGCTGTATCCCTGGAAAAGATATAAAAAAACACAGTGAGAGTTAAGTGTCAAGAGAACTTAAGTTGGGACTCTCACAGTTTATTAATTTTGGAAGAATTCATTTCTTTGTTGGCTGGAAAATGAAGACAGCACTTATTTTTTGGTGGAAGAGGCATGAATTTATGGCATTTGATTGGTGGTCCTTTACCTAGAACCATTTTAGCTTCAGATGATAAACTAATGGCTGCTGGGCACTCAAAAGATTTAATCCCCAAGACTTAGTGGTAGCTCCCAGTATTGCCAGTTTCTGCTCCAGACAAGATATGTGACTATCCATTCAGGGCTAAGCTGTCACCAAGATTTGGAAATGCTTTTTTTTTAATGAAATATAATATATTCTTTTGGTTTTATTGTTTGGATTATTTTTACGCAATTAGTAGTGCGAGATCTTTGGATAAAGTGTGTTGTGTTCCATTTCTTTATTTCTATCTCTTTTCAGCTAAATACCCTATATGAATAGGTTCAATATCAACTTTATTTGATTAGTCAATCGACCATATCAAAGCGAGAAAAAGAACCACATCGGTCGTCATAAAACTGTGACTGGTTAAAATACAATAAAATTGGCTAAAATAGAGGAAATTTAAATAAATAAGTTAAAATGCAGTATAATATGCTAAAATTGAGTAGTAAAACATGAGAATATAACTCGTGCAAAGGATTATATTAAACAAATCTAAGATACCGATATAAAATACTCTTAAGTGAGTTCATCTCCTTTGCATGCCACCCCAATATGTTCTATAAAACGTATTCTCATCTGAACAGCCCTGACTATAAACTTAGCGGTTCTAGAAACTACATACATATTTGTACCCTGAAGAATATATGATAATTGTTTATTACAGTCCCAGTGTATGATTTTGTCAAGTAGGGGCTGTAAATACTGAGGTCTTACTGAGGAGTATAGTTTACAATTGAGTAGCACATATGAATAGTATATAGTATTTTAAGGAGAAGGATGGCATAAAAATTGAATTAAATGAATGAATGAATGAATGAATGAATGAATGAATAAATGAATGAATAAATAAATATAGAATGGTATGAAGCCGCATCATGCAAAGTTAATAATGTTAATATTCTGATTCAAAAAACCCACTAAGAACATTTAAAAGGGCAGATTTACATTCATGTTGAGGTCCTTTCTGAAAATAAAGGATGCACTTCTAAGAAGGATATGTATTAGAAGGCATGTTAATCGTTTTACCAACTACAGTGATACCTCGTCTTACAAACGCCTCGTCATACAAACTTTTCGAGATACAAACCTGGGGTTTAAGATTTTTTTGCTTCCTTACAAACCCACTGCCACCGCTGGGATGGCCCGCCTCTGGACTTCCATTGCCAGCGAAGCACTCATTTTTGCGGTGCTGGGATTCCCTTGAGGCTCCCCTCCATGGGAAACCCCACCTCCAGACTTCCGTGTTTTTGTGATGCTGCAGGGGAATCCCAGCAGGGGAATCCCAGCAGTGCAAAAATGGGCGCTTTGCTGGCAACGGAAGTCCGGAGGTGGGGTTTCCCAGTGAGGGGAGCCTCAGCAAAATTGCAGCATCGCAAAAACACACAGGTCCGGAGGTGGGGTTTCGAGGACTTTGGTGTTTTTGTGATGCTGCGATTTCACTGATGCTCCCTTCACTGGGAAACCCCACCTCCGGACTTCCATTGCCAGCAAAGCACCTGTTTTTGCGATGCTGGGATTCCCCTGCAGCATCGCAAAAACACAGAAGTCCGGAGGTGGGGTTTCCCATAGAGGGGAGCCTCAGGGTAATCCCAGCAGCGCAAAACCGGGCACATTGGCTGGCAAAAGGGGTGAGTTTTGAGCTTGCACGCATTAATCGCTTTTCCATTGATTCCTATGGGAAACATTGTTTCGTCTTACAAACTGTTCACCTTAAGAACCTCGTCCCGGAACCAATTAAGTTTGTAAGACAAGGTATCACTGTAGTTATTTCTGAAACAGCATCCACAGAATAATAATAATGCTAATTAAATCTAACCAACCTGGGGGCACATACAGTGGTGGGTTGCTCTCGTTTTGACCCAGTTCAGCGATCCGGTAGTGGCGGCAAGAGGCTCCACCCACCCTCCCAGGATGCTTCTGCACATGCGCAGGGGTGCGCCCACATGAACGAACTGGTAGTGATGGGATTTATAACCCACTATTGGGCATATAGTATTAAACAATACAAAAAAATTTTAAATTCACATCCAAAGAGCAGTTGTAATCTGCACACTTCCTTCACAATTCTGCAGATATTTCCCCCAAATAATCTGTATCTGCGAAGATTCTGTTTTTGTTCTTTTGCCTTTTATTAAATTATCCTGGACTATTATTTTTCTTTGGCAGTATTGAAATGCATAAAACTCTCATTCATTCATTCATTCATTCATTCATTCATTCATTCATTCATTTATTTATAGAGTTGAAAGGGACCGTTAGGTCATCGAGTCCAACCCCCTGCCTGAGCAGGAAACCCTACAGCACCCCAGCCAAATGGAAGTCCAATCTCCTCTTGAAGGTGTCCAGAGTTGGGGAGTTCACCACCTCCCCTGGCAGGCAGTTCCATTGGTTGATCGCTCTGACCGTCAGGAAGTTCTTCCTTATTTCCAGGTTGAATCTCTCTCCTTGGTCAACTTCCAACCATTGTTCCTCGTCCGGCCCTCTGGTGCCCTGGGGAATAAAGAGACCCCCTCCTTACCGTGGCAACCCCTCAAGTATCTGTAAACTGCTATCATGTCCCCTCTAGACCTTCTTTTTTCTAGGCTGTCCATGCCCAGTTCTCTCAATCTCTCTTCGTAAGTCTTGGTTTCGAGTCCCCTAATCATTTTGGTTGCTCTTTTTTGCACCTTCTCCAGAGTTTCGATGTCTTTTTAGTAGTGAGGTGACCAGAATTGGATGCAGTACTCCAGGTGGGGTCTGACCAGGGCATAGTAGAGTGGTATTAGTACTTCCCTGGTCTTGGAGCGTATTCCTCTGTTGATGCAGCTTAGGATTGAGTTGGCTTTTTTGGCTTCTGCTGCATTTGATATCATTTGATATCACGGCAGTCATTTGAAACAGTTTTGTTCATAGCCCATCTGTCTGTGCAGGCAACTACCTTATTTTTCGGAGCATAAGACGTACCGGAATATAAGACGCACCTTAGTTTTGGGGGAGGAAAATAGGGAAAAGAATCTGCTTACCAGGTATTCATCTAGCTAGTGTCTTTAGTCTGGTCAGCTTCAGCACATTATTTTATCCCCTGATTAAGGGCTTTTTAAAATTTTATTCTGAGAGAGTAACAATGAAAGAATTTGCAATCCAGTAAGAGCTGGGAACATCATTAGCACCTGGAAAGAAACTTACTCAGAGCAAGTTAGAGTAATGAAACAAACCTTGCAAAGACTTAGGACTTGGAAAACATCCTTTACAGAGAGAAACAATGAAAGAGCTTGGGTATTTATTTATTTATTTAATTTAATTTTATTTTATTTTATTTATTGTTAGAGTTGAAAGGGACCATGAAGGCCATCAAGTTCAACCCCCTGCCCAAGCAGGAACCCTATAGCACACCAGTCAAGTGGCAGTTCAATCTTCTCTTAAAAATGTCTAGAGTGTTGGAGTTCACAACATCCGCTGGTAGGTTGTTCCATTGGTTGATCGCTCTGACCGTCAGGAAGTTCCTCCTTATCTCCATGTTGAATCTCTCCTTGGTCAGCTTCCAGCCGTTGTTCCTCATCCGACCCTCTGGTGCCCTGGAGACTAAAGTGATCCCCTCCTCTCTGTGACATCCCCTCATATACTTGTAGACTGCTATCATGTCCGCTCTGGCCCTCCTTTTCTCTAGGCTATCCATGCCCAGTTCCCTCTGTCTCTCTTGGGGTACATTAATAGCACCTGGTTAGGGATGGAAATAAATATCTGGAGCAAGTAAAGCAATGGGAAAAAAAAACCCTACAATACATTCTTGGCAGAGAGTAACAATGAAAGAGCTTGCAAGCCGGTAAAAGCTGGGAACATTGTTAGCACCTAGTCAGGGCTGGAAAGAAACTTACTCAGAGCAAGTTAGAGTAATGAAACAAACCCTGCAAAGACTTAGGGCTTGGAAAATATTCTTCACAGAGAGAAACAATGAAAGAGCCTGCAAGGTAAGAGCTAGGAAGATTGTTAGCAGCTAGTAAGGGCTGGGGGGTGGGGGCTGGAGGAAGCGACATTCAAAGTATAAGACACACCCTAATTATCAGCCTCTTTTAGGGAGGAAAAAGGTGTGTCATACACCGAAAAATACGGTATGTAGCATGTAACAAGGGATAGTTCTCATGCTTTCCCACCAATTTTGAAAAATGTATTTGAGATCCGGGTTTAGGTCAATGTCGACATACGGAAAGGGCAGCCTAGTCGTATGTATCTGGGAAGCATGAACAGAAGGAGCACGTAGGATCTTGCTGGATCTTGAGATAGCCATGTTGTATTAGCTGGCGTTTCAATGCCATTTTACATCATTATACTTTTAAGTGTTGCATTTCAGATGGTTAAGTAATAATAGCTGAAGGGTGTTTTCTTTTATTGAAAAATGTAGCAATGTGCAGAATTCTTGGTAGCGGAACCTATCTGGGCACAGTCCTCCAGAACATTAAAGAAGGGCTGGTTGAAATAAAAATAGCTTTTAAAACTGAATATCATAGGCATGGAATGTTTGGCTTCATATTGTCCAAGAGTGTGATTTTTCCTCCCTATTTTTAAACGCCAAGGATTTTCAGTTACATATAAATTATAGGTTTCGATTAAAAATGTCACTTGAAAATATGGGCAGCTGCTGCGGCAAGATTGTACGCGCACCATTTTTTTGGTTTTAAGCTAGCATTTAAGGCTTGACTTTCCTTTTAAAAGCTGCAAATTTCTTCAAAGGAACCTCTCCCTATCTAAAAGCTGCCTTCCTCCAAGAGATGTAAAACAATTAATTGCTCTGATCTGAACGATCACTATGAATCTTTCTTTCCAAGTATTCGGTTAGCCTTGAATTATTATTAACATCACTCTTTCCAAATTGAAATTTCCTTTCTTGGCTGTATCAGGAATGAGTGGCTTCTCAAATTCTGGAGTGACAAATTGTTAACCATTCCAAAAAGAAAAAAATCCTAAAGTGAACCAAAGATATAAATATAGATTATCCTTACAGATGATGTGCCTTTGTTGAAAGTCACATTCAGTTTGTACACTCCTCTGCCTTTCTTTTCCTGTATTATGGGGACCTATTGACCCCCAAAGGAAATTTAGCAAATGCGCTGGTTATCATAAAAGCATGCAAACCTGTTCTGACCTAGGCTTCCTGATAAATCATAAAACACAAACTTAATCCCGAACACTCCCTCTTTTTATTTCAATGGCTGTGCATTATATTCATTCCCATCTGTAATAAGCTCCTGTTGTGGTTAGCTCTGGCCCTGCTCCTGCCCCAAGGACTGTGGATGTAGGAGAGACATCCACATGCTGCAGGCCTGTTTTGCCCCCGGTGGAATCTGCTGATGAAGGCTCCTCTGACCAAGAAGACATGAGTGACAGGGAGGAGGAGAGTGTGGCAGACAGCTCAGAAGGAGATCAATTATCTAGCTCCTCCTTGGATTCAGAACAAGAGTTAATGATACAGCCACGCATGCGGAGAGCGATGCATAGGCAACAACAACTGAGAGATTATTATCAAAGAAAATGAGGCCACCTGTGGTTGGGTGGGGCTGTGGTAATTAGTGAGGCTGCTATAAATAGCACTCTGTGGGTTTGGCCATTGTGGAGGATTATCTGATCATTGTGTTTCGTGACTGCTTTACTGACTTTGACTTTTTGTGTGCTGATTTTCCCCCGCTTTGAAACTAAACCAGAGCAAAGTGTGTTTCACTTTGTGAAAGAAGAAGGACTGTGAATTGCCTCACAGCTGCAAGCTAAGTATCACAGAACTGATAAGGGACTTGTACAAATTACCAGTTTGTTTGGAGACCAGTACTCTTGGCTATACCAAAAGAGGGCTTAGTTTAAGTGAATTTTCATTATAAAGAACATTGTTTTGAATTTTCAAACGTGTGTGTGTCTGAAATTTGTACCTGTGAATTTTTGGGAGGATTCTACCAGAAAGCCCGACAGAACAAGTTCCAATCAATATTAATGAATCTGACGGAGGTCTTTCGGAGGAAGGCAGATAAGCACCAACCTTTATCTCTATTGACACGTTGCCAAAGACCTAATTGGCAAGGACCTCTGGTTACACTGACCAGAATGGAACTAAGTTGCTTCCTGCAATGAGCACATCAGTGTGTTTCCCTTTTATGTCCTGTGGGAGGGACCAATTATCTTCTATCCAAGGAACTATTCAGGGTTTAGACTTAATCCCTGGATAGTTCAGTGGATTTGCAGCTTGCTGAAGCATAGATATCAGAGGGTTGGGGTTAATGGCGAGTATTCTGAGCCGAGACTGTGCCACAAGGGTCTGTTCTGGGTCCTATTCTTTTAATATGTTTGTGAGTGACATAGAGGAAGATTTGGTATCCCTATTTGCTGATGACTCTAAAGTATGCAATAGGGTTGATATTCCTGGAGGCGTCTATAATATGGCAAATGATTTAGCTTTACTAAATAAGTGGTCAAAGCAATGGAAACTGCAGTTTATTGTTTCCAAATGTAAAATAATACACTTGGGGAAAAGGAATCCTCAATCTGAATATTGTATTGCCAGTTCTGTGTTAGCAAAAACATCAGAAGAGAAGGATTTAGGGGTGGTGATTTCTGACAGTCTCAAAATGGGTGAACAGCGTGGTCAGGCAGTAGGAAAAGCAAGTAGGATGCTTGGCTGTATAGCTAGAGGTATAACAAGCAGGAAGCGGGAGATTGTGATCCCCTTATATAGAGCGCTGGTGAGACCACATTTGGAATACTGTGTTCAGTTCTGGAGACCTCACCTACAAAAAGATATTGACAAAATTGAACGGGTCCAAAGACAGGCTACAGGAATGGTGGAAGGTCTTAAGCATAAAACGTATCAGGAAAGACTTAATGAACTCAATCTGTATAGTCTGGAGGACAGAAGGGACATGATCGAAACATTTAAATATGTTAAAGGGCTAAATAAGGTTCAGGAGGGAAATGTTTTTAATAGGAAAGTGAACCCAAGAACAAGGGGGCACAATCTGAGGTTAGTTGGGGGAAAGATCAGAAGCAATGTGAGAAAATATTATTTGACTGAAAGAGTTGTAGATGCTTGTAATAGTAGTGCAGACTTAGTAAATAGTTTGATAGTGCCGAGGGAATTATTTGTTTAGCAGAGTGATGGCGTTCAGGAAAAAAACTGTTCTTGTGTCTAGTTGTCTTGGTGTGCAGTGCTCTGTAGCGTTTTGGGGGTAGGAGTTGAAGCAGTTTATGTCCAGGATGCGAGGGGTCAGTAAATATTTGCACAGCCCTCTTTTTGACTCGAAGGACCGCAGTAGAAGCAGACTGCCCCAAGCCTGGAAACAGAGGAAGACCTTGGTGGATTTGGGATACTAGTCTCTTAGATGTCTGATGGTACCAAAACCCCAAAATAGTTTTCAGGAGAAGCAGAACCGTTACTAAATCTTGGCTGTACCTGGATTCTAATACAATTTTCCTTAAACTTGCCTATAACTTTCATCTTTTGTGCTCTTGTTTCTGAGTTAAATAGGTTTTGCAGAGGACGTCTTCTGATTTATGGTTTGGGATCCATTTCTTTTATTGGGTCCAGGATTGGACATGTTGTTCCGAGTGTGGCTACTTCTATAAAAACACGAAAGTATTTGCCATTTTATTGTTCTTCTCTCTTGCAATAATCCCCGCATTTTGCCTTTTCTGGAATTGCTTTGCCTTACTCAGTAATGATTTCTTCTCACCAAGTTTTGAGTTGGAGAGTTAGGTGGATCCTGATGAAAGTTTTTATTTATTTATTTTATTTTATTTATTCTTTGTCCAATATACAATATTGCATTGGCAGTTCTGTGTTAGCAAAAACTTCAGAAGAGAAGGATTTAGGGGTAGTGATTTCTGACAGTCTCAAAATGGGTGAGCAGTGTGGTCGGGCAGTAGGAAAAGCAAGTAGGATGCTTGGCTGCATAGCTAGAGGTATAACAAGCAGGAAGAGGGAGATTGTGATCCTGCTATATAGAGCGCTGGTGAGACCACATTTGGAATACTGTGTTCAGTTCTGGAGACCTCACCTACAAAAAGATATTGACAAAATTGAACGGGTCCAAAGACGGGCTACAAGAATGGTGGGAGGTCTTAAGCATAAAACGTATCAGGAAAGACTTCATGAACTCAATCTGTATAGTCTGGAGGACAGAAGGAAAAGGGGGGACATGATCGAAACATTTAAATATGTTAAAGGGTTAAATAAGGTTCAGGAGGGAAGTGTTTTTAATAGGAAAGTGAACACAAGAAGTAGGGGACACAATCTGAAGTTAGTTGGGGGCAAGATCAAAAGCAACGTGAGGAAATATTATTTCGCTGAAAGAGTAGTATATCCTTGGAACAAACTTCCAGCAGACGTGGTTGGTAAATCCACAGTAACTGAATTTAAACATGCCTGGGATAAACATATATCCATCCTAAGATAAAATACAGGAAATAGTATAAGGGCAGACTAGATGGACCATGAGGTCTTTTTGTGCCGTCAGTCTTCTATGTTTCTATCTTTCTACATATGGAAGAGAATAGACATTAAGTAATATATATAAAGAGAGTAAGTAAAAAAAGAAGAGAAGTAGATGAGAGGGAGAGAATATATATGATATATGAGAAAAGGAAAGACAATTGGACAGGGGACGTTAGGCACATCAGTGCACTTATGTACGCCCCTTACTGGCCTCTTAGGAACCTGGAGAGGTCAATCGTGGAGAGTCTAAGGGAGAAATGTTGGGGGTTGGGAGTTGACACTATTGAGTCCGGCAATGAGTTCCACGCTTCGACAAGTCATATTTTTTACAGTCAAGTTTGGAGCGGTTAATATTAAGTTTGAATCTGTTGCGTGCTCTTGTGTTGTTGCAGTTGAAGTTGAAGTAGTCGTTGACCGGAAGGACGTTGCAGCATATGATCTTGTGGGCAATACTTAAATCGTGTTTTAGGCGCCGCAGTTCTAAGCTTTCAAGACCCAGGATGGTTAGTCTATTTTCGTAGGGTATTCTGTTTCGAGTGGAGGAGTGAAGGGCTCTTCTGGTGAAATATCTTTGGACGTTTTCGAGAGTGTTGATGTCTGAGATGTGGTGTGGGTTCCAGACAGATGAGCTGTATTCCAGAATGGGTCTGGCATAAGTTTTTTTCCCCTAGATTACTTTAGGTAAGGAAAACCATTTCCTACAATCCTAAGAAAACATTTAAAAAAATACCGAAAGGGTTCTTCTGAATGGTGCAAATTAGCATTACATTTCAACTCTACGGTATTATTAAGATTGTAGCTTAAGCCAGGGACATGAATTTGGGTTGCTTTGGTAAAGGCTCTCTCCTGTATTTGCATCCAGCATCCAGTATTTTTTTGCGGGGGAAGCAAGATGGAAAAATGTTCATCTTATCATACCATTAACCAGGTTCATCGTAATGCTGCATTGCGTTCCTGTTTTTTAAGGCACCCAAAGGAAATGGGTCAAACTGGAGCTACAGTGATTACTACGAGCGTCGCCCAAAAAGTAATGCACTGCATTTTTTTTCTTCAACAATTATATATTGAACACAATGAAACTTACACACAAGAAAGAATGCCTTTTCTTCTACACTCCCTATTTTTCACGTATTCGCCATCCTGTTCTATGGCGTTCCTGCAGCGAGACACAAGGGCGTGTATGCCCTGTCGGTACCACTCCTGTTCACGAAGCTATTTCTGTCTTCTAATGGCCTCCCCCTCTGTGCCCGGCAACTAACCGTACTTCTGTCGATTGCAGATTCTCCATAAGGTGTACACAAACGTTTGTGAATGTTCCCAACAGTTTTTCTCTACTGTGAGAAATTCAATGACTATAAGCTGCTTATAATCATACCTCTCTGCGGCCAGTAAGGGCGCACAGAGTTGGCCTTCTCCAGGTCTTGTCCACCAAACAATGTTATTTGTTTGTTTGTTTGTTTGTTTGTTTGTTCGTTTGTTTGTTCGTTCGTTCTATTTATTTATTTATTTATTTATTTATTTATTTATTTATTTATTTATTTATTTATTTATTCGATTTTTATGCCACCCTTCTCCTTAGACTCAGGGCGGCTTACAACATGTTAGCAATAGCACTTTTTAACAGAGCTAGGCTATTGCCCCCACAATCCGGGCCCTCATTTTACCCACCTCGGAAGGATGGAAGGCTGAGTCAACCTTGAGCCTGTGATGAGATTTGAACCGCTGACCTTCAGATCTACAGTCAGCTTCAGTGGCTTGCAGTACAGCACTCTACCTGCTGCGCCACCCCGGCTTCTTGTTGGTTGGTGGGACCTCAGGGAAGAGCCTTCTCTGTGGTGGCTCCGACCCTTTGGAACCAACTACCTCCATTAAGACCTGGCTTTTCCGGCAGGCCTGGAATTAGGCTGATTGCAAGTATATTATAGTTATTATTGCTATTTATTATTAGATTTTGTTGTTGTATTTATTCTGATTGTTAGCCGCTCAGAGTCCGTTTGGAGTGAGCGGCATATAAATATAATAAATAAAAAAAAGAAAATATAATAAAAAAGAAAATAAAGTATAATAAAAAATAAAATATAATATAATAAAAAATAAAATAAAATATATAAAATATAAAATAAAATAAACAAATAACGTGCCTCACTTACAGACGCCATTTTGAAGCACTGCTGCAGCTACGCTACCAGTCTGAAGAAACGCCAAATTTACACACTGCACTCCTGACAATTCAAATAACGTATATCTAAATTTTCACGTTCGTACCATTATTGTAGGCTGAGGGGAAAAAAATGTGGTGGATTACTTTCTGGGCGACCCTGGTATGTTTTATTTTCTTTTGTTGCATTTGGCAACAAACAGGCTCCTGTTTGCTGTAACCATGGAAACGCCAGAAGCAGCCATTGAAATGCGGCCTATACAATAAAGGGCTTAAAGTGCTGGTTGGATTATAGACTTCAGAATATGTCCAATCTTCTATCTGTCTTTTGAAAAAGAACAAGAGGGTGATGTTGAATATTAACCGAGGGTTTTGTTTAATCTCCTGTGACACTTGGGTCTTATGGGCCATCCATGAGGTCTCTGGCTCTCAGCTCAGGCAGTGGATTAAGGAAAATCGTGCGTATTCATGGCATTGAATGGGAAAGTTGCACAAGGGGGGGAAAAAAAGAGAGAGAAAGAAAGAAAGCTATAAACCCACTACAACACCCAAGTCCCTTTTTAAAAAGAACTTGGCAAATTTCCTTGGAGTAGACTAAAGAGAATAACATTAACAGATAAATAAGCTGGAGGCTGTTGGGGTCTGGATGGGTGTCAACAGACTCAAACTCAACCCTGATAAGACGGAGTGGCTGTGGGTTTTGCCTCTCAAGGACAATTCCATCTGTCCGTCCATCACCCGGGGGGGGGGAATTATTGACCCCCTCAGAGAGGGTCCGCAACTTGGGCGTCCTCCTCGATCCACAGCTCACATTAGAGAACCATCTTTCAGCTGTGGCGAGGGGGGCGTTTGCCCAGGTTCGCCTGGTGCACCAGTTGCGGCCCTATCTGGACCGGGAGTCACTGCTCACAGTCACTCATGCCCTCATCACCTCGAGGCTCGATTACTGTCACTCTCTGTACATGGGGCTACCTTTGAAAAGTGTTCAGAAACTTCAGATCGTGCAGAATGCAGCTGCGAGAGCTATCATGGGCTTCCATAAATATGCCCATGTCACACCAACACTCCGCAGTCTGCATTGGTTGCCGATCGGTTTCCGGTCACAATTCAAAGTGTTGGTTATGACCTATAAAGCCCTTCAAGGCATCGGACCAGAATATCTCCGGGACCGCCTTCTGCCACACAAATGCCAGCGACCGGTTAGGTCCCACCGAGTGGGCCTTCCCCGGGTCCCATCGACTAAACAATGCCATTTGGCAGGACCCAGGTGAAGAGCCTTCTCTGTGGCGGCCCCGACCCTCTGGAATCAACTCCCCCCAGAGATTAGGACTGCCCCTACCCACCTTGCCTTTCGTAAACTCCTTAAAACCCACCTCTGTCGTCAGGCTTGTGGGAACTGAGACATCCCCCCCTTGCCTATGTAATTTTGTGCATGATATGACTGTGTGTATGTATTTTATCTATTGGGGTTTTTTTTCTTTTTAGACTTTGTAATGTAAAACTGTTATTTTAGATTTTAATTATTAGATTTGTTACCACGTATTGTTTTTATCACTGTTGTGAGCCGCCCCGAGTCTACGGAGAGGGGCGGCATACAAATCTAATTAATAATAATAATAATAATAATAATAATAATAATAATAATATTATTATTATTATTATTATTATTATTATTATTATTATTATTATCTAGAAAAGTTCTTAAGTAGAGGCGTTCTTAAGTAGAGGTACCACTGTATATCTAAAGCTGATTTATAATCCAATTCTAAATGTAATTGAAATAATATGCTCCTTATTATGATGCTCATAGTATTCATTTTAAGGTAGGATATCAATCAATCCACGCTGAAGCACTAAGAGCCTATATTAGATGTTAGTGACAGATTTACTTTTTATTTCTTGTTTAATAATCATTAAAGTTATATAAGTAGAAATTCAGTTTGCAATAAATCACCTGTGTGATATGTACCTTATTATCTCGGCTAATGATCTCTCATTTTAAATTAAAGTGCTAATAATGTAGCTATTGTCAGTAATGACTTTTTGAAAAAGTCCCAATCAAAGATCATTCTGAAAGCTGAACTCAACCCAGTGAAGTAATGGCAGTGTATAGTTATAGGATTAGGATTGAAATCTAGAAGAATCTAGAAGAGAATATCTCTAGCTCAGGCCCTTGTGTCACTGAAAAAAATAATCTATCTAAAAAAATTAGATTAATTGCTCAATATTAAAGTTTTTAAGGTACTAAAAACTAGTTCAGGCATCGGACCAGAATATCTCCGGGACCGCCTTCTGCCGCACGAATCCCAGCGACCGGTTAGGTCCCACAGAGTTGGCCTTCTCCGGGTCCCGTCGACTAAACAATGTCGTTTGGCGGGAGCCAGGGGAAGAGCCTTCTCTGTGGCGGCCCCGACTCCCTGGAACTAACTCCCCCCGGATATCAGGATTGCCCCCACCCTCCTTGCCTTTCGTAAACTCCTTAAAACCCACCTCTGTCGTCAGGCATGGGGGAAATTGAGATACTCCCTTCCCCCTAGGCTTATAAAATTTATGCATGGTATGTCTGTTTGTATGATTGGTCTCTTAAATTGGGGTTTTTAAAATTACTTTTTATATTAGATTTGTTATATTTGTCTTTTTTACTGCTGCTGCCCCAAGTCTGCGGAGAGGGGCGGCATACAAATTTAATTAATAAATACATAAATAAAATAAAAGTTCTCTTTTTATGAAAACAAGTTCTGCTCTCGGAATACTGGGAACAAACCCTATAAATAAATAGTCTCGTCCTGTTCTGTCGGGCTCTCTGGTAGACTCCTCCCAAAAATTCACAGGTACAAATTTCAGACACACACACGTTTGAAAATTCAAAACAATGTTCTTTATAAGGAAAATTCACTTAACCTAAGCTCTTTGGTATAGCAAAAAGCACTCGTCTCCAAACAAACTGGTAATTTGTACAAGTCCCTTATCAGTTCTGTGATACTTAGCTTGCAGCTGTGAGGCAATTCACAGTCCTTCTTCTTTCACAAAGTGAAACACACTTTGCCCTGGTTTAGTTTCAAAGCGGTGGGAAATCAGCACACAAAAGGTCAAAGTCAGTAAAGCAGTCACAAAACACAAGGATCAGATAATCCTCCACAATGGCCAAACCCACAGGCTGCTATTTATAGCAGCCTCACTAATTACCACAGCCCCCCCCAACCACAGGTGGCCTCATTTTCTTTGATAATAATCTCTCAGTTGTTGTTGCCTATGCATCGCTCTCCGCATGCGTGGCTGTATCATTAACTCTTGTTCTGAATCCAAGGAGGAGCTAGATAATTGATCTCCTTCTGAGCTGTCTGCCACACTCTCCTCCTCCCTGTCACTCATGTCTTCTTGGTCAGAGGAGCCTTCATCAGCAGATTCCACCGGGGGCAAAACAGGCCTGCAGCATGTGGATGTCTCCCCCACATCCACAGTCCTTGGGGCAGGAGCTGGGCCAGAGCTAACCACAACCCGTCCACAACTTTGTACTAACTTGGATTTGTCAGATTTACAAAGCAATGTTCACTCTCCACGTTCTCCGACATTTCTGTAGGTTTTCTCCTATTTTCAGCTGGCATTCTTGCCCCACCCAGACTGCGAAGAGTCTTGCTTGGCTAAGTCTCCCTGTAGGCATATGGCCCTATGAAACTGAGCAAGAAAATATGAAGGCTCCGAGTGAATTATGCGCATAGCTTTCTCCTAGATGTGAAGCTACACGTAGCAAATAATTGGTGCCCTACAGGCACGCCGCTTTGTGAGTCAGAATTCCTCCTTCTGTCGGTGCACTGAGAGCAATTATATATTTTTAGTGACATAACATTTCCCTTGCAGCGTTTCCGTAAGTAGTTTTAATGGATATGCTCAGAAAAATAGTTTCTATCGATGATAATGGAAATGATTAAACCTCCGTCTAATGTTTTGCCTCCAACTTTGCTCGGAGGGGACCACCGTGAAAGGATCGTTTCAAGGCTATCTTGCGTCTTAGTATCCTGAGCAAATATGTCTTGATAGGGTTTTTTCTTTAAAAAAAAAAAATCATAGTTTACATATTTTAAAGAAATATGTTTCAAGCTATAACTAAGCATTTGCACTAAGTACAGCCAATGAAATAAACAGAGGTGCAGAATAAAAATTCTCGTCGCCCAGAGTCCGTTTTTGGAGTCGGGCCGCTTATAAATCTAACAACAGGGTGTCCAGCAAACCTGGAAAACAGGGAAATCAGGGAATTATGAGGGAAATTGGCGGTTCGGGAAATTCATTTATTAATTGGATTTGTATGCCGCCCCTCTCTGAGGACTCGGGGAATATCAGGAAATTATCATGGAATTTGTGGGTAAAAAATGGAATAAATCAGGGGGAACCTAGCTAAGTACTTAAGGACTGATTAAGGGACTTGTACAGCCGACAAGGTTGTTTTGGGGAAGAGTGTTCTTTGCAATACAAAAAGGGTGCTTTGTTTCTTTTGAATTTTGTGATAAAGGACATTGTTTTGAATTTTCAAACGTGTGTGTGTCTGAAATTTGTACCTGTGAATTTTCGGGAGGCTTCTACCAGAGAGCCCGGCAGAACACTATCTCTCTCTCTCTCTCTCTCTCTCTCTCTCTCTCTCTCTCTCTCTCTCTCTCTCTCTCTCTCTCTCTCTCTCTCTCTCTCTCTCTCTCTCTCTCATCTATCTAATCTATCTATCTATCTAATCTATCTATCAATCATCTATCTATCTATCTAATCTATCTATCAATCATCTATCTATCTATCTATCTATCTATCTATCTATCTAATCTATCTATCTATCTATCCTATCTATCTATCTATCTAATCTTATCTATCTATCTAATCTTATCTATCTATCTATCTATCTATCTATCTATCTATCTAATCTTATCTAATCTATCTATCTAATCTATCAATCATCTATCTATCTATCTAATCTTATCTAATCTTATCTAATCTTATCTATCTATCTATCTATCTATCTATTTATCTATCTATCATCTATTTATTGGATTTGTGTGCCACCTCTCTCCGAGGACTCCGGGCGGCTCAAAACATGTCAAAAACAATATACTGCACCATGTACATATCTAAAAATACAATTAATATACTAAAAAACTTTTTAAAAACTCTAATAAGATTTAAAATCATTCATGACCATTCACACAGCAAAACATACTACACTCGTTGGGCAGGGGGCTAGGGTCTAAAGGCCCCAAGCCTGGTGGCATAAATAGGTCTTTAAGCTTTTACAGAAGACGAGGAGGGTAGGGGCAGTACGAATCTCCGGAGGGAGCTGATTCCAGAGGGCCGGGGCCCCCACAGAGAAGGATCTTCCCCTAGGCCCCACCAAATGACATTGTCTAGTTGTTGGGACCTTGCGAAGGCCGACTCTGTGGGACCTAACCGGTCGTTGAGGTTCATATGGCAGAAGGCAGTCCCAGAAGTAATTTGGTCCGATAGGGCTTTATAGGTCATTACCAACACTTTGAATTGCGTCTGGAAACCAATCAGCAGCCAATGCAGTCCGCGGAGTGTTGGATGAATATCGGTATGCCTTGGAAGGCCCACAACTGCAGATGTTGTAAGTGCCCCAACACGGAATGTTTTTAAGAAGAGATTGGATAACCGTTTGTCTGAAAAGGCATAGGGTCTTCTGATTGAACAAGGGGTTAGATTAGAAGACCTCTAAAGGGCCTTCCGGCTCTATTCTGATTGAAATGATGCAGAGTAAGAGGAAAAAGCCATTAAAACTTAAAGGGGTTGGGAGAAACACTTATCTCCGTCTGGGTTTATTGTTTTGCAGCAGTGATCTTGCAGACATTTAAAGTAAATCGTGTTTAAGTACAGTGGTGTTTACATTTCTGTTGACATATATAGGATCGTGCTATGAGTCTCATTTCTGTGGTTAAACTCATTTCATTTTAGGCTCTGGGGTGTTGGCATAAACTTTGACATCCTTCTAGTAGCTTGTTCTTAAATGGATCATTTAAAGATATGGAGGGATTTCTGTTTCCTAAAGGTTTTGTTTTATGGCTCCTTGTATGTATGTATGTTTTCCAAGCCCTAAGTCTTTGCTGGGTTTTTCCCCCCCATTGCTCTACTTGTTCTGAATGTTTCTTTCCAGGTGTTAATGATGTTCCCAGCTCTTACTGGCTTGCAAGCTCTTTCATTGTTACTCTCTCTGAATAAAGTTTTTTTTAAGGCCCTAATCAGGGGATAAAATAATGTGCTGGCATTGCTCTTCTCCATGAATCAATAGCTGTATGATAAAGTATTTAACCTTGTATAAGTTTTGTATATGTTTAGCTGTGTATAAAACCACTATTAATTATCTAAAGGTATTGTGTGCTGTTTTGCTTCTGGGTTTATCTCATAATACTAATCATACTAACTCTTCTTTCTTTCTTTCTTTCCTTCCTTCCTTCCTTCCTTCCTTCCTTTCCTTCCTTCCTTCCTTCCTTCCTTCCTTCCTTCCTTCCTTCCTTCCTTCCTTCCTTCCTTCCTTCCTTCCTTCCTTCAATTTATAGGCTGCCCATCTCAGGGCGTCATACAGGAACCAAATGAAAATACAAAATTTAAAACCCCAATATTCAAAAAATGCTTATCCATCATTCATTCATTACCATTGGGCGGAGCAGAATGTTGTCGCTCAACGCCCCCAGCTATGTTTTTAAAGCCTTTCAAAAGGCCAGGAGGGTGGGGGCAGTGTGAATCCCTGGGGAGAGTTGATTCCAGAGGACTGGAGCCACCACAGAAAAGGCCCTTCCCCGGGGTCCTGCCAACTGTCACTGCTTGGCTGATGGGACCCGGAGAAGGTCAACTCTGTGGGATCTAACCAGTCACTCTGGACAGGTGAGGCAAAAGACAGTCCCATAAGTAATCTGGTCCTAAGCCATGTAGGAATACTTATATAATACGACTTGCTTAATCAATGCATGTAAGTTACGCTTTCCCTCATATTTAAGACTTTAGCTTACACCAAAAATGAACTTGCAGAAATTCCTTGACACTGTTGAACAGTTATAAACCAGTGGGCCGTTTACGCCATTCATAACCTGACAGAAGAAAACATCAGGAACCAGGAATTCATTGCCCAGATGGAACAGCAAGGCCCCGCGGATAACCCAGTCCTTGAGAGCCTGGGGCTGAAAATCGAGTCGAGGGACCAGAAGATGGTTTTAAAATCTGTGAAACGGATGCCAGATCCATAGGTTGCTACCTGCAAAAGACTTTTTCCTCCTCCCGTAAAGGAAATATATATTTGTGCTAGATGGGAGATCAATAAAAAAATATCAAGTGAACATTTCGGTGGTGTTTTGGGGACTGTTTTTGAAAATAAGTCAAAAGGAATCCATTGGTGTTATGGGAGTCTTGGAGTCAAGGCAAGGAACATGGAAATTGTAGTTTGTTTATTTGTTTGTTTGTTTGTTTGTTTGTTTGTTTATTTATTGTTAGAATTGGAAGGGACCATGCGGGTCATCAAGTCCAACCCCCTGCCTAAGCAGGAACCCTATAGCATCCCAGCCAAATGGCAGTCCAATTTCCTCTTTAAAATGTCCAAAGTATTGGAGTTCACAATGTCCGCTGGTAGGTTGTTCCACTGGTTGATCGTTCTGACCGTCAAGAAGTTCTTCCTTATTTGCAGGTTGAATCTCTCCTTGGTCAGCTTCCAGCCGTTGTTCTTCGTCCGATCCTCCGGAGCCCTGGAGAATAAAGTGATCCCCTCCTCTCTTTGGCAACCTCTCGTATACCTGTAGACTGCTGTCATGTCTGCTCTGGCCCTCCTTTTCTCTACGCTATCCATGCCCAGTTCCTGCAGTCTCTCTTCGTTAGTCTAGGTTTCTAGTCCCCTGATCATTTTGGTTGCTCTTTTCTGCACCTTCTCCAGAGTTTCAATGTCTTTTTTGAAGTGTGGTGACCAGAACTGAACACAGTACTCCAGGTATGGTCTGACCAGGGCATAGTAGAGTGGTATTAAGACTTCCCTGGTCTTTGTTTCTTAAACATTTATTTGAAGCTATAGGTTTTATAGCTTCCATCACTCATTAGTTACCTATAGTCAGTGATGGGCTGCCAAAAATTTTACTGCCACATTGTGGGTGTGGCTTGTTTTGTGGGTGTCGCTTGATGGTCATGCGACCGGGTGGGAGTGGCTTGACAATCATGTGTCCGCGGGGGGTGGCTTAAAGGTCATGTGACTGGGAGTGGCTTACCGACCAAGATAAGTTTTCAGAGAAGTGCTTGGGCTTTTTTTCAGTGGATTAAGTCACATTATTTGAATAGCCACCCCCACAAAAAGGACAAATGATAGACGGCATTATTTGTTGAGGAGCACCGTAACATTTTCAGGTTTTGTACTGAAACCACAAGGTACAGTGCGATAACAGATTAGGCAAGTAGCTCAATTTTATTTAATTGCTATAGAAGTTCAATTCTAGATAATGATTAAAATGATTAAAGCGTTTATGGGGTAAAAAGCATCCTACTTGCTTTCCCTACCGCCTGACTGCACTGTTCAGTCTCAAAATGGGTGAACAGTGCAGTCAGGCGGTAGGGAAAGCAAGTAGGATGCTTGGCTGCATAGCTAGAGGTATAACAAGCAGGAAGAGGGAGATTATGATCCCACTATATAGAATGATGGTGAGACCACATTTGGAATACTGTGTTCAGTTCTGGAGACCTCACCTACAAAAAGATATTGACAAAATTGAACGGGTCCAAAGACGGGCTACAAGAATGGTGGAAGGTCTTAAGCATAAAACGTATCAGGAAAGACTTAATGGACTCAATCTGTATAGTCTGGAGGACAGAAGGAAAAGGGGGGACATGATCGAAACATTTAAATATATTAAAGGGTTAAATAAGGTCCAGGAGGGAAGTGTTTTTAATAGGAAAGTGAACACAAGAACAAGGGGACACAATCTGAAGTTAGTTGGGGGAAAGATCAAAAGCAACATGAGAAAATATTATTTTACTGAAAGAGTAGTAGATCCTTGGAACAAACTTCCAGCAGATGTGGTAGATAAATCCACAGTAACTGAATTTAAACATGCCTGGGATAAACATATATCCATCCTAAGATAAAATACAGAAAATAGTATAAGGGCAGACTAGATGGACCATGAGGTCTTTTTCTGCCGTCAGACTTCTATGTTTCTATGTTTCTAAAAACATACTATTTAATTTCCTATTTTAAAAGTAATTAAGGATCCTACTAAGGTACTAGAAAAAGGACAATTAAAAAACTATTAAGTATTCAGTAAATAGTGCATAAACCTACTAACCCCAAGTGGGGGCAGAAGCATTACTGCCTATAGTCAAGAGAGATTTCTATTGAATTTAAGCATGCCTGGGATAAACATATACCCATCCTAAGATAAAATACAGGAAATAGTATAAGGGCAGACTAGATGGACCATGAGGTCTTTTTCTGCCGTTAGTCTTCTATGTTTCTATTGGGAACACAAATTGTGATTGATGTGCTGCATATAACTCCATATCCATTCTCTTCTCTTTCCCCCCACTTCCTTTCCCTTCTCCCCTCTTCTCAAATTAATCCTACATTGGTTAAGACCTACGATGCTCCCGATGAAGTGAGCTGAAGCTTTTTAAGGCTTCTGGCTTTTAATAAAATGTGTTGAAAGGTAATAAAAGTTGCCACCAGAATCCTTTTGAATTTTGCCTGCAAGAGATTCATGCTGCTGTCCTACGATGCTCGCTCGGTGATGGAAAAATACAGACACAAGTCTCTTCATCCCTTCCAGAGTGCGAACAAAACTACATGTAAAATGAAAATTGAACCAGATCTATAACTGTGGTCTGTATTTAAGTACAGTGGTACTTATGAACTTAATTTGTTCCATGACCAGGTTCTTAAGTAGAAAAGTTTGTAAGAAGAAGCAATTTTTTCCCCTAGGAAACAATGTAAAAGCAAATAATGTGTGCGATTGGGGAAACCACAGGGAGGGTGGAGGCCCTGTTTCCACCCAGGAGATTCCTAGAGAGGTCCCATGGAGGCTTCTCCCTTCCTTTTCCGGCCCTGTTTCCTCCCAAGAGATTCCTAGAGAGGCCCCATGGAGGCTTCTCCCTGCCTTTTCCAGCCCTGTTTCCCTCAGGAGAGTCCTAGAGAGGCCCCATGGAAGCTTCTCCCCACCTTTACTGGCCCTGTTTCCTCCCAGGAGATTCCTAGAGAGGCCCCACGGAGACTTCTCCCTGCCTTTACTGGCCCTGTTTCCTCCCAGGAGACTCCTAGAGACGCCCCACGGAAGCTTCTCCCTGCCTTTTCTGGCCCTGTTTCCTCCCAGGAGATTCCTAGAGAGGCCCCACGGAAGCTTCTCCCCGCCTTTTCTGGCCCTGTTTCCTCCCATAAGATTCCTAGAGAGGCCCCACGGAGGCTTCTCCCTGCCTTTTTCAGTTACAATTTCGGAGGCTTGTGTTTGTAAGTGAAAAATGGTTCTTGTTTTGAATTTTGAAAAATTTTGAATTTTGAAAAATTTTGAATACCCGGTTCTTATCTAGAAATGTTTGTAAGTAGAGGTACCACTGTACTTGTATTTGCATTTAAGTCAACGCAAGCTCTCATTTTGCAAAAGACTTAGAAATAAAGGTCAGTTAGATTCACTCAGGTTCCCCCCCCCAATTATTTTATTTGTCAAATAGGTATTGGTAGTATATAAAGAAATAACATTTTTTTTATACATGATATTGATACTAATAAGAGAGAAACCTAGGACAGGGATGGTAGGCACGTAGGTGCATTTACTGACCTTTTAGGAATCAGGTGAGGACAGCCTTACGGGTAAAGTTTTTGGGAGTTTGGTGATGGAAACAATAGAGTCCGGTATTGAGTTCCATGCATTAACAACTCGGGTGCTGAAGTCATATTTTCTACATTTAAACAAGTCTAAAAAGCTGCTTCCCAAAGGGATGAAATACACCAAAAAGATGAAATGCTCAAAAAAATAAAGGGAACACTTAAAAACAGAGTGTAACTCCAAAATAAATCAAACTTCTCTGAAATCAAACTGTCCACTTAGGAAGAAACACTGATTGACAATCAATTTCACATGTTGTCAGCACATTCAACTTTGTACTCGGTGAGAATATTTCATTCATTCAGATCTAGGATGGGTTCTTTGAGTGTTCCCTTCATTTTTTTGAGCAATATATTTATCAGTACAGTAATACCTCGTCTTACGAACCTAATTGGTTCCAGGGGAGGTTCGTAAGACAAAAAGTTCGTAAGATGAAACATTGTTTCCCATAGGAAACAATGTAAAATCAATTAATCTGTGCAACAAAAAAAAACCCGCAGTTGTCCGGCTGTCACCTTTTAAAACAGCCGGGGGGGGGGCTTCCCAGCGTCCTCCTGAATCTGAACGCCAAACCCGAACTTCCGGGTTCAGCGTTCGGGAGGCCGCTGAGAAGCCCCCCCGGCTGTTTTAAAAGGTGACAGCCGGGCGGCGGGGCTTCTCAGCGGCTTCCCGAACGCTGAACCCGGAAGTTCGGCAAAAGTTTGGGTTCGGGAGGCCGCCGAGAAGCCCCGCCGCCCGGCTGTCGTCTTTTAAAACAGCCGAGGGGCTTCTCGGCGGCCTCCCAAACGCTGAACCCGGAAGTTCAGGTTTGGCGTTCGGGTTCAGGAGGACGCTGGGAAGCCCCCGGGCTGTTTCAAAAAGCGACAGCCGGGTGGCGGGGCTTCTCAGCGGCGGCGGCGGCGGGTTCATAAGAAGGAAAAAGTTCGTAAGAAGAGGCAAAATTTTTCTGAACCCCGGGTTTGTATCTCGGGTTGTTCGTAAGATGAGGGGTACGTATCATGAGTTACCACTGTACTTGTTTGACAAATGTCTGTTTCTTCTACCAAAATGCAAACCCCCAAAAGTCTTAAATGCTGTTTTTTTTTAAAGGATAGAACAGCAATAAGTACCCCTTGCATTTGGGGGTCGTTGTTTATGTTTTCCGAAGTACTGAAACTGCTTTGTGGCAGGCAGGCAGCTTGGTGGCCTTATCTGTTTCTTAGAAAATGGGATGCTTGTTTGAATTTTATTAGTTTCCTTGGTAAGGCAGCCCACTTCCCCCTTTTCTTAATTTTTGCTTCTCATGGGCTGTTTCTGAACTCTGGGAGCTTTAAGTGATCGCTTCTCACTGTGATTAATTCTACCCTGTTTCTTTCCACCCCCTGCCTTCCCAAAACATTGACAAAACCCATTTCCAGTTAATTAATTCAAGAGGGCTCGAAGAATGGGAGCTGCCCCTCTCTTATTTTGTAGACTTTTTCTGCATTGTTACTGAACTCAGCCACTTTGGAAAGGAGGGGTGGTGAAAATGAATTGGGGTGAGAGAGAGAGAGAGAGAGAGAGAGAGAGAGAGAGAGAGAGAGAGAGAGAGAGACAGCAGTCAATTAACTTCCCATGCCCCAAACTGTTTTTTGCCTCTAGGGTTTTGTGTGTATGTGTGGGTGGGGTTTGCTTTGCATTTTTACTAATTTCACATATCTAATTTTGTGATTTCACGTAGCCAATTGTGTGCTCAAAAGTTCACAAAGAACAAATCTTGTTCGAGATAAGGGTTATTTCAAGACACTAGTTTTTCCTCCGTCCTCCTCCTCCTATATAAACTAGGATGGACATACGCTATAAAACACCGTTCCTTTTAAATGGGTCTGATTACACTACTAGTTTAAAATTAACCTCTTGCAAATATTCCTTCACTCCCATAAGTATAACAGAAAATAAATCTGGTTTAGCAAAATATACAGCTATGAGGCTAAAACAGATAGATAGATAGATAGATAGATAGATAGATAGATAGATAGATAGATAGATAGATAGATAGATAGATTTTTATTGGCCAAGTGTGATTGGACACACAAGGAATTTGTCTTGGTGCATATGCTCTCAGCGTACATAAAATAAAATATACATTTGTCAAGAATCATGTGGTATGACACTTAATGATTGTCATAGGGGTCAAATAAGCAATGAAGAAGCAATATTAATAAAAATCTTAGGATATAAGGAACAAGTTACAGTCATACAGTCAACATGGGAGGAAATGGGTGATAGGAATGATGAGAAAAACTAGTAGAATAGAAGTGCAGATTTAGTAGAAAGTCTGACAGTGTTGAGGAAATTATTTGTTTAGTAGAGTGATGGCGTTCGGAAAAAAACTGTTCTTGTGTCTAGTTGTCTTGCTGTGCAGTGCTCTGTAGCGATGTTTTGAGGGTAAGAGTTGAAACAATTTGTGTCCAGGATATGAGGGGTCAGTAAATATTTTCCCCGCCCTCTCTTTGACTCGTGCAGTATACAGGTCCTCAATGGAAGGCAGGTTGGCAGCAATTGAAACGGTTGCAGGAACTGGGTATGTCTAATTTAGACATACCCAGTTCCTGCAGCAATTTTTACTAATTTCACATGTCTAATTTTGTGATTTCACGTAGCCAATTGTGTGCTCAAAAGTTCACAAAGAACAAATCTTGTTCGAGATAAGGGTTATTTCAAGACACTAGTTTTTCCTCCTCCTATATAAACTAGGATGGACATATGCTATAAAATACCGTTCCTTTTAAATGGGTCTGATTACACTACTAGTTTAAAATTAACCTCTTGCAAAATATTCCTTCACTCCCCTAAGTAAAACAGAAAATAAATCTGGTTTAGCAAAATGTACAGGAATGAGGCTAAAGCATATGAAACGGTTGCAGGAACTGGGTATGTCTAATTTAGACATACCCAGTTCCTGCAACCATTTTTACTAATTTCACATATCTAATTTTGTGATTTCATGTAGCCAATTGTGTGCTCAAAAGTTCACAAGAACAAATCTTGTTCGAGATAAGGGTTATTTCAAGACACTAGTTTTTCCTCCGTTCTTCTCCTCCTGTATTTATTTATTTTGTCCAATATACAATGAGGGTTTTAGTGGGTATCTATATATACATAGTAAAATACATGATGAAGGTTATAGAGGAGATACTCATAGTAAAATATATCTAAGAAATAATAGAAAAGAAGATATAGTAATAGAACGTATCAATGAAAGAATAGAAGAAGAGATATAGGAATGGAAGAAAGGTATAGGAGATATAGGAGAGCAGTAGGACAGGGGACGGAAGGCACTCTAGTGCACTTGTACTCGCCCCTTACTGACCTCTTAGGAATCTGGATAGGTCAACCGTAGGTAATCTAAGGGTAAAGTGTTGGGGGTTTGGGGATATAAACTAGGATGGACATATGCCATCCTATACCGTTCCTTTTAAATGGGTCTGATTACACTACTAGTTTAAAATTAACCTCTTGCAAATATTCCTTCACTCCCCTAAGTAAAACAGAAAAGAAATCTGGTTTAGCAAAATAATAATTATTAATAATAATAATAAAATATACAGGAATGAGGCTAAAACATATGAAATGGTTGCAGGAACTGGGTATGTCTAGTTTAATGAAAAGAAGGACCAGGGTAGGCATGATAGCAGTCTTCCAGTATCTCAGGGGTTGCCACAAAGAAGAAGGAGTCAAACTATTCTCCAAAGCACCTAAGGGTAGAACAAAAAACAATGGGTGGAAACTAATCAAGGAGAGAAACAACTTAAAACTAAAGAGAAATTTCCTGACAGAACAATTAATCAGTGGAAAAACTTTCCTCCAAAGTTTGTGAATGCGCCAACACTGGAAGTTTTTAAGATGTTGGATAACCATTTGTCTGAAGTGGGGTCAGGTTGTTGATATCAACAATACAACACAGCAAACAACATCATTATGCTGGATTTCATATTTCATCACCAGTCGGGCGCTCCCAAAGTATCTAGGACTGTGTGATGTAGTGGCAAATTATGTGTGCCACCCCAGTAAAGTGGCCTTTTGCAGTTGACAGATGGAGATTTTGTCAATTCCGATGTTTTTCAATTGTCTGCTGAGATCCTTTGGCACTGCGCACAGCATGCCAAGTACCACTGGGACCACTTTCACGGGCTTATGCCAGAGTCGTTGCAGCTTGGTTTTTAGATCTTCGTATTTCACAAATTTCTCTAGCTGCTTCTCCTCAATTCTGCTGTCTCCTGGGATTACGATGTCGATGATCCATACTTTCTTTTTCTCCACAATCAGGATGTCTGGTGTGTTATGCTTCAGAATTCGGTCAGTCTGAAGTCGGAAGTCCCACAGTAGTTTTACTTGCTCATTTTCGACCACTTTTTCGGGCTTATGATCCCACCAGTTCTTTGCCACTGGTAGAGGGCAGTTCTGGCACAAGTTCCAGTGGATCATCTGTGCCACAGCATTGTGTCTATGCTTGTAGTCAGTCTGTGCGATCTTTTTGCAGCAGCTTAGTATGTGATCAATTGTTGTTGTTGTTATTAGTATTATTATTGTTATTGTTATTATTAATGTTTCTTGAAAATGGTGCATTTTGCAGGACTATTTTTATGCATGCTACATTGATATAAATATGCTGATATACATACACATAATTTGATATGTTCTAAATCTAAAGGTAATCTTGCGTGTCGTCTCTGCTCTTAAAACGTTTCATGACTTTGGGCCCAACTCCACTGAGGGAATAACTTCTAACACTAACAACTTCAAAAGCTACCACTTCTGAATGCACAAGGCAAACAAAACTCCCTAACATTGTATTTGAAAATGCCTCCCCGAAGAAACCCAGCCTAAGTTCTAAGCGAGAGCAGTCATGGGCTTCCCCAGCTATGCCCATGTCACACCAACACTCCGCAGTCTGCATTGGTTGCCGATCAATTTCCGGTCACAATTCAAAGTGTTGGTTATGACCTTTAAAGCCCTACATGGCATTGGACCAGAGTACCTCCGGAACCGCCTTCTGCCGCACGAATCCCAGCGACCAATTAGGTCCCACAGAGTTGGCCTTCTCCTGGTCCCGTCAACTAAACAATGTCGTTTGGCAGGTCCCAGGGGAAGAGCCTTCTCTGTGGCGACCCCGACTCTCTGGAACCACCTCCACCCCGGAGATTAAAACTGCCCCCACCCTCCTTGCCTTCCGTAAACTCCTTAAAACCCACCTTTGCCGCCAGGCATGGGGAATTGAGATATCTCCCCCAGGCCTAATCAATTTATGTATGGTATATTTATATGTATGTCTGATTAATAATGGGGTTTTTAAAAATGTTTTTAAATTATTAGATTTGTTATGAATTGTTCTATTGCTGTTGTGAGCCACCCCGAGTCTACGGAGAGGGGCGGCATACAAATCTAATAAATAAATAAATAAATAAGTTCAGTTCTGAAGTCTGAACTCAAAATGCAAGGTGTTAAAACGATACGTATAAATGTCTGCCCAGTTTTAAGAAGAATGTTGAAAATCTGCTTTCTGCTTTTGAAGGAGATTTCAAGGAAGGAGTGAGAGCAGTAATAAATGAACTGAGGTTGGGGCCAGGGCGGGGTGGGGAGTGGGGACAGTGTTTTTGTGTTTCTGGCTTGTATTGATTTGGTCATTTGTTGACCGATTGTAATGGATAAGAGGCGAGATCTAAAAAAAGTGACCTGAGTGGAAAACATGATGATTACGGTATTCACTGAGTGTCTGCCTTTTGATTCCCCTAGAATGGGCGAATTCTCTGAGCACAACGGCTCCCCTGTCTCTCCTCACCGAGGGTTGGGTCTTGAAAGGGCTGTGTTTTCCATGCTGGGGGATTAAAACAGGCCATCCATGGGTGAGCCTGAATAGCTTTTCCGAGTCTGAAAGGAAAGCGTAGCTGGCTCAAAAACGTTGTGGCAATCTGATGGCTTTCAAGAGTGTGTAAACAAAAGCTCTCCCCTTTTTTTCTTCCAGCATCAATGAGGGTCAGATTTTTCATGACAATGGCGGCTGAATTCTCCCCGGTGCAAGCTTTAATTTGCGAAAGAGGAAGGTATGAATCCATTCCAGTTGAATTGGATGCTGTGCTTTTTTTAGGAGATCCTGAATTGCGCTGGCTTTTGTGCGGTCATAGACCAAGCAGCCCTGTCTCACCAGTGGAGAAATTTTAGGGAAACCCTGCTGATAATTTCTGGTTGGTTGGTGTTTCTCAATTATTTTCTGTTACGCACTCCCCCCTCTGGGAAGAAGTAAACATTTCACACGCCCCCCCTAACTCTCCACCGGGATGATTGTTTGCAATATTCAGCATATTTTCATTGAAAAACTCAAGTGGCTTATCAGCATGATTGGGGGGTAATGCGTTTAAGTGACGCCTTAATTTATTTGGCTTCATGCTGTCCGCTGCCAATATTTTTAGACATTATAAACATACCGGTCTTTTCTCATCTCCCACTATAGCAGCGGTCCCCAAACTACGGCCCGTGGGCCGGATGCGGCCCGCTGAGGTCTTTTAACCGGCCCGCGGCAGCACACGAGATTTTACCGATCGATATAATAAGAGGGAGAAATAGAGAGGGAGAGAGAAATGAAGAGGAGAGATAGAAAGGGAGAGAGAGAAAGGGAGAAATAGAGAGAGGGGGGGAGAGAGAAAGTGTGAAAGATACAAAGAGGGAGAGTTAGAAAGAGAGTTAGTGAGAGAAGAGAGAGAGAAAGAAAGAGAAAGAGGGAGAGATAGAGAGGGAGAGAGAAAGGAAGAGGGAGAGAGAAAGGAAGAGGGAGAGATAGAAAGAGAGAGAGAGAAAAAAGAGAAAAATGAGAAAATGATGGAGGGAAGGAACGAGGGAGAGGAAAATGAAACAAATGAGAGAAAAGGAAGAGGGAAGAGAGAAGTGGAGAGGAAGGAGGGAGGGAAGGAAGGAGAAATGGAGTTTGTTGATTTAAGTTTAAATTTACTTGTTAATAAAGAAGTATAAATTACTTAATTACTTATTACTTCTTTATTTTAAATATTGTATTTGTTCCCATTTTGTTTTTTACTTTAAATAAGGTATGTGTAGTGTGCATAGGGATTTGTTAATAGGTTTTTTGTATAGTCCGGCCCTCCAAAAGTCTGAGGGACAGTGAACTGGCCCCCTGTGTAAAAAGTTTGGGGACCCCTGCACTATAGTCACAGATGTAAAGTCTCTGTAGATGGCCCGGCGGCGGCAAAATCAGCAGCGGTAGTCCACAACGAGGTGGCACACAGGTAGTGGGCCCAATGTCAGTGCAGTCAGTGATGGTCACGGAGGTGTTTCGAAGCGACGTGCCAAACAGCTGAGGAGGGACGAGGCCGCGGTGGTAGTGAAGGGAGGCTGGCTTGCTGTGGAGCGTGTGGAAAAAACGGGCAGTGGCGCTACCGGGGCGTGAACGTTTGGCCAGCAGCGTGCAAGAGAGAGGTTAGGAAAAAAAACTCAGGGTAAGTAGGAACACCTTCATCGCCAGTGAAAAGTCTCTGTAGGAAGGAGCACGCCACGCTAGTTAGTTAAGGATAAACTTTATTGGAAACTCGCCAACAGCAAATAGAACAAGAACAACGAGACCACGCCTGGCAGCTATTTATATATGCTGCTGCCAGGCGTGGTCAAGCAATTAACGTGGAACATTTTCCCGCCAGGGAGTAACCCTGGACATAACAGAGAAGCCAAGCACTATATAAGCTTTGTCATATTTTCTCATCTTAGCTTTCAGGAGACTTACGTTTGTCTCATTATCTTCGTCTCTCTCCTCCTTTCTTTTCATCCCTGTTAAATATTTTTCCATGGTGTCTTTTAAGGGTTTGTTATCTGCACTTCATTATCTCCTGCTCTGAGCTGTGTGCTATTGTTTGGTGCAAAAAAAAAAAGCACATTCAATTCTCTGGGGTCATGCACACACACACACACACCGGCATCTCTGCGGCCCGCACCACTATTTGAGATACATTGGTTTACATCAACTTTGTTTCTCAACCTTGGCAGTTTAAAGACATGTGGACTTCACGTCCCAGAATTCCCCATCTATCATTTATGAAGGTTGTGTTTTCACTAAAACAACTGTACAAGGAAGTTTGAGTCTTGATCACAACAGTTTTAGTCACTTTTTTATCTGTTTCTCTCGCTATATTAATGTACACTGATTGCATTTGAACTCTAGGTTTCATTAAATAAAGGAAACCTAAGCCGCTAAGATAATGACTAATAGATCACGTGAAGTGTTAATACCACTTTATAAGGCCTTGATAAGACCACACTTGGAATATTGCATTCAGTATTGGTTGCCACGATGCAAAAAGGATGTTGAGACTCTAGAAAGAGTGCAGAGAAGAGCAACAAAGATGATTAGGGCCCGCCTCCTATCTTTGACCGGTCTGTGGAGGTCGGGGTCTGCTCCAGTGCGAGGATGAAAGAGCTCACCGCGTCTGCTGGTGTTATGTTTGCAAGTTGTTAGAATAAAGGTGATCGCTGATTGGAGCAGGGCGACCAATAAGAAGCCCGCTAGCGCAACCAATGGGAAGCCGAGGCGCAACCAATAAGGAGCCTCCGGGTGCGAAGTCTTGAAACATTGTCACCAATCCCGGCGCTAGTAACAAAGTATATAAGGTGCGGTTTTGGCCGCTTGTTTTTTTAAGTCACTACCTGCCTGCGAGCTGGTCACTTTAGATGTTCCTGATTATTAAATAAAGAGCTGTTATCCTCTTCATCGGCCTCCAGCCTCTGATTTAACAGTGGCGACGAGGGGTTCGAGCCTTCGCATTCCAGAGATGGCTTCAGCAATGCCGCACGCCTTGCCTTTCTTCAACCCCGACGAGGATACGTGGACAGCATACATGTCCAAATTTCGCATCTTCCTCCAAGCGAGCAACCTAGACGACGCATCGGAGAACAGAGACTCCTCTGGTTCCTGCTTTCCTGATGAATCATGAGGGAAGCAGGAACCGGAAGAGTCCCGGCAGATGCAGTGAGCTCTTTCATCCTCGCACTAGAGTGGACCTCGACCTCCTACCGAGATCGGCTGAGCACAGAAACCACGCAAACACTCCAGCGCAGTGACTGTGGTGCACCGTATTGCCGTAAAACAAACAGTTAGGGGTCTGTAGAGTGGGTCTGGGTGTTTAGGTCAGGCCAGGGTCTGGGTCTTTGCAGTATTGAGTAGAACTGAGTTAATTATATTAGTCCGGCCCTCTAAAACCATCCCAATTTCCCATACGGCCCCATGGCAAAATTAATTGCCCACCCCTGTTCTGGAGGATAACGGACAATGCAGAATTCTTGGATTAAAACGTCTTTTTCGATAAAAGAACAAGTTCTTGTTTATTTTCTGTTTTGTCCCCTCTCCCTCCCTCTCTGCTTAGGACCTTAAGCTCTTGTGAGGGGCGTCCGAACAGGTGCTCGCTCTGCATAGGGCCTTGTTCCGCCTCTTCCATCGCAGCCAGTGGCCTTCTGAACTCCTCCTTCCCCCTCAATAATTTTTTATGAATGATAGCTTTTCAACACCCTGGGAACAGCTTGTTGGGAAAAAGCCTCTTCACAGGGTGCAGTCAAATCCTACACAGTTCATCAAGAGATCTTATGAAAGGAGGAATATGGAGGCTACAGGTGTGACGTATTCTCCTGCGCCCTCTTTTGAAGGCCGACTTCTAAATATGCTTCTTTCTAATTATTCGTTCCGTTGGGCTGGCTTTCCCTTGCTGCGTGGGCTCCTCAATTAAAACTCTCGGGTTTGTTTAAAAACTTGGGCCTTGTTTAGCCGATCTCCTGGGGTGATTCCAAGAATCGGTAGCAAAAGAGAGAGCCCAGAGCCAAGCGGGGTTTCATTGTGACTGACTGGTTCTTCAGTGAGGAAAGGGCAATGTCATCCCACAGAAGGCTCAATGTTGGTCCCAGCCAGCCTTTCTCTCTTTTTGGGGAAGGAATGGATATTCTTTTTGTCCTCCTTGTCTGTCCTTGAACAGTCACGCTGTGTGTCCAAATGCCCTTTCATTGTGTTTCACCGAAGGAGGTTTGCTCCCCAATTCTCCACAAACGGTTAGATGGATTATTCATGAAACGCCGTTTCCATACGCTTGGAGCCAACGGAGAAACTTTTACCTCACAAGCCTCTTTCCTCCACCTACTTGATTTATTAATTCTCATTTGTATGCTGCAGAGATTTTATGTGATTTGCCGTACTTCAGTGCATTAAATAGTATTGATCATTGTGAAATGCCGGAGTTTTGAGATCAAAACCGAACACTTATGGAAAAACAAATCTGCTATCTCCTTTATTTACCTCATGATTCTTGACAAATGTATATTTTGTTTTATGTACACTGAGAGCATATGCACCAAAGACAAATTCCTTTTGGGTCACTTGGCCAATAAAGAATTTTATTCTATTTTATTATATCAGTTGTGACTGGAACTTTTGAAACAATACCAAAAGGACTCCAATATTTAGAAGTTCTGAATTTATCAACCTGGAACACCTTTTTTAAAAAATCCTGCTTGGAAATGTTTATATCCTCAGACGCTACTTTAATTATTCTTCAATTAGGACCTTGAATTGTTACGTTTTCACTAGACTTTCACTGTGAATTTAATAGTAAAATAAACCAAGTCTGTACATCTGGATGACTGCAGTGATCAATAATAATAAATCAAACTTGTATGCCGCTTTAACTTTCAGTGACTAGGCAACTTACAACAACAAAATAAATTATAGTAAAATGAATAAATGATAAAAGAAGAAAAATGCTGCATAATGTACTTAGTCATTTCAAAAATTTCTTATTTCCTATTTAGTATAGCACTTTCAGACTAAAGCTTAATTAGAGTTTTTGTATCAGGGAGATGGACGGTATAGATACTTAATAAATAGACAAATAAATGATTTAGCTTTACTAGATAAATGGTCAAAGCAATGGAAACTGCAGTTTAATGTTTCCAAATGTAAAATAATGCACTTGGGGAAAAGGAATCCTCAATCTGAGTATTGTATTGGCAGTTCTGTGTTAGCAAATACTTCAGAAGAAAAGGATTTAGGGGTAATGATTTCTGACAGTCTCAAAATGGGTGAACAGTGCAGTCAGGCGGTAGGAAAAGCAAGTAGGATGCTTGGCTGCATAGCTAGAGGTATAACAAGCAGGAAGAGGGAGATTATGATCCCGCTATATAGAATGCTGGTGAGACCACATTTGGAATACTGTGTTCAGTTCTGGAGACCTCACCTACAAAAAGATATTGACAAAATTGAACGGGTCCAAAGACGGGCTACAAGAATGGTGGAAGGTCTTAAGCATAAAACGTATCAGGAAAGACTTAATGAACTCAATCTGTATAGTCTGGAGGACAGAAGGAAAAGGGGGGACATGATCGAAACATTTAAATATATTAAAGGGTTAAATAAGGTTCAGGAGGGAAGTGTTTTTAATAGGAAAGTGAGCACAAGAACAAGGGGACACAATCTGAAGTTAGTTGGGGGAAAGATCAAAGGCAACATGAGAAAATATTATTTTACTGAAAGAGTAGTAGATCCTTGGAACAAACTTCCAGCAGACGTGGTAGATAAATCCACAGTAACTGAATTTAAACATGCCTGGGATAAACATATATCCATCGTAAGATAAAATACAGAAAATAGTATAAGGGCAGACTAGATGGACCATGAGGTCTTTTTCTGCCGTCAGACTGCTATGTTTCTATCTTTCTATAAAGGTTCAAAGTTTCAGACGCTGCAGGTGAAAGCAGCTTCGTTTTTTTTTTAAAAAAATTTTTATTTAAACTTTTAAAAAAACAATACACCAAAAATACACAAACAGGTGAAATCATTTCCATATCGTAAGTTGTGGAAAGAGTATTTTAATAATGGAATGTTTTGGCAGAACCATGGAGCAGCAATAACCTGAGTCTCAAGCCACACTGGAAATATATGGAATTAAACATAACCATTTCAAGTTTTTAAGACCGTGTTCTATCAGTTTCTCTGAGACAATGTTTGAATGAGTGTTAATTTTATCTGCAATTAAGGTCCTTCTTGAATAGTCTTCAGACATGGAGCTAATACTACGAAAGTATAGAGTTTCTTGGAAAATATTTAGATAGTTTTAATGAGTAAGATAAGAAAAAAACATTATTATTATTATTATTATTATTATTATTATTATTATTATTATTATTATTATTATTATTTATTAGATTTGTATGCCGCCCGTAGACTCGGGGCGGCTCACAACAATAACAAAGACAATGTAAGAACAAATCTAATAATTTAAAAAAACACTAAAAACCCCATTATTAAAAGCAAGCCTATACACAAACATACCATGTATAAACTGTATAGGCCCGGGGGAGATGTCTCAGTTCCCCCATGCCTGACGGCAGAGATGGGTCTTAAGAACTTTACGAAAGGCTAGGATGATGGGGGCAGTTCTGATCTCCGGGGGGAGCTGGTTCCAGAGTGTCGGGGCCGCCACAGAGAAGGCTCTTCTCCTGGGTCCCGTCAAACAACATTGTTTAGTCAACGGGACCCGGAGAAGGCCAACTCTGTGGGACCTAACCGGTCGCTGGGATTCATGCGGCAGAAGGCGTTCCCGGAGATATTCTGGTCCGATGCCATGAAGGGCTTTATAGGTCATAACCAACACTTTAAATTGTGACCGGAAATTGATCGGCAACCAATGCAGCCTGCGGAGTGTTGGTGTAACATGGGCATACCTAGGGAAGCCCATGATTGCTCTCGCAACTGCATTCTGCACGATCTGAAGTTTCCGAACACTTTTCAAAGATAGCCCCATGTAGAGAGCATTACAGTAGTCGAACCTCGAGGTGATGAGGGCATGAGTGACTGTGAGCAGTGAGTCCCGGTCCAGATAATTAAAGGATGATTAAAATGTGGTGGGGTTACTTACCTTTCAAATAAATTTGATTTTTGAACTGAATGCCATCTTCTGGGAATAAGTTTATGCATCCCTACTTTAGATTTGAAAACTAAGGTACTTCCTACATATTTCCTAGTCCTTTTGGAGTCAGGTTCTAAAAATATTTACTTACAAGACTATTGTTGCAGATCAGGTTACTATCTTGCTATGTATATAATATGTTCAGCCATTTTGGCACACTGCACACTAAAGAAATTGCTTGCCAAAGAAATGCTTAGTCTATTTGGTGAGAATGTATACAAATATTGACAGGGTGCTCATGCAATTTGTCTTCCTGTTTTAATTCCAACTGGGCTTGCATGAGTAGATAATTCTTGTTGATGAAATCATAAAAGGCATCTTCACATTTTTAAAAGGCTCAGATCTTGTTCTGTCGGGCTCTCTGGTAGACTCCTCCCAAAAATTCACAGGTACAAATTTCAGACACACACACGTTTGAAAATTCAAAACAATGTTCTTTATAATGAAAATTCACTTAAACCAAGCCCTCTTTTGGTATAGCCAAGAGCACTCGTCTCCAAACAAACTGGTAATTTGTACAAGTCCCTTATCAGTTCTGTGATACTTAGCTTGCAGCTGTGAGGCAATTCACAGTCCTTCTTCTTTCACGAAGTGAAACACACTTTGCTCTGGTTTAGTTTCAAACCGGGGGAAAATCAGCACACAAAAGGTCAAAGTCAGTAAAGCAGTCACGAAATACAATGATCAGATAATCCTCCACAATGGCCAAATCCACAGGCTGCTCTTTATAGCTACCTCACTAATGACCACAGCCCCACCCAACCACAGGTGGCCTCATTTTCTTTGATAATAATCTCTCAGTTGTTGTTGCCTATGCATCGCTCTCCGCATGTGTGGCTGTATCATTAACTCTTGTTCTGAATCCAAGGAGGAACTAGATAATTGATCTCCGTCTGAGCTGTCTGCCCCACTCTCCTCCTCCCTGTCACTCATGTCTTCTTGGTCAGAGGAGCCTTCATCAGCAGATTCCACCGGGGGCAAAACAGGCCTGCAGCATGTGGATGTCTCCCCCACATCCACAGTCCTTGGGGCAGGAGCTGGGCCAGAGCTAACTACAACAGATCTATGACTTGAAATGTGAGTGGTGACCTATAAAAATACTTGCAAATGTGGCTTATCAAAAACAATTTTCAATACAAACGATGAATAGATCCTTGAAGGAGCTTATTTGGAATAACACTTGTTTTTTTAAAAAAAATTAAAAGATTGAGCCTGATTTCTGAATTGAGCCTGTTAAATATAATATCTGAATTGATCCAAAAATGCATGGACTGGTAACATTTATGGGCAGATAGAAGTTGGACTCTATCCCACAAAAGCTTGCGTAACTAGATCCAGCTGCGTCTTGAAAAAAGCACCTTTGGGACAACCATGACCTGGATGACTGGACTTGTATAACTTAATACAGTGGTACCTCTACCTAAGAATGCCTCTACTTAAGAACTTTTCTAGATAAGAACCGGGTGTTCAAGATTTTTTTGCCTCTACTTAGGAACCATTTTCTACTTAAGAACCCGAGCCTGGAAAAAATTCCCAGGAAATTTGAGAGCGGCACAAAAGCCCGGCCAGTTTCCTGCCATTCCCCCTTTAATCCTGCCATTTGGGCTGCCAGGGGAGCCTTTCGGTGGTGCTTAAGGAGGTTTTGGCAGTCCAGAGCGAACGAAGCATTTTCCTTTCTCTGGGCGCTTGGAGAGGGAATAAACCTCTGCTAGCGCCCAGAGAAAAGAAACGCTCCCTTCACTCTGGGCAGCCGAGGAGTCACCACAGCGAAGGAAAAGTGCCAGCTACAAAGTGAGCGAGCGAGAGGAGAGAGGAGCCCTTCAGCATGGGAAGGAAGAGGCAGCAGGTAGCAGCAGCCAGTGTATGAGAGTCAGCCTCGCGCCGGGTTTATTGGAGGTGCGTGCTCCTCCTCACCGCCTCAAAGTCCCTCTTTTATTTTTAAGCCTTAAACTTTTGGATTTTTTTGATTCCCCTCAACTCACCTTCCTTCAGCAGCGACTGTCCTCCTACTCCTCCCACCCAAATTTCGAGCTTTTATTTCATTCCCAATGGGTTTGCACGCATTATTTTATTATTATTATTATTATTTATTAGTCTTGTATGCCGCCCCTCTCCGCAGACTCGGGGCGGCTCTCAGCAATCATAAGAACAATATATAGTAACAAATCTAATATTAAAATCTAAAATAACAATTTTACATTAAAAAGTCTAAAAACCCCAGTATATAAAAAACATACACACAAACATATCATACATAAAACTACATACGCAAGGGGAGATGTCTCAGTTCCCCCATGCCTGACGGCAGAGGTGGGTTTTAAGAAGTTTACGAAAGGCAAGGAGGGTGGGCGCAGTCCTAATCTCCGTGGGGAGCTGGTTCCAGAGGGTCGGGGCCGCCACAGAGAAGGCTCTTCCCCTGGGTCCCGCCAGCCGACATTGTTTGGTTGACGGGATCTGGAGAAGGCCAACGCTGTGGGACCTAGCCGGTCGCTGGGATTCGTGCGGCAGAAGGCGGTCTCGCAGATATCCTGGTCCGGTGCCATGAAGGGCTTTATAGGTCATAACCCACACTTTGAATTGTGACCGGAAACTGATTGGCAATCATTGTATACTGTTTTATCACTGCTGTGAGCTGCCCCGAGTCTGCGGAGAGGGGCGGCATACAAATCTAATTAATAATAATAATAATAGCACATAACTAAGTATTAAAAAGAAAAAAGGAAATATAATATAGTATATAGAATAGCTCTAATAAAGAAATTTTGTATAAAATTTGAAAAAGGAAAATAAATGAGAAAAGAAGAAAGAAAAGGAAAGGGAAAGAAGAAAGAACCTATTTAAAAATTTAGAGATCTATTTAAAGAAAAAGGAAGGAATTTTAAAAATGGTACTAATAATTAACCACAATATAGAATAGTATTACTAATAACTTTCTTCTCTTGTTTTTTCTGTTTGTATAAGCATAGAATATATTAAAATATTAAAAAAAGTTTAATTAATAAGTTTAATATTGAAAATATAGAGTTAAAATTAACAAGAATGTAACTTACATGTATGGCATTTCTGCTTTGACCTGATCATAGTTAGGATTTTTTATATTTTTGTATTAGTTAGACTTCTACGACAAGAGAAGCAATGGTAGCTCCTTAAATGTTTATTGTTGTATGTCCTTGTTTGTCTTTTAAAAAAAAATTCAATAAAAAAATTTGGAAAATAATAATGATGATGATGATGATGATGATGATGCTGACGGCAAATCTGAGAGGACAAGCAGAAGAAGATTCTTGAGCTGGACTAGAAGACCTCCAAGGTCCCTTCGAACGCTTGCTATTCTCCTCTTGAGGATTCCTGTCTGTGGATGTTTGGCTCATCTTTTTCTCCCATCTTTTCCACTCAGGGCACTCAAGCCACCCCTCACCCCCAAGGTGAAACACAACCCTGATACGGCCCTCAACACATCGAGTTTGACACCCTCGTTTTGCAGGAAGCAGGACAATCTCAGCGACCGCCTTCTGCTGCACGAATCCCAGCGACCAGTTAGGTCCCACAGAGTGGATCTTCTCCGGGTCCCGTCAACTAAAGAATGTCGCTTGGCGGGACCCAGGGGAAGAGCCTTCTCTGTGGCGGCCCCGGCCCTCTGGAACCAACTCCCCCCAGAGATTAGAATTGCCCCCACCCTCCTTGCCTTTCATAAGCTGCTTAAAACCCACCTCTGCCGTCAGGCATGGGGGAATTGAGACCCTCTTCCCCCTAGGCCTTTACAATTCTATGCATGGTATGTATGGATGGATGTTTGGTTTTTTATATTAATGGGTTTTTAATTGTTTCTAACATCAGACTACTATTGTACACTACTTTATTGTTGCTGTTAGCCGCCCCGAGTCTCGGGAGAGGGGCGGCATACAAATCCAATCAATCAATCAATCCATACATACATACATACATACATATATCCATAAACAAACAAACAAACAAACAAACTGTTTGCATTGTCCTTCAAGAACTGATTGTCCAAACCTCTCCTGTTAATGTCTACATTTCCAGGTTTTTGCAGGATTTAACCATAACGATTAAACACTGTCAATCTGCTTCATCTTTGACTTAACTAGGCCAGTATGAGCAAAGGTGCACATAATCTAGGTGATTTTTTATGATCAAGATAAAGGAGTAAAAGCCCATTTCTTACAGATTAGGTTTGTTTGCCAGTGGTATCGAGACTTTTTATTTATTTTTTGACACCCTCTCACCCTGGTAAACACCTTTATTTTGGGACTGAGGATTGTGTGGGGAAACAATGATCTATACTTATTTTTTTCTTAATAAGTACAATGGTACCTCTACTTACAAACTTTTCTAGATAAGAACCGGGTGTTCAAGATTTTTCTGCCTCTTCTCAAGAACCATTTTTCACTTACAAACCTGAGCGTCCGAAACTTTAACCAGAAAAGGGAGAGAGAAGCCTCTGTGGGGCCTCTCTAGGAATCTCCTCGGAGGAAACAGGTCCGGAAAAGGTGGGGAGAAGCCTCTGAGGGGCCTCTCTAGGAATCTCCTGGGAGGAAACAGGGCCGGAAAAGGTGGTGAGAAGCCTCCATGGGGCCTCTCAAGGAATCTCCTGGGAGGAAACAGGGCCGGAAAAGGTGGTGAGAAGCCTCAGAGGGCCCTCTATAGGAATCTCCTGGGAGGAA